>NW_028136388.1:600000-1115707 GCF_964662115.1 Mustela nivalis
CCCCCATGTGGAAAGTTTGGGTAGCAGAGCACTCCCACATGGATGCCTGAAAAGCACACTTCCACTGAACATTGCAGCTGAGGAACATGGCAGGTTCTTTCTGAAGGCTCTGGGGTGAAGTACCAAGGCCTGTAGTTGACATGGAATCTCATGAAGATGGCTCACAATGCTGGCTTGTTACCAGTGAGATCTTAGAATCTGCTGGTGGCTACGGGCCAAGTAGGATTCATCTACCCTGAGGGTTTGACACAGTTCCAAGATCACGGCTTCCATCTAGAGAAAGGAGATGTTCTGTTGTGGGGATCAGGGACCATATGTTGTATCTTAAGTTGGTACTCCAGAACAGGTCTCTGATTACAGATGCCTGAAAACCTAATCAGGGGTTACAATGAGGTCATAGGAGCATGTCAGGTTCAATCTTCTGACTGAGAAACACTGACTTGGGTATCTGCCTGGATTCAGGTGATCAGCGTATTTCAGAATGCACATTTGTGTCCAGAGGGGCCTCCAGTATTGGGGTGGGCTCAGGGGCCTTGCAGGTTTCTCCTTATCTCGAAGTTTTAGGCAAATGTGACGGTCACATTTTCCTTGGGGATGGCAGGCACAGTCCTTTGGTGTGGCTCCAGAGACCCCATCCTGGAGGAAATATGAGCCATGGTTTCAGAATAGAAGTCTGTAAGCACAAACTCGGGTTAAGGTTAGCGGTGAGGTGATCGCAGGCCCAATGCATAGACCTGGAGGGCAGCTCGTCTGGAACTATAAATTAGTTGCCTTGAAGGTGGTAGCACAGGCTTGTGTATCTGGCTTTTGTGTCCAGGATGGCCTCGGAATGCAGGTGTGGTCTCATGGATCCATGGGAGATTTTTCCTCTCAAGGATCCTAGCGGCTCCCTATACTATGATGGCTTTCTTGGCGAAGGGGAGAGTGCTATTTTACATCTTAGGGGTGTCCCAAAACAGGGATTCCAGAGACAGGCTGTGTTTCTTTTCCCCTGAAAAATCCCACCAGGTGTTAGGATTTGTGCTTAGGGGCATATCAGGCCTGCAAATTTGGATTCTGGAATGCAACTGAGAGTGTTTGTTTGAAAGCATGCTCATGTTGGGGGTCACAATGCCTGCTTGTGTCCAGGGCGGCCCTCATGAGTGGGCGGGTTATCATTGGCCATTCAGCTGGCTACCACTCTGAGGTCTGGAAACCCATCCCAAGAGCCATCATTCCTGCCATGGGGAAGGAGGATTTCCCTATTGTGCTTCTGGTTCCCCCATTGGCAGGGATTTCAGCAAATGTCTGGGGACAGATGCCTGAATCAAGAATGGGTAGAGATGACAGCCCTGGGACATGGCTGGTCTCACATTCTGGAGTTGGAGCCCAGTCTCTGGGTCCTGACACGAGGTCAGAGACAAGGTTATGTCAGACTCAGCGCTAGTGGCCAGGTAAACCTATAAATGGGGTTCACTCGAGGGTCGAGTAGATTTATCCTCATGTAGGGTTTCTGGGCAGTCTCTCCAGGCTGTTTTTTCTTGCTATGGGGAAGGCAGAATGCTGTGTTGTGGCTTCAGAATTCCCTATCAAGAGAGCTTACTGAACACCAGGGTGAGGATGGAATTGCAAACCCAAGCTACTTTTTTTTTTTTCAAGATTTTATTTATTTGTCAGAGAGCGAGCAAGAGCAAGCACAGGCAGACAGAGTGGAAGGCAGAGTCAGACGGAGAAGCAGGCTCCCTGCGGAGCAAGGAGCCTGATGTGGGACTCGATCCCAGGACGCTGGGATCATGACCTGAGCCGAAGGCAGCTGTTTAACCAACTGAGCCACCCAGGCGTCCCGCCAAGCTACTTTTAAATTCAGTGCCAAGCATAAGGCAATTCCAGTGTGTAGCAGCTGATTCAAATATCCAGCACTTGAGTAAGTGCAGATGTCAGTTGATTGCTCACGCTGGAGTTAGTGTCTATGATGACCAACAAATGGATGGGTGGCCTCAAGAGGCCATGGAGGATTACCCACCCTCAGGCTTGAGATACTCCATACAGAAAAGATTCCTTTTACCGTACAGGGGAGTCTGGTTTGTTTCCTCCAGAGTTCCCCATGTGGAAAGTTGGTATCAGAGCACTCCCGCTGGATGCCTGGAAAGTACACCTACATTGACCATGGCAGCAGAGGAACATGGCAGTTTCATTCTGGTGGCTCTGGGCCGAAGTACCAAGGGCTGGAGTTGTCATGGAGTCTCATGAAGATGGGTCACAATGCTGGTATGTTGTCAGGGAGATCATAGAATGTGCTGGTTGCCAGGGGGCCTTGAAGGATTCATCTACCCAGAGTGTTTGACACAGGTCCAGAGCACAGCTTTCTTCTAAGGACAGATGTTCTTTTGTGTGGCTCAGTGACCATATTGTATCATACATTGATATTCAGAACAGCCTTCTGAGTACAGATACCTGAAAACCTATTCTAGTGTTCCAGTGAATCCTAGGAGCATGTCAGGTTCAATCTTCTGTCTGAGGACCATTGACTTGGATATCAGCCTGGATGTAGGTGATATGGTGTGTCATACTGTGCATTTGCGTCCAGAGTGGCCTCCAATATTGGGCTGGGCTTAGGGGCCTTGCAGGTTTCTCCTAATCTAGAGGGTTTGTTTAATAGTGACAATCACAGTTTCCTTTGGGAAGACAGGTACAATCCCGTGGTGTGGCTCCAGTTATCACAAACTGGAGGGCATATGAGCCACGGTTTTGGGAGGGAAGTCTGAAAACACAAACTTGGGTTAGGGTTAGTGGCAAGGTTATCACAGGCCCAATGCATAGACATGGATGGCAGCTCTTCAGGAACTGTTAATCGGGTGACTCAAAGGCAGAATCACAGGCTTTTTTCTCTGTATTGTGTGCAGGATGGCCTCAGAATGCAGTTGTGGCCTCATGGGTCCATGGGATATTTTTCCTCTCTAAGGATCCGGGTGGCTCCCAATAGTTGGTGGCTTTTTCGGGGAAGGAAAGAGTGCTGTTTTTCATGTTAGGGGTGACCCAAAATATGGATTCCAGAGACGGACTCTGCGTTTGGTCCCCTGGAAAATCCCACCTAGTGTTAGGATTTGGGCCTAGTGGCTTACCAGGCCTGCATGCAGGATCCTGGAGGTGCAACTGAGAGGTCTTGTTTGAAATCATTCTCAGGCTGAGGGTCACAATACTTGCTTATGCCCAGGTGGCCCTCATGAGTGGGCGTGGTCACATTGGCCATGCAGCTGGCTCCCACTTTGAGGGTTGGACAACCATCCCAACAGCCAGAATCCTGCCATGGGGAAAGAGGAGTTCTCTATAGTGCTTCAGGTTCCCCCATTAGCGGGGATTCCAGCAAAGGTCTGGGGACAGAGGCCTGAATACCAAGGATGGGTAAAGATGATGGACATGGGCCATGGCCAGTATCAAATCGTGGATATGGGCCCCGATCACTGGGTGGCTGACACTAGGTCTTGGCTCAGGCTCTGTCAGACACAGCACTAGTGCCCAGGGCAGCCTATAAATTGGGGTTCCCTCGAGTGCCGAGCAGATTGATCCTCATGTATGGTTTCTGGGCAGACTCACCAGGCCCTTCTTGTTTGTAAGGGGAAGGCAGAATGCTGTTTTGTGGCTCTAGAATTCACTATCAAGAGGGCTTGTGGACCAGGAGGCTGAGGATGGAATTGTAAACCTAAGCTATGGTTACATTCTGTATCAAGCAAAAGGAATTTCCAGTGTGCAATGTTTGAATCCAATATTCAGCACTTGAGTGAGGGTGGATGTCAGATATTTGCTCATGCTGGATTTTGTGTCTATGATGACAAAAAAATAGAGGGGTGGCGTCAAGAGGCCATGGAGGATTTCCCAATCTGGTGTTTTTGAGATGCTCCAAACAGCAAGGTTTCCTTCTACCAGACAGGGGCAGTCTGATTTGTTTCCTCCATGGTTACCCATGTCGAAAGATCGGATAACATAGATCTCCCACATGGGTGACTGGAAAGCACACCTTCATTGACCATGACAGCGAAAGAACATGGCATCTGGTGGCTTTGAGGCGAAGAAATAAAGACTCGATTGGACATGGAACCTCATGAAGATGGGTCAAAATGTTGGTTTGTTACCAGGGAGATCTTAGAATGTGCTGGTGGTTAATGGGCCATGCAGGATTCATCTAGCCTGAGGATTTGACACAGGCCCAAGAGCCCGGATTGCTTCTGGGGGCAGGAGATATTCTGTTGTGGGGCTCAGCGGCCATATGTTGTATCATAAATTGGTAATCCAGAACAGGTCTCTGAGGACAGAAGCCTGAAAACCTAATAAAGGGTTTGAATGAGGCCCTAGGGGAATGTCATTCAATCTTCTGACTCAGGATCATTGACTCTGGTGTCTGACTGGATGCAGGTGATGAGGATGTTTCAGACTGTGCATTTGTGTCCAGAGTGGCATCCAATACTAGGGTTGGCTCAGGTTCCTTGCAGGTTTCTCCTTATATGGGGTTTTTGGACAACTGTGATGGGTAGTTTCCTTGGGGATTGCAGGAACTGTCCTGTGGTGTGACTCCAGAGACCCCATCCTGGAGGACATGTGCGCCATGATTTTGAGAGTGAAGTCTGCAAACACAAACTTAGGTTAGGGTTAGTGGCAAGGTGATCATAGTCCCAATCCATAGACCAGGAGGGCAGCAAGTCTGGAACTGTAAATCACGTAACTCAAAGGTGGTAGCACAGGTAATTGTATCTGGATTTAATTTCCAGAATGGCCTTTATTGCAGGTGTTGTCTCAAGGGTCCATGGGAGATTTCTCCTCTCAAGGATCCTGGCGGTTCTCAATAGTTTGTTGGATTTCTCCGGGAAGGGATGAGTACTGTTTTCCAGCTTAGGCGTGCCCCAAAACAGGCATTCCAGAGATGAGCTCTGGGTCTAAGTGCTTGGAAAATCCCACCAAGGGTTAATATTTAGGCCTAGGGCCATACCAGGCCTGCAATGCGGGTTCCTGGAGGTGCAACTGAGAGCGTTTGTTTGAAAGTATGGTCAAGCTGAGGGTCCCAATGCCTGCTTGTGCCCAGGAGGCCATCAGGATTGGGCGATGTCTACTCAGCCATGCAGCCAGTTCCCATTCCTAGGGTTGGAACACCCATCCAAAAGCCAGGATTCCTGCCATGGCGAAGGATGAATTCTCTATTGTGCTTCAGGTCCCCCCATTGGTAGGGATTCCAGCTAAGATCTAGGGGACAGATGCCTGAATACCAAGGATTGGTAGTAATGACAGCCCTGGCCATGGCCGGTCTCACATGGTTAATGTGGGCCCCACCCTCTGAGTTGCTGACACGAGGTAGGGGCTCAGGCTCTGTCAGACACAGCACTAGTGGCTAGGGCAAACTATAAATAGGGGTTCCCTCCTGGGCTGAGTATATTGATCTTCATGTGCAGTTTATGGGCAGACTCACCAGGTCCTTCTATCTATGAAGAAGGCAGAATGTTGCATTGTGGCTCCAGAATTCCCTATCAAGAGATATGGCAGACCAGTAGGGTGAGGATGAAATTGTAATCTGAAGCTAGGCTTAAATTCATTGCAAAGCGAAAGGCAGTTCCAGTGTGCAGCAGCTGATTCCAATATCAGCGCCTGAATATGGGCGGATGTCAGATGTTTGCTCAGGCTGGAGTTTGTGTCTATGATGACCAACAAATGGAGAGGTGGCGTCAAGAGGCCATGGAGGATTTCCCACCCTGGGGCTCAGGGGCCATAATTTGTATCATAAGTTGGTATTCCAGAAGAGGCCTCTGAGGACAGGTGCCTGAAAAGTTAATCCCTCTTCCAATGAGGTCCTAGGGCCATGTCAGGTTCAATTATCTGACTCAGGACCATTGATTTGGGTGTCTGCCTGGATGGAGGTGATCAGGGTGTTTCAGACTGTGCATTTGCATCCAGAGCAGCCTCCAATATTGGGATGTGCTCAGGAGCCTTCCGGGTTTCTCCTAATCAGGAGGGTTTGGGCAACTGTGATGGGCCCAGTTTCCTTGCGGATGGCAAGCACAGTCTTGTGGTGTGACTCTAGGGGCCCCATCCTGGAGGACATGTGAGCTATGGTTTTTAGAGAGAGATCTGCAAACACAAACTCGGGATAAGGTTAATGGAGAGGTGTTCACAGTCCCAATCCAAAGATCTGGAGGGCAGCACGTCAGGAACTGTAAATCAGGTGACTCGAAGCCAGTAGCACAGTCTCTTGTATCTGGATAGCATATCCACGCTGGCCTCGGAATACAGGTGTGGACTCATGGGACCACGGGAGATTCTTCTTCTCAAGGATCCTGGAGGTTCCCATTAGTTTGGTGGCTTTCTCAGGGAAGTGAAGAGTGCTGTTTTCCATCTTAGGGATGCCTCAAAACAGGGATTCCAGTGACGAGCTCTGGGTATGTGCACATGGAACATCCCACGATGTGTTAGGATTTGGGGTTAAGGGCATATCAGGCCTGCAATGCAGGATCCTGGAGGTGCAACTAAGAGCATTTTTTTGAAGGCTTGATCAAGCTGAGGGTTACAATGGCCACTTGTGCCCAGGGCAGCCCTCATGAGTGGGCATTGTCTCCTTGGCCATGCAGCTGGCTCCCACATTGAGGTTTGGACACTCATATCAACAGCCAGGATTCCTACCATGGGGAAGGAGGAGTTCTCTATTGTGCTTTAGGTTACCCCATTGGTAGGGATTACATAAAAGGTCTGGGGACAGGTGCCTGAATACCAAGGATGGGTAGAGATGATGGACTTGGGCCCTGGCCAATCTCACATGCTGGATATGGGCTCATATCTCTGGGTGCCTGAAACTAGGTCTTGGCTCAGGCTCTGTCAGACACAGTACTAGTACTAGTACTAGCACTAGTGCCCAGGACAGCCTATAAATCAAGGTTCCATCGAGTGCCAAGTAGATTGAACCTCATGTGGAGTTTCTGGGAAGATTCACCAGGCCCTATTTCTTTCTAGTGGGAATGGAGAATGTTGCCTTGTGGCTCCAAATTCCCTCTCTAGAGGGCTTGCATACCAGGAGGCTGAGGATGGAATTCTAAACCCAAGCTATGGATAAATTCAGTGTCAAGTGAAACGCAGTTCTAGTGTGCAGTGGTGGAAAAGAAAATGCAGAATCTAAATAACGGCAGATTTCAGATGTTTTCTCATGCTGGAGTTTTTGTCTATGATGACTGACAAATGGAGGGGTTGTGTCAAGGGCCATGGAGGATTTCTCCTGCTGGTGCTTCTGAGATGCTCCAAACAGAGGGTTCCCTTCTACTGGTCAGTGGCAGTCTGGTTTGTTTGCTCCAGGGTCCCACATGTGGAAAGAATAAGTAGAAGAGCACTCCCACATGGATGCCTGGAAAGCACACCTCCACTGACCATATCAGGTGAGGAACATGGCAGGTTCATTCTGGTGGCTCTGGGGCGAATTACCAAGGACTTGAAGTGACATGGAATCTCATGAAGATGGATCACAATGCTGTTTGTTTGTTACCAGAGAGATCTTAGAATGTGCTGGGGGCTAAGGGGCTGTGCATAATTCATATACCCCGACCCTTGACACAAGTTGAAGAGCACGAATTCCATCTGGGGACAGGAGATATTCTATTGTGGGGTTCAGGGACCAATCTTCTGACTCAGGACCATTGACTTGGGTGTCTTCCTGGATGGAGGTGATCAGGGTGTTGCACACTGTGCATTTGTGTCCAGAGTGGCCTCCAATATTGGACTGGGCTCAGGGGACTTGCAGGTCTCTCCTAATCTGGAGGGTTTGGGCAACTGTGATTGACACAGTTTCATTGGGGATAGCAGGATCTTTCCTGTGGTGTGGCTACAGAGACCCATCATAGAGGGCATGTGAGCCATGGTTTTGGGAAAGAAGTCTGCAAACACAAACTTGGGGTAGGGTTAATGGCGAGGTGATCACAGGCCCAATGCGTAGGTCTGTAGGGCAGCTCGTCTGGAACTGTAAACCAGGTGATTCGAAGGTGGTAGCACAGTCTTTTGTATCTGGATTGTGTGTCCAGGATGGCCTCGGAATGAAGGTGTGGTCTTATGGAGCCCTGGGAGATTTTTCCTCTCTACGCATCCTGGCAGCTCCTAATAGTTTTCTCAGGGGAGGGAAGATTGCTGTTTTCCATCATAGGGGTGCTTCAAAACAGATATTCCAGAGACGGGCTCTGGTTATGTTGGCATGGAAAATCCCACGAAGTGTTAGGATTTGGTCCTAAGGGCATACCAGGCCTGCGATGCGGGACCCTGCAGAAATAACTGAGAGCATTTGTTTGAATGCATGCTAAGGTTGAGGGACACAATGCCTGCTTTGGCCCAGGCGGCCCTTATGATTGGGCGTTGTCTCATTGGCCATGCACCTGGTTCTAATTCTGAGGGTTGGGCACCCATAGCAACAGCCAGGCTTCCTGCCATGGGGAAGGAGGAGTTCTCAATTGTGCTTCAGGTTCCCCCACTGGTAGGGATTCCAGCAAAGGTCTGGGATAGTTGCCGGAATACCAAGGATGGGTAGAGATGACTGGGCCATGGCCAGTCCCACATGCTGGATAAGGGCCCCACACTCTGGGTGGCTGACACGAGGTTGGGGCTCAGGCTCTCTCAGACACAGCGCTAGTGGCCAGCGCAAAGTATAAATCGGGGTTCCCTCGAGGGCCAAGTAGATTGATCTTCATGGGGAGTTTCTGGGCAGACTCACCAGGCCCTTCTTCTTTCTATGGGGAAGGCAGAATGTTGCGTTTTGTCTCCCTAATTCCCTCTCAAGAGGACTTGCAGTCCAGTAGGGTGAGGATGGAATTGTAAACCCAAACTGTGCAAGAATACAGTGTCAAGTGAAAGGTATTTCCAGTGTGCGTGACTGATTCGAATATCCAGCCCCTGAGTAAGAGCAGATGTCAGATGTTTGCTCATGCTGGAATTTGTGTCTATGATGACTAACAAATGGAGGGTTGGCATCAAGAGAATGTGGAGGACTTCCCAGGCTGGGGCTTGTGAGATGCTCCAAACAACCAAGGTTTCCTTCAACCTGACAGGAGCAGTCTTATTTGTTTGCTCTAGGGTTTCCTATGTCGAATTTTTGTGTAGCAGAGAACTACCTCTTGGATGCCTAGAAAGCACACGTCCATTGACCTTTGTACCTGAGGAACATGGCAGATTCGTTTCATGGCTCTTGGGCAAAGTACCAACACCTTGAGTTGGCATCAAGTCTCAGGAAGTTGGGTCACAATGCTGGTTTGTTACCAGGGAGATCATAGAAGGTGCTGGGGCTAATGGGTCATGCAGGATCCATCTACCCTGAAAGTTGGACATAGATCCAAGAGCACATTTTCCTTCTGGAGACAGGAGATGTTCTGTTGTGGGAATCAGGGACCACATGTTGTATCATAACTTGGTATTCCAGAACAGGACTCTGAGAACAGATGTCTGAAGACCCAATCTAGGGTTCCAGTGAAGTCCTAGGGGCATGTCAGGTTCAATCATCTGACTCAGAACCATTGACTTGGCTTTCTGCCTCGATGGAGGTGCTCAGGGTGGTTCAGACTGCACGTTTGCATCCAGAGCAACCGCCAATATTGGGGTGGGTTCAGGGGCCTGGCAGGTTTCTCCTAATCTGGAGGGTTTGGACAACCTGATGGGCACAGTTTTCTTGGGGATGGCAGGAACTTTCCTGTGATGTGGCTTGAGGGACCACATCTTGCTGGGCATGTAAGCCATGGTTTTGGGAGAGAAGTCGGCAAACACAAACTGGGGTTAGGGTTAGTGTCGAGATGATCACAGGCCCAATGCATAGACATGGAGGGCAGCTCGTCAGGAAATGTAAATAGGATGACTCGAAGGCGGTAGCAAAGACTTTTCTCTCTAGATTGTGTGGACAGGATGGCCTCGGAATGCAGGTTTGTTTTCATGGGTCCATGGGAGATTTTTTCTCTCTAAGGATCCTGGCGGCTCCCAATAGTTTGGTGCCTTTCTCAGGGAAGGGAAGAGTGCTGTTTTCCATCTTAAGGGTGCCCCAAACAGGGATTCTGAGACGGACTCTGGGTCTGGGCACCTGGAAAATCCCACCAAGGGTTAGGATTTGGGCCTAGGGGCATACCAGGCCTGCAATGCTGGTACTGGAGGAGCAACTGAGAGTGTTTGTTTGAAAACATGCTCAGGCTGAGGATCACCATGCCTGCCTGTGCCCATGTCGGCCCTCAGGAGTGGGCATGGTCTCCTTGGCCATGCAGCTGGCTCCCACGCTGAGGGTTGGACAACCATCCCAACAGCCAATATTCCTGCCATGGGGAAGGAGGTGTTCTCTGTTGTGTTTCAGGTTCGCCATTGGCAGGAATTCCAGCAAAGTTTGGGGGACAGATGACTGGATACCAAGGATGGGTACAGATGATGGCCCAGGGCCATGGCCGATCTCTCATGCTAAATATGGGCCCTCACCTCTGGGTGGCTGACACGAGGTCGGGGCTTAGACTCTGTCAGACACAGCACTAGTGGTCAGGGAAATCTATTAATCAGGGTTGCCTCGTAGTCTGAGTAGATTGATCCTCATGTGCAGTTTCTGGGCAGACTCAACAGGTCCTTCTTCTTTCTATGTGGAAGGCAGAATACTGCGTTGTGGCTCCAGAATTCCCTATCAAGAGATATTGTGGACCAGTGTGGTGAGGATAGAATAGTAATACAAAGCTATGGTTAAGTTCAGTGAAAAGCAAAAGGCAGTTCCAGTGTGCAGCTGCCGTTTCGAATATCCAGCACCTGAGTAAGGGTGGATGTCAGATGTTTGCTCACACTGGAGTTTGTGTCTGTGATTACCCACAAATGGAAGGGTGGCGTCAAGAGGCCATGGAGGATTTCCCATGCTGGGGCTTGTGAGATGCTCCAAATAGCAAAGTTTCTTTCTACCGGACAGGAGAAGTCTGGTTTGTTTTCTCTGGTTTCTCCATGTGGAAAGTTTTGTAGCAGAGAACCCCACAGGGATGCCTGGAAATCACCCCTCCATTGACCATTGCAGCTGAGGAACATGGCAGGTGCATTTTGGTGGCTCTGGGGCAATATATCGAGACCTTGAGTTGACATGGAGTCTCATGAAGATGGGGCACAATGATGGTTTGTTACCAGGAATATCATAGAATGTGCTGGTTGCTAAGGGGCCATTCAGGATCCAAATACCCTTAGGGTATGACACAATTCCAGGAGCATGGCTTCCTTTTTGGGGAGGACATATTCTGTTCTGTGGCTCAGCGACTATATATTTTATCATAAGTTGATATTCCAGAGCAGGCCTCTGACGACAGATACCTGTAAACCTAATCTAGTGTGCCAATGAAGTCCTCGGGGCATGTCAGGTTCAATCTTCTGACTCAGGAGCATTGACTTGGGTGTCTGCCTGTATGGAGGTGATCAGGGTGTCTCAGACTGTGCATTTGTGCCCAGAGCGGCCTCCATTATTTGGCTGCGCTCAGGGGCCTTGCAGGTTTCTCCTAATCTAAAGGTATCGGGCAAAAGTGATGGGCACAGTTTCCTTGAGGATCTCAGGCACAGTCTTGTGGTGTGGCTTCAGATGCCAGAACCTGGAGGTCATGTGAGCCATGGTTTTAGGAAGGAAGTCTGCAAACACAAACTCAGTTTAGGTTAATGGCAAGGTGATTGCAGGCCCAATGCATAGACCTGGAAGGCAGCTCGTCAGGAACTGTAAATCCGATGACTCAAAGGTGATAGCACATGATATGTATCTGGATTGTATGTCCAGGATGGCCTCGGAATGCAGGTGTGTTCTCATGGGTCTATGGCAGATTTTTCCACTCAAGGATCCTGGTGGCTACCAAGAGTTTGGTGACTATCTCGGGGAAGGGAAGAGTGCTGTTTACCATCTTAAGGGTCCCCCAAAATAGGGATTCCAGAGATGGGCTCTGTGTCTGGGCCCCTGTAAAATCCCACCAGGGTTAGGATTTGGGCCTAGGTGTGTACTAGGCCTGCAATTCGGGGTCCCAGAGATGCAATTGAGAGCGTTTGGTTGAAAGCATGCTCAGGCTGAGGTCACAATGCCTGCTTGTGCCCGGGGAAGCCATCATGAGTGCACATGGTCTCCTTGGCCATGGAGCTGCCTTCCACTTTGAGGGTTGAGCAACTATCCCAACTGTCAGAATACCTTCCATGGGGAAGGAGGAGTTCTCTATTGTGCTTCAGGTTCCCCCAATGGCAAGGATTTCAGCAAAGGTGTGGGTACAGATGCCTGAATACCAAGAATAGAAGAGAAGACAGACTTGGAGCCATAGCTGGTCTCACATGCTGGATATGGGCACTGATCTCTCCGTGGCTGACACTAGGTCCTGGCTCCGGCTATGTCAGACACAGCACTAGTGCCCAGGGCAGCCTATGAATCAGGGTTCCGTCTAGCACTGAGAAGATTGACCATCATATGGAGTTTCTGGGCAGACTCTCCAGGCCCTTTTTCTTTCTATGGGGAAGGCAGAATATTGTGTTGTAGCTCCAGAATTCCCTCACAATAGGGCTTGTGGACCAGTAGACTGAGGATGGAATTGTAAACCCAAGCTATGGCTTAATTCAGTCAAACTAAAGGCAGTTCCAGTGTGCAGCGATCGAATTGAAATCCAGCACCTGAGTAAGGGCGGATGTCAGATGTTTGCTCATGCTGGAGTTTGTGTCTATGATGACTGACAAATGGAGTGGTGGCTTCAAGAGGAAATGGAGGATTTCCCACGCTGGGGCTTGTGAGATGCTCCAAACAGAAGGTTTCCTTCTACCGGACAGGAGCATTCTGTTTTTTTGTCTCAAGGGTCCCCGCCAATTGCAAAGTTTGTGTAGCAGAGCACCCCCGTATGGTTGCCTGGAAACCACACCTCCACTGACCATTGCAGCTTAGGAACATGGCAAGTTCATTCTGGTGGCTCTGGGGCGAAGTACTAAGGGCTTATTTTTACATGGAATGTCATGAACATGGGTAACAATGCTGTTTTGTTACCTGGGAATTCTTAGCCTCTCATCTGTACACATCCTTGGTATTAAGGCAACTTTCCACAGACCTTTCCTGTAACCCTGCCAATGGGGGAACCTGAAGCACAATAGAGAACTCCTCTTTCCATTGCAGGAAGCCTGGCTGTTGCAATGGGTGTCCAACCCTCAAAGGGGGATCCAGCTATATGGCCAATGAGACTACGCCCTCTCCTGAGGGCCCCCCTGGGCACAAAGAGGCATGATGACCCTCAGCCTGAGCATGCTTTCAAACAAGCCCTCTCTGTTACACCATTAAGATCCTGCATTGCAGGCCTGGAATGCCCCTAGGCCCAAATCCTAACACTTGGTGGGATATCCGGGAACCCAGACCCAGAGCCCGTCTCTGGAATCCCTGTTTTGGCATAAGCCTAAGTTGGAAAACAGCATTCTTCCCTGTTTTGGAGCACCCCTAAGATGGAAAAGAGCACTCTTTTCTTCTCTGAAAAACCACCAATCTATGGAGATCCACCAGGATCCTTAGAGAGGAAAAGTCTCCCATTGAACCATGAGACCACGTCTACATTCAGAGCCCATCCTGGACACACAATCCAGATAGAAAAGCCTGTGCTACCGGCTTTCAGTCACCCTAATTACAGTTCCTGACGTGATGCCTTCTAGGTCTATGCATTGGACCTGCGATCTCCTTGCCACTATCCCTGACCCAAATTTGTGTTTGCAGACTTCCCTCCCAAAACCATGGCTCTCATATCCTCAAGGAGGTGGTCTCTGAAGCCTTACCACAGGACTGGGCCTGCCATCCCCAAGGAAACTGTGCCCATCACAGTTCCCCAAAGCCTCCAAGTTAGGAGAAACCTGCAAGGCCCCTGAGCCCACCCCAATATTGGAAGTGGCTCTGGATGCAAATGCACAGTCTGAAACACCCTGATCACCTACATCCAGTCAGACAACCATATCAATGGTCCTTAGTAAGAAAATTGAACCTGATGGGCACCAAGGACATCATTGGATCTCTAGATTAGGTTGCAAGCATCAATCCTCAGAGGCCTGTTCTTGAATACCAAGTCAGGATACAACATATGTACCCTGAGCCACAAAACAGAACATCTCCTCTCCCAAGATGGAAACTGCACATCGACCTGTGCCAAACCCTCAGCGTGGCCCAAGGCCACCAATACATTCTAAGAACTCCCTTGTAACAAACCAGTTTTGGGACACATCTGTAAGAGATTCCAAGTCAACTCAAGGCCTTGGTACTTGGCACCAGAACCACCAAAACGAACCTGTCATGTTCCTCAGCTGCAATGGTCATTGGACGTGTGCTTTCCAGTCATCCATGCGGGAGGGCTCTGCTACGCAAACTTCCACTTGAGGGACCCTGGAGGAAAAAAAAAACAGACTCCTCCTGTCCATTAGAAGGAAACCTTGTTGTTTGGAGCATCTCACAATCTTAAGCGTGGGTAATCCTCCATTGCCTCCTGAAGCCACCCCTCCATTAGTCGTCATCCTAGACACAAACTCAAGTGTGAGCAAATATCTGACATCTGCCCTTACTCAGGTGCTGGATATCTCGTATAAGCTGCTGCACATTGAAACTGACTTCCGCTTGGCACTCAATTTAAGCATAGCTGGTGTTTACAATTGCATTCTCACCCTATTTGTCCCCAAACCCTCTTGATAGGGAATTCTGGATCCATAAGGCAGCATTCTGCCTGCCCCACAGAAAGAAGTGCTTCGTGAGTCTGGCCAGAAACCCTACATGAGGATCAATTTACTCGGCCCTGGAGAGAACCCCAATATATAGACTTCTCTGGCCACTAGTGCTGTGTCTGACACAGTCTGAGCCCAGACCTCGTGTCAGCCACCCAGAGAGCGGGGCCCATATCCAGCATGTGAGAACGGCCATGGCCCAAATCTGTCATCTCTATGCATCCTTGGTATTCAGGCATCTGTCCCCAGACCTTTGCTGTAATCCCTGCCTATGGGGGAACATGAAGCACAATAGATATTTCCTCCTTCCCCATGGCTGGAAACCTGGCCATTGGAATGTGTGTCCATCCCTCAGTGTGGGAGCCAGAAAATGGACAATGGGACCACGCCCACTCCTGAGGGCCACCCTGGGCACAAACAGGCATTGTAATGCTCAGCCTGAGCATGCTTCCAAACAAGCCCTCTCAGTTGCACCACCAAGATCCTGCATTGCAGGCCTGGTCTGCCCATAAGCCCAAATCCCAACCCTTGGTGGGATTTTCCAGGCGCCTAGACCCAGAGCCCATCTCTGGAATCCCTGTTTTGGGGCACACCTAAGATCGAAAATAGCAGTCTTCCCATCTCAAAAAGTCATCAAAATATTGGGAGCCGCCAGTATCCTTAGAGGAAAAATCTCCCATGGACCCATGAGGCCACAGCTACATTCTGAGGTCACCCTAGACACACAATCCAGATATAAAAGCCTGTGCTTCCACCTTCGGGTCATTCCAGTTACTGTTCCTGACGAGTAGCCTTCCAGGTCTACACATTGCCCTGCGATAACCTAGCCACTAAACCTAACCCGAGTTTGTGTTTGCAGACTTCCCTCCCAGAACCATGGCTCACATGCCCTCCAGGGTGGAGTCTCTGGAGCCACACCACAGGACTGTGCTTGCCATCCCCATGGAAATTGTGCATGTCAGTTAACCAAACCCTCCAGAGTTGGTTGAAACATTCAAGGCCCCTGTGGCCACCCCAATATTGGATGTTACTCTGGACATAAGTGCGCAGTCTGAAACTCCCTGATCACCTACATCCTGGCAGACACCCAAGTCAACTTTCCTAAGTCTGAAGATTGAACCTCTCATGCCCCTGGGACTCATTGGAACCATAGATTAGGTTGTCGGGCATCTGTCTTCAGAGGCCTGTTCTTGAATAGGAACTTATAATATGGCATGTGGTCCCTGAGCCACAAAACACTACATCTCCTGTCCCCAGAAGGTAACCGTGCTCTTCGACCTGTGTTAAACCCTCAGGGTAGGAGAATCTTGCAGGCACCTTAGTCACCAACACATTCTAAGATCTACCTGGTAAAAAAAACCAGCATTGTAACCCATCTTCAAGTGATTCCATGTCAACTCAAGACCTTGGTGCTTCGCCCCAGAAGCACCGTAAAGAACCTGCATGTTCCTCAGCTGCATTGGTCAATGGAGGTGTGCTTTCCAGGCATCCATGTGGAAGGGCTCTGCTACCCATACTTTTCACATGGGGGGCCCTGCAGAAAACATACCAGACTCTAACTGTCCAGTAGAAAAAACAACCTTGCTGTTTGGAGCATCTCACATGCATCAGCCTCTTGATGCCACTCCTCCATTCGGTCATCAGAGACACAAACTCCAGTGTGCGTAAACATCTGAAATCCACCTTTACTCAGGTGCTGGATATTTCATTTGTTGGCCACGATAGATACAAACTCTATCATGAGCAGACATCTGACCCTCGCCTGTACTCAGATGCTGGAGATCTCGAAAAAACCACTGCGCATTGGAACGGCCATGTTCTTGGCACTGAGATTAAGCATAGATTGTGTTTTCTGCCTTCTGTTCTCACACTCCTCGCCTTCAAGTCCCCCATATTGGGAATTTGGGAGCCACAATGCCTTCTGCCTGCCCACCAGAAAAAAGAGGTGCCCTATGGGTCTGCGTGAAACTCCATATCAGGTTCCACCAGCACAGCCCTCTATAGCACCACAATATCATAGGCCACCTTGTGAACTAATGCTTTGTCTGACACAGCTCGAGCCCCGACCTCCTGGTAGCCACCTAGATAGCGGGACTCATATCTGGCAGGTGTGACCTGCCTTGACCTGAGTCCTTCATCTCAAACCAACCTGGTTATTCACGTACCAGTCCCAGAACATAGCTCAAATTACTGTGCATGGGGGAATCTGAAGCACAAAAGAGTACTCCCCCTTCTTCATAGAAGGAAAATTAAATGTTGATATGGTGGTCCAACCCTCATATTGGGATCCAGGTGCATGGAACAAGAGCCAATGCCCACTCAGGATGGGCATCTGGGCAAAAACAGGCATTGTGACCCTTACCCTGAGACCCATTTCCAACAAGTCTCCATGGGAGCTGAACCAAAGCCCCACAGAGCCAGGCAGTCAAGCCTCTAGGCCCAAATACTAAGCCTTTGTAGGGTTATCCAGGCACAGGGACCTATAACCCATCTCTGGAATCCCTGTGTTGACGGGAACCGTGAAACAGTAAACCACGCTCTCTCCTTCCCAGTGAGACACCAAACTCTTGAGTGCTGGGCAGAATCCCCAGAGAGGTAGAATATTCCATGGACACATGAGGACACCCCACCATTCCAAGGCCATCCTAGACACAATCCAGACAGAAAAGCCTCTGCTCCTGCCTCCCAGCCACACGAATTTCAAATCCTGAGGAGCTGCCCTCAGCGTCTGCAGATCGGGGCTGCCATCACCTCCCTCCTAATTGATACACAATTTTGTGTCTGAAGACTTTGGTCCCAGAGCCCTTAACCACATTCCCTGCAGGATGGGGCTGACAGAACCACACTACATCACTGGGCCTGATCTCTGGATGAAATTCTGCCGTCTCAGTTGCACAAACCCTCCAGATTAGGAAAAGCCTGCAAGGCCCCTGAGCCCACCCCAATTTCATAGGCCACTCTGGAAAAAATGCACAGTCTGACACAGCCTGAGCATCTACCTCCAGGAAGACTCACAGGTCAAAGTCCCTAAGTCCGAAGGTTGAGGATGACATGCCCCTACAACCTCATAAGAACCCTAGCCTAGATATTCAGGCCTCTGTGCCCAGAGGCCTGGTCTTGAAATCCAACATATGATCCGACATGTGGTCCCTGAGCCATACAAGAGAACCCCTCCTGTCCCGAGAAGGGAACCTGGCTCCTGGGAACTGGGTCTAACCCTCAGGTAGGAGAATCCTGCATGGCCACAGACCCACAACCACATTCTTTTTTTTTATATAGATTTTATTTATTTATTTGACAGAGAGAGATCACAAGTAGGCATAGAGGAAGTCAGAGAGAGAGAGAGGAAGAAGCAGGCTCCCTGCTGAGCAGAGAGCCCGATGCGGGACTCAATCGCAGGACCCTGAGATCATGACCTGAGCCGAAGGCAGCGGCTTAGCCCATTGAGCCACCCAGGCACCCTCACCACCACATTCTAAGGTCTCCCTGGACACCAAGCAGAATTGTGACTCATTAGACTGAGAACATCCGTCAACTTAGATCACTTGGAAATTTGAACAAAAACCAGCAGATCAAGCCTGCAATGTTCCTCAGCTGCAATGGTCATGCAAGGAAGACTTCCCAGGCCCCCATTCAGAGACCTCTGCTGTCGAATCTTTCTATATGGGGGACCCTGGAGCCTTGTAAGCGGACTTCCCCTGTCCCACAGTAGGACACCTTGCTGTTTGGAGCAGCTCACAAGGTCCTGCTTGGGAAAATCTCCAAGAATTCTTGAGGCCACCCCACAATTCGTTGACCATCATGGATGCAAACCCAGCGTGAGCAGACATCTGACCCTCGCCCATACTCAGGTGCTGGAAATCTCGAAACAACCACTGCACAATGGAATGGTCCTGTGGTCGGGACTGAGCTTATCCGTGGCTTGTGTTTTCAGACTTCTGTCTTCACACTCCTCGCCTACAAGCCCTCCATATTGGGAATTCTGAAGCCACAGTGCAGCTTTCTGCCTGCCCACCAGAAAGAAGTGCCCTATGGGTCTTCGCAGAAACCCACATGAGGATCCTCCTGCACGGCCCTCAATGGCACCCCAATATAATAGACCGACCTCTGCATAAATTGTCTATCTGACACCGCCTGATCCCCGACCTCCTGTCAGCCACCCAGATAGTGGGCCCCATATCCTCCAGGTGGGTCCAACCTTGGCCCGAGGCCATCATCTTGAAGCAATCTGGATATTCAGGTACCTGTCCCAGACTTAGCTCAAATTCCTGCCCATAGGGGACTCGGAAGCACAAAAGAGTGCTCCTCCTTCCCCATGGCCAGAAAACTGAATGTTGAGATGGCTGTACAACGCTGAGTGTGAACCAGGTGCATGGTCCATGAGACCATGCCTACACAGGATGGGCAGCTGGGCACAAACAGGCATTGTGACCCTCAGAATGAGACCCCTTTCCAAAGATCCCCCTTGGGATCTGGACCAGGAACCCAAATCGAAGCTTTGGTTAAGTTTTCCCAGTGTCTGGACCCAGAACCCATCTCTGGAATCCCTGTTTGGACAGGATCCCAGAGATGGAATACAGTCTTTTCCTCTTCCCCAGAAAGAAATCAAACTCTTGGGTGCCAAGCAGAATCACCAGAGTGGAAGAATATCCCATGGACACATGAGGTCACCCCTCCATTTAGTGGCAATCCTAGACACAAAATCCAGACAGAAAAGCCTGTGCTCCTCCCTCCCAGCCACCTGAATTTCAAATTCTGAGGAGCTTCCCTCAGGGTCTTCAGATTCGGACTGCCATCACCTCACTCCTATCTCTTATCCGAGGTTGTGTCTAAAGTCTTTGGTCCCAAAGTCCTGACACACATGACCTCCAGGATGGGGCCTCGAGAAACACATGACATCACTGGCCCTGCTCTCCTGAGGAAACCCTGCCCATCTCAGTTTCCCAAAATGTCCAGATTAGGAGAAAACTGCAAGGCCCCTGACTGCACCCCAATATCATAGGCCACTCTGGAAAAAGTGCACAGCCTGACACAGCCTCAGCACCTACCTCCAGGATGACATGCAGGCCAATGGCACTTAGTCCGAAGATTGAAACTTCCATGGCCCTAAAACCTCATCAGAACCCTAGCTTATGTTTTGAGGTCTCTCTTCCTAGAGGTCTGTTCTGGAAATTCAAGCATATGGTCCAACCTGTGGTCCGTGAGCCATACAAGAGCACACCTCCTGTCCCAAGAAGGAAACCTGGCTCCTGGGTACTGGGTCTAATCCTAAGGATAGGGAATCCTCAATGGTCAGAGAGCCGCCACCACATTCTAAGGTCTCCCTGGACACCAAGCAGCATTGGGACCTGTTAGACTGAGAACTTTCATCAACGCAAATCACTTGGAACTTGGAATCAGTGTCATTGGTTCAAGCTTACCCTGTTCCTCAGCTGCAATGGTAACACGAGATTGGCTTCCCAGGCCTCCATTCAGAGAGCATTGCTATCGAATCTTCCATATGGGGGACCCTGGAGCCCTGTAAGAAGACTTCTGCTGCCCCTTAGTAGGACACCTTTGATGTTTGGAGCAGCTCACAAGCTCCAGCTTGGAAAAACCTCCAAGAATTCTTGAGGCCTCCCCACCATTTGTTGGCCATCATGGATACAAACTCCAGCGTGAGCAGACATCTTCCCCTCGCCCAGGTGCTGAAGATCTCGAAACAACTGCTGTACATTGGAATAGACATGTGCTCGGCACTGAGCGTAACCGTAGCTTATGTTTTCATACTTCTGTCCTCACACTCCTCGCCTGCAAACCCTCCAACTTGGATATTCTGGAGCCGTAATGCAGCCATCTGCCTGCTCACCAGATAGAAGAAGTGAAGAAAGGGTCTGTGCAAAAATCCCCCATGAGGATCCAGTTGCACAGCTCTCAAAAGCACCCCAATATCATAGGCCGTACTCTCCACGAATGTTCTGTCTGACACAGCTCGAGCCCGAGCTCCTGACAGCCACCCAGAAAGCAGGCCTCATTTTCTGCAGGTGGGTCCTGCCTTGGCCCGAGGACCTCATCTCAAAGTGAACTGGGTATTCAGGCACCTGTCCCAGAACTTAGCTCAAATTCCTGCCCATGGGGGAACCTGAAGCATAAAAAAGTACACCTCCTTCCCCATGGCAGGAAAACTGAATGTTGAGATGGCAGTCCAACCCTCAGAGTGGGAGACAAGTGCATAGCCCATGAGGTCACACCCACTCAGCATGGGCATCTGGGCAAAAACAGGCATTGTGACCCTCAGAATGACACCCATTTCCAACAAGAACACTCGGGAGCTGTACCAGGAAAACATAGAGCAGGACCCTAGGCCCAAATCCTAAGCCTTGTTGCGGTGATCCAGGCTCCAGAACCCAGGACCCATCTCTGGAATGGCTGTTTGGACGGGATCCCTGACTCAGAAAACTGCGCTCCTCCCATCCCCCGGAAATACACCAAACTCTTGGGTGCCGAGCAGAATTCCCAGAGAGGTAGAATCTCACATGGACCCATGAGGCCACCCCTCCATTTCGTGGCCTTCATAGACAAACAAGTCAGACAGAAAAGACTGTGCTCCTGCCTCACAGCCGTCGAATTTCATATCTGGAGATGCTTCGCTCAGGGTCTGCAGATTGGGTCTGCCATCACCTCGAGCTTAACTCTTACCCGAGTTTGTGTCTGAAGACTTTAGACCCAGAGTCCTGACCCATATGCCCTCCAGGATGGGGCCTCCAGGAACACACAACAGCACTGGGCCAGCTCTCCCAAGGAATGTCAGCCTGTCTCAGTTTCCCAACCCACCAGATTAAGAGAAAATTGCAAGGCCCCTAATACCACCCCAATTCCATAGGAAGCTCCAGAAAAAATGCATAGTCTGACACAGCCTCAGAATATACCTCCAGGAAGACACCCAGGTCAATGGGAAGGGATGAAATGGCCTAACCCATGGCAGGTTCGATGTGCTGGGTGTGAAGCCAACTGTCTCAATGTCTCTCACAAGGTCTGGGCTCAGGCTATGTAAGACAGAGCATAGTGTTTAGGGTAGCCTATACAATTGGGGTGTTGCCGAGGGCTGAGCAGGTTGATTTTCATTTGGGGTTTCTGAGCAATGCCATAGACAATGTTTTTCTTTGGGGGGCAGGCAGAGTGCTTCGTTCTGGAACCAGAATTCCCAATCATGAGGGCTTTTGGGCCAGGAGTGCTAGGGTAGAGTCTGAAAACAAAAGATAGGGTGAGGTTGGGAGCAGGCACACTCTGCAAAGGCTGAAAGGATATCTCATGCATCTGAAGTCAGGCTGAGGATCAGACGTTGGCTGAGGTTGGATTGTGCCCTTTATGGCACCTTCATGAAGCAGGTGCCTCATGAGGCCAACGAAATTTTCCCACGCTGAGTTTGGAGGTTGCCACAAACCACAAGGATTCCTTCTGCGAGACAGTCGAGACCTGTTGAGTGGCTCCAGTACATACCATACGGAAGGACTGAAGAGGAGGGTTCAAAGGATGGATCCCTGAACAGCATGCCTCGCATTCCCTTTGGCCATTAACGACAAGATATGTTTGATCTGCTGGCTCTGGGGCAAGCTAACCAGCGGGCTGAGTTGAAATGGCCTCTCCTGAGGATGCGTCATAATGTGGGTTTCTGTCCATGGAGACCTTGGAATGTGATGGTTGTACTGTGGCCCTGCGGAATTCTCCGACCAGAAGGGTTTGATACAGATCCAGTAAGAAAGCACTCCATGTGGAGACGAGAGAGGTTTGGTTTGGAGCCTCAGAAAAACCTAATATGCTGGTATACGAAACCAGTCCTCTGAGGACAGACACATGAAAACTAAAGCTAAGGTTCATATTAGGGCCTAAGGGCCTGTCCATTTTAATCTTCTGTCTCTGGGGACACTGTCTGAGAGTCTAAGTGGTGATAATGGCTCAGCTGGTGTCAGAGTGCCCCTTTTAGTCCAGGGCAGCCTACACTATCAGGATGGCCTCAGGGGCCTTGGAGCTTTTCCCTAACGTGTAGGGTTGTGGTCAATGGATTGGGCACACTTTCCTTGGAGAGGGCAGGCACAATCTTTCGCTGTGGCTCCAAATGCCCTAGCCTGGAGGGTGTGTGGGTCCAGGCTGTGGGCACAGAAGTCTGAAAACACAAACTCAGCTTATGAGTGGCGCCGAGGGTATGGCAGGCCGGATGTACAGATAGAGAGTGAGCTCCTTGGCTTGTGAATCAAGGGCGAGATTCCTTCAGGCTTTTGTCTCTGGATGCGTCCAGGATAGCCGTAGATTGTAGGGGGTGGCCTCAGTGACTGTGGACAAGTATCCCTCTCTGGGGATTTGTCCCAGCTAACAGGAGTTTGGGGTCATTTTGGGGGAAGGGTGGAGTCCTGTTGTCTGGCTCATGTGTCTCTCCAAGAAAGTGATTCCAGAGCAGAGCCCCAGGAACGGGGGGGAGACTGGAAAACTCAAACACTGGTGAGAATTGGGTGTATAGGGGCTTGGCACGCCCCATATGCGGGCTCTTGGTCAAGGCCCTGACAGGCCTTTCTTTGATATTGGGCTCATGCTGAGGGTCACAGAGTGAATTTGTGCCCAAGGCAGCACTCAAGTTTGGGCGTGGTTTCAGGGGAAATGAAGGTTTCTCCCACCCTGAAGGTGTGACTCCATGCCAAGAGCAAGCCTTACAGCCATGGGGAAGAAGGAGTTCTGATTTGTGATTCAGATGCCCAACAGTGTGGGGAATTGATATAATATCTGGGTTTAGATATCTGAAAACCAAGGTTAGGAAGAGATAACGGCATAAGACCATGGCGTGTCAGAAGTGCTAGGTGTGTGGCCAGCTGTCTCCTTGCCTGTCTGGACGTCTGGCATCAGGCTGTGAAAGGCAGAGCATTAGTGCCCAGAGCAGCCTATCAAATCTGAGTGCCGTCGAGGCAAGAGCAGGTTGATCCTCATCTGGGTTTTATGGAGAGCCCCACAAGTAAACGTTTTCTACCAGTGGGCAGTCACTGGGCTGGCTTGTGGTTCTGCAATTCCTACTCTGGAGGGATTGTTTGCCAGGAGTGTGAGGAAGGAAGTCTGAAAACACAAGCTAGCGTGAGGTTTGGGACCGAGGGCAAGGCAGGCCACTCTGCAGAGGCTGAATCAAGATCTCCTGCATTGCGGTCATGTCTACTATGAGACGTGCTTCAAGCTAGAGTTTTTGTCCATGATGGCCTCTCCCTGAAGGATATCGGGGGCTTCATGAGGCCCGGCAGGTTTGCCGTTTTCTCCTACACTGAAGGTTTGACTCACAGCCAGCAGCAAGGTTTCTTGCCATGGGGAAGGAGGGGTTCTGACTTGTGCATCAGGTTCCCCCTGTGCAGGGATTGGAGATAAGGTCTAGGTTCCGATGACTGAAAACCCAGGTTGGCAATGGATGGTGGCCTAAGGCAGTGGCGGGTCCAATGTGCTGGGTGTGCAGCCAGCTGTGTCGGGGTCTGTTGGAAGGTCTGGGCTCAGGCTATTTGCGACAGAGCATCAGTGTTTAAGGTAGCCTATGCAATTGGGGTGTTGCCGAGGGCAAAGCAGTTTGATCCTCATTTGGGGTTTCTGGGCAGCATCATAGACAATGTTTTTCTCCTGGAAGGCAGGCAGAGTGCTTCAGTGTGGCCCCAGAATTCCCAGTAGGGAGGGTTTGTGGGCCAGGAGTGTGAGGACGGAAGTCTGAAAACACAAGCTAGGGTGAGGATTGGAGCCAAGGGCAGAGCAGGCCCACTCTGCAGAGGCTGAATCAAAATCTCCTGCATCTGAAGTCAGGCTGAGGATCAGACGTTGGCTGAGGCTGGAGTATGTGTCCATGATGGCACATTCATGAAGCGGGGGCCTCATGAGGCTAAGGAAGTGTTCGCACGCTGAGTTTGGAGGATGCCCCAAACCACAAGGTTTCCTTCTGCGGGACATTTGAGTCCTGTTGCATGGCTCCAGGACATACCATACGGAAGGACTGGAGAGCAGGGTTTGAAGGATGGATCCCTGTACAGCATGCCTCGCATTCCCCTTGGCCATAAGAAACAAAATATTTTTGATCTGCTGCCTCTGGGACACGCTACCCAGGGAGCCGAGTTGAAATGGCCTCTCCTGAGGATGCGTCATAATGTGCGTTTGGGTTATGGAGACCTTGGAATGTGCTGGTTGTTCAGTGGCCCTGTGAAAATCTCCTACCTGAAGGGTTTGATACATGCCCAGTAAGAAATCTCCCCATGTAGAGACGAGAGAGGTTTGGTTTGGTGTCTCAGAAAAGCCCCGTGTGCCGGTCTACGAAAACAGTCCTCTGAGGACGGACACATGGAAACCAAAGCTAAGGTTCAAATTAGGGCCTGGGGGCCTGTCCATATCATCCTTCTGTCTCTGGGGACACTGTCGAAGAGTCTAAGTGGAGATAGTTGCTCCGCTGGTGTCAGAGAGCCTCTCTTAGTCCAGGGTGGCCTCCACTATTGATGGCCTCAGGGGCTTGGAGCTTTTCCCTAACCTGTAGGGTTGTGTTCAATGGATTGGGCACACTTTCCTTAGACAGGGCAGGCAGAATCTTTCGCTGTGGCTCCAGAGGCCCTCGCCTGGAGGTTCTGTGGGTCCATGCTGTAAGCACAGAAGTCTGAAAACACAAACTCAGCTTATGAGTCTCGCCTAGGGTATGGCAGGCCGGATGTACAGCCCGAGAGGGAGCTCCTGGGCCTCTGAAACAAGGGCAAGTGGGAGGCATTCCTTCAGGCTTTTGTCTCCGGATGTTGTGTCCGGGATAGCAGTGGATAAGAGGGGTGGCCTTAGGGACTGTGGACGGGTATCCCTCTCTTGGGATTTGTCCCAACTCCCAAGAGTTTGGGGTCATTTTGAGGGAAGGGTGGAGTCGTGTTGTCTGGCTCATGGGTCTCTCCAAGAAAGGGATTCCAGAGCAGAGCCCAGGTACAGGTGGGGCGACTGGAAAACTCAAACACTGGTGAGGATTGGGTGCATAGGGTCTTGGCAAGCCCCATATGCGGGCTCTTGGTCCAGGTCCTGACAGGCCTTTCTTTGACATGGGGCTCATGCTGATGGTCACAGTGTGAATTTGTGCCCAAGCAGCACTCAAGTTTGGGCGTGGCATCAGGGGCCATGAAGGTTTCTCCCACCCTGAAGGTGTGACTACATGCCAAGAGCAAGCTTGACAGCCATGGGGAAGGAGGAGTTCTGTTTTGTGCTTGCGATACCCTGCTGTGTGGAGAATTGATATAATGTCTAGGTTCAGATATCTGAAAACCAAGGTTAGGAAGAGGTGACGGCATAAGACCATGGCGTATCCAAAGTGTTGGGTGTGCGGCCAGCTGTCTCTTTGTCTGTCTAGACGTCTGGCTTCAGGCTGTGTCAGACAGAGCAGGAGTGCCCAGAGCAGCATATCCAGTTCGGGGACCGTCGAGGCCCGAGCAGGTTGATCCTCATCTGGGTTTTCTGGAGAGCCCCACAGGGAAACGTTTTTCTTCCGTTGGGCAGACACTGGGCTGGGTTGTGGTTCTGGAGTTCCTGGCCCGGAGGGCTTGTTTGCCAGGAGTGTGAGGAAGGAAGTCTGAAAACACAAGCTAGCGTGAGGTTTGGGACCGAGGGCATGGCAGGGCCACTCTGCAGAGGCTGAATCGAGATCTCCTGCACTGAGGTCATGTCAACTATGAGACGTGCCTCAGGCTAGAGTTTTTGTCCAGCATGGCCTCTTCCTGAAGGGTGTGGGGGCTTCATGAAGCCAGGGAGGTTTGCCTACGATGGGATTTGTGAACTACTCCAAAACTCAAGCTTTCCTTCTGCACGACAGTCGAGTCCTATTGGATGGTTCCAGGAGGCCCCATATGGAAAGACTCGAGAGCAGGTGTCTAAGCATGGATGCCTGGGAACGCCACCTCATATTCCCACTCTTTAGGCAGGACAAGGCAGGCTCAATCTGCAGGCTCCTGGGTGAGCTACCCAGTGGGGAGAGTTGAAATGGACTCTCCTGAAGATGAGTCCTACTGGGGCTTGGTGGCCTGGGAGACCTTGGAATGTGGAGGTGGCTCAGGGACTCTGCAGGGTTTTCCAAACTGAGGTGTTTGACACAGCTCCAACAGGGAAGCTTCCCATGTGGAGACGAGAGGAGTTCTGTTCAGTGCCTCAGGAAAGCCCCATATCCTGTTCTTCGAACCAAAGCCTCTGAGGAGTAACACCTGGAACCCAAAGCAAGAGTTGAGATTACGGCCTAAGGGCCTGTCCGGCTCAACCTTCTATCTCTGTTGACATCTGTGTGCATGCTTTCGTGGAGGTAGCTGCTCAGCTTGTGTCCGAATGCCCCTGTGTGTCCAGGGAGCCTCCCAGTAGTGGGATGTCCTCGGGGGCCTAGAGGTTTCTCATATTCTGGAGGTGTGTGTCCAAAGGAATGGACACAGTTTCCCAGGAGAGAGCAGGCACGGTCCTGTGGTATGGCTCCAGAGGACCCAGCCTAGAGGCTGTGTTTGCCAGGGCTGTGGGGACAGATGTCTGAAAAAGCAAACTTGGCTCAGCTAGTGGCCAAGGTAATGGCAGGACTGATCTCCAGTCCGTGAGGGGAGATCCTCTGGATATCAAAGGAGGGCAAGTGGGAGGCAGTCACTCAGGATTTTGTCTCTGGGTGTTGCGTTCACAGTGTCCGGTCAGGGTAGGGGTTTTCTCAGAGGCCGAGGAAGAGCCTTCCTCTCGGGGGATTGTCCAAGCTCCCAAGTGTTTGGGTTCATTCTGTGGGAAGGGAAGTGTACTGTTTTCTGCCACAGGGGACCCCCCAGGAGAGGGACTCTAGACCACAGCAGTGGGTTCCCTCAACTGGAATACACACCATCTAGTTAGTCCTGGGTGCCTATGGGCATGGCAAGCCACATATGCGGGCTCTTGGTCCAGTCACTGAGAGGCGTTACTTGAATAAGGTACTCACGCTGAGGGTCACAATGTGTGTTTGTGCCCAAGGCGGCCCTAACGCTTGGGCGTTGCCTCATGGGCCATGTCGTTTTTCCTACACTGAAGGTTTGACTCACTGCCAGCAGCAAGTTTTCTTGCCATGGGGAAGGAGGGGTTCTGATTTGTGCATCAGGTTCCCCCCTGTGCAGGGATTGGAGATAAGGTCTAGGATCCGATGACTGAAAACCCAGGTTGGGAATGGATGGTGGCCTAAGGCAGTGGCGGGTCCAATATCGTAGGAGTGCAGCCAGCTGTGTCGGTGTCTATTGGAAGGTCTGGGCTCACGCTATTTGCGACAGAGCATCAGTGTTTAAGGTAGCCTATGCAATTGGGGTGTTGCCGAGGGCCAAGCAGTTTGATCCTCATTTGGGGTTTCTGGCAGCACCATAGACAATGTTTTTCTCCTGGGAGGCAGGCAGAGTGCTTCAGTGTGGCCCCGGAATTCCCAGTAGGGAGGCTTTGTGGGCAAGGAGTGTGAGGACGGAAGTCTGAAAACACAAGCTAGGGTGAGGATTGGAGCCAAGGGCAGAGCAGGTCCACTCTGCAGAGGCTGAATCAAAATCTCCTGCATCTGAAGTCAGGCTGAGGATCAGACGTTGGCTGAGGCTGGAGTATGTGTCCATGATGGCACCTTCATGAAGCGGGGGCCTCATGAGGCCAAGGAAGTTTTCCCACGCTGAGTTTGGAGGTTGCCCCAAACCACAAGGTTTCCTTCTGCGGGACATTCGAGTCCTGTTGCTTGGCTCCAGGACATACCATATGGAAGGACTGGAGAGCAGGGTTCGAAGGATGGATCCCTGTACAGCATTCCTCGCATTCCAATTGGCCATTAGCGACAAGATATGTTTGATCTGCTGCCTCTGGGGCACGCTACCCAGGGGGCTGAGTTGAAATGGCCTCTCCTGAGGATGCGTCATAATGTGCGTTTGGGTCCATGGAGACCTTGGAATGTGCTGGTTGTTCGGTGGCCCTTCGGAACTCTCCTACCTGAAGGGTTTGATACATCCCCAGTAAGAAAGCTGCCCATGTGGAGACGAGAGATGCTTGGTTTGGTGCCTCAGAAAAGCCCCATGTGCTGGTCTACGAAAACAGTCCTCTGAGAACGGACACATGGAAACAAAGCTAAGGTTCAGATTAGGGCCTCGGGGCCTGTCCATTTCAACCTTCTGTCTCTGGGGACACTGTCTGAGAATCTAAGTGGAGATAGTTGCTCTGCTGGTGTCAGAGAGCCCCTCTTAGTCCAGGGTGGCCTACCTATTGATGGCCTCAGGGGCCTTGGAGCTTTTCCCTAAACTGTAGGGTTGTGGTCAATGGATTGGACACACTTTCCTTAGAGAGGGCCGGCACAATCTTTCGCTGTGGCTTCAGAGGCCCTAGCCTGGAGGATGTGTGGGTCCATGCTGTGGGCACAGAAGTCTTAAAACACAAAGTCAGCTTATGAGTGGCGCCTAGGGTATGACAGGCCGGATGTACAGCCCGAGAGGGAGCTCCTGGGCCTCTGAAACAAGGGCGAGTGGAAGGCGTTCCTTCAGGATTTTGTCTCTGGATGTTGTGTCCGGGATAGCCGTGGATTGGAGCGGTGGCCTCAGGGACTGTGGACGAGTATCCCTCTCTGGGGATTTGTCCCAGCTCCCAAGAGTTTGGGGTCATTTTGTGGTAAGGGTGGAGTCGTGTTGTCTGGCTCATGGGTCTCTCCAAGAAAGGGATTCAAGAGCAAAGCCCCAGGTACGGGCAGGGCGACTGGAAAACTCAAACACTGGTGAGGATTGGGTGCATAGGGGCTTGGCAAGCCCCATATGCGGGCTCTTGGTCCAGGTCCAGACAGGCCTTTCTTTGACATGGGGCTCATGCTGAGGGTCACAGTGTGAATTTGTGCCCAAGCAGCACTCAAGTTTGGGCGTGGCATCAGGGGCCATGAAGGTTTCTCCCACCCTGAAGGTGTGACTCCATGCCAAGAGCAAGCTTGACAGCCATTGGGAAGGAGGAGTTCTGTTTTGTGCTTGCTATACCCAGCTGTGTGGAGAATTGATATAATGTCTGGGTTCAGATATCTGAAAACCAAGGTTAGGAAGAGGTGACGGCATAAGACCATGGCGTGTCCAAAGTGCTGGGTGTGCGGCCAGCTGTCTCCTTGTCTCTCTGGACGTCTGGCTTCAGGCTGTGTCAGACAGAGCATGAGTGCCCAGAGCAGCATATCCAGTTCGGGGACCGTCGAGGCCCGAGCAGGTTGATCCTCATCTGGGTTTTCTGGAGAGCCCCACAGGGAAACGTTTTTCTTCCGTTGGGCAGACACTGGGCTGGGTTTGGGTTCTGGAGTTCCTGGTCCGGAGGTCTTGTTTGCCAGGAGTGTGAGGAAGGAAGTCTGAAAACACAAGCTAGCGTGAGGTTTGGGACCGAGGGCACGGCAGGCCCACTCTGCAGAGGCTGAATCGAGATCTCCTGCACTGAGGTCATGTCAACTATGAGACGTGCCTCAGGCTAGAGTTTTTGTCCAGCATGGCCTCTTCCTGAAGGGTGAGGGCTTCATTAGGCCAGGGAGGTTTGCCTACGATGGGATTTGTGAACTACTCCAAACCTCAAGGTTTCCTTCTGCACGACAGTCGAGTCCTATTGGATGGTTCCAGGAGGCCCCATACGGAAAGACTCGAGAGCAGGTGTCTAAGCATGGATGCCTGGGAACGCCACCTCATATTCCCACTCTTTAGTCAGTACAAGGCAGGCTCAATCTGCAGGCTCCTGGGTGGGCTACCCAGAGGGGAGAGTTGAAATGGACTCTCCTGAAGATGAGTCCTACTGTGGCTTGGTGGCCTGGGAGACCTTGGAATGTGGAGGTGGCTCAGGGACTCTGCAGGGTTTTCCAAACTGAGGTGTTTGACACAGCTCCAACAGGGAAGCTTCCCATGTGGAGACGAGAGGAGTTCTGTTCAGTGCCTCAGGAAAGCCCCATATCCTGTTCTTCGAACCAAAGCCTCTGAGGAGTAACACCTGGAACCCAAAGCAAGAGTTGAGATTACGGCCTCAGGGCCTGTCCGGCTCAACCTTCTATCTCTGTTGACATCTGTGTGCATGCCTTCGTGGAGGTAGCAGCTCAGCTTGTGTCCGAATGCCCCTGTGTGTCCAGGGAGCCTCCCAGTAGTGGGATGTCCTCGGGGGCCTTGAGGTTTCTCATATTCTGGAGGTGTGTGTCCAAAGGAATGGACACAGTTTCCCAGGAGAGAGCAGGCACGGTCCTGTGGTATGGCTCCAGAGGACCCAGCCTAGAGGCTGTGTTTGCCAGGGCTGTGGGGACAGATGTCTGAAAAAGCAAACTTGGCTCAGCTAGTGGCCAAGGTAATGGCAGGACTGATCTCCAGTCCGTGAGGGGAGATCCTCTGGATATCAAAGGAGGCAAGTGGGAGGCAGTCACTCAGGATTTTGTCTCTGGGTGTTGCGTTTACAGTGTCCGGTCAGGGTAGGGGTTGTCTCAGAGGCCGAGGAAGAGCCTTCCTCTCGGGGGATTGTCCAAGCTCCCAAGTGTTTGGGTTCATTCTGTGGGAAAGGAAGAGTACTGTTTTCTGCCACAGGGGACCCCCCAGGAGAGGGACTCTAGACCACAGCAGTGGGTTCCCTCAACTGGAATACACACCATCTAGTTAGTCCTGGGTGCCTATGGGCATGGCAAGCCACATATGCGGGCTCTTGGTCCAGTCACTGAGAGGCGTTACTTGAATAAGGTACTCACGCTGAGGGTCACAATGTGTGTTTGTGCCCAAGGCGGCCCTAACGCTTGGGCATTGCCTCATTGGCCATGTCGTTTTTCCTACACTGAAGGTTTGACTCACTGCCAGCAGCAAGGTTTCTTGCCATGGGGTAGGAGGGGTTTTGACTTGTGTGCATCAGAGGGGTTCCCCCCCCTGCAGGGATGGGATATAAGGTCTAGGTTCCGATGACTGAAAACCCAGGTTGGGAATAGATGGTGGCCTAAGGCAGTGGCGGGTCCAATGTGCTGGGTGTGCAGCCAGCTGTGTCGGGGTCTGTTGGAAGTTCTGGGCTCAGGCTATTTGCGACAGAGCATCAGTGTTTAAGGTAGCCTATGCAATTGGGGTTTTGCCTAGGGCCAAGCAGTTTGATCCTCATTTGGGGTTTCTGGGCTGCACCATAGACAATGTTTTTCTCCTGGGAGGCAGGCAGAGCGCTTCTTTGTGGATCCAGAATTCCCAGTAGGGAGGGCTTGTGGGCCAGGAGTGAGAGGACGGAAGTCTGAAAACACAAGCTAGGGCGAGGATTGGAGCCAAGGGCAGAACAGGCCCACTCTGCAGAGGCTGAATCAAAATCTCCTGCATCTGAAGCCAGGCTGAGGATCAGACGTTGGCTGAGGCTGGAGTATGTGTCCATGATGGCACCTTCATGAAGCGGGGGCCTCATGAGGCCAAGGAAGTTTTCCCACGCTGAGTTTGGAGGTTGCCCCAAAGCACAAGGTTTCCTTCTGCGGGACATTCGAGTCCTGTTGCATGGCTCCAGGACATACCATACGGAAGGACTGGAGAGCAGGGTTCGAAGGATGGATCCCTGTACAGCATGCCTCGCATTCCAATTGGCCATTAGCGATAAGATATGTTTGATCTGGGGCCTCTGGAACACGCGACCCAGGGGGCTTAGTTGAAATGGCCTCTCCTGAGGATGCGTCATAATGTGCGTTTGGGTCCATGGAGACCTTGGAATGTGCTGGTTGTTCAGTGGCCCTGCGGAACTCTCCTACCTGAAGGGTTTGATACATCCCCAGTAAGAAAGCTCCCCATGTGGAGACGAGAGAGGTTTGGTTTGGTGCCTCAGAAAAGCCCCGTGTGCTGGTCTACGAAAACAGTCCTCTGAGGATGGACACATGGAAACCAAATCTAAGGTTCAGATTAGGGCCTAGGGGCCTGTCCATTTCAACCTTCTGTCTCTGGGGACACTTTCTGAGAGTCTAAGTGGAGATAGTTGCTCCGCTGGTGTCAGAGAGCCCCTCTTAGTCCAGGGTGGCCTACACTATTGATGTCCTCAGGGCCCTGGAGCTTTTCCCTAACCTGTAGGGTTGTGGTCAATGGATTGGGCACACTTTCCTTGGAGAGGGCAGGCACAATCTTTCGCTGTGGCTCCAGAGGCACTAGCCTGGAGGTGTGTGGGTCCAGGCTGTGGGCACAGAAGTCTGAAAACACAAACTCAGCTTATGAGTGGTGCCTAAGGTATGGCAGGCTGGAGGTACAGCCCGAGAGGGAACCCTGTGCCTCTGAAACAAGGGCGAGTTGGAGGCGTTCCTTCAGGCTTTTGTCTCTGGATGCTGTGTCCGGGATAGCCGTGGATTTGAGGGGTGGCCTCAGGGACTGTGGACGAGTATCCCTCTCTGGGGATTTTTCCCAGCTTCCAAGATTGGGGTCATTTTGTGGGAAGGGTGGAGTAGTGTTGTCTGGCTCATGTGTCTCTCCAAGAAAGGGATTCCAGATCAGAGCCCCAGGTACGGGCGGGGCGACTGGAAAACTCAAACCCTGGTGAGGATTGGGTGCATAGGGTCTTGGCAAGCCCCATATGCGGGCTCTTGGTCCAGGCCCTGACAGGCCTTTCTTTGACATGGGGCTCATGCTAGGGTCACAGTGTGAATTTGTTCCCAATCAGCACTCAAGTGCTGCTTGGGCACTCCCTGAAGGTTTTGATACATCCCCAGTAAGAAAGCTCCCCATGTGGATACGAGAGGATTTCTGTTCAGTGCCTCAGGAAAGCCCCATATCCTCTTCTTCGAAGCAAAGCCTCTGAGGAGTAACACCTGGAACCCAAAGCAAGAGTTGAGATTACAACCTAAGGGCCTGTCCGGCTCAACCTTCTATCTCTTGACATCTGTGTGCATGCCTTCGTGGAGGTAGCTGCTCAGCTTGTGTCCGAATGCCCCTGTGTGTCCTGGGAGGCTCCCAGTAGTGGGATTTCCTCGGGGGCCTTGAGGTTTCTCATATTCTGGAGGTGTGTGTCCAAAGGAATGGACACAGTTTCCCAGGAGAGAGCAGGCACGGTCCTGTTGTATGGCTCCAGAGGACCCAGCCTAGAGGCTGTGTTTGCCAGGGCTGTGGGGACTGATGTCTGAAAAAGCAAACTTGGCTCAGGAAGGGGCCAAGGTAATGGCAGCTCTGAACTCCAGTCCGTGAGGGGAGATTCTCTGGATATCAAAGGAGGGCAAGTGGGAGGCAGTCGCTCAGGCTTTTGTCTCTGGGTGTTGCGTTCACAGTGTCCGGTCAGGGTAGGGGTTGCCTCAGGGGCCGAGGAAGAGCCTTCCTCTCGGGGGATTGTCCAAGCTCCCAAGTGTTTGGGTTCATTCTGTGGGAAGTGAAGAGTACTGTTTTCTGCCAGAAAGGAACCCACAGGAGAGGGCCTCTAGAGCACAGCAGTGGGTTCCTTCAACTGGAATACACACCATCTAGTTAGTCCTGGGTGCCTATGGGCATGGCAGGCACTATATGCAGGATCTTCATTCCGAACCTGACAGGCCTTTCTTTGACATGGGGCTCATGCTAGGGTCACAGTGTGAATTTGTGCCCAAGCAGCACTCATGTTTTGGCGTGGCTTCAGGGGCCATGAAGGGTTCCCCACGTGAAGGTGTGACTCCATGTGAAGAACAAGCATTACAGCCATGGGGAAGGCAGAGTTTTGATTGTGATTCCGATACACAAACTCAGCTTTTTTTGGGGACGTCGGTATGGCAGGCCCAATATACAAACTATGAGAAGAACTCATGAAGATTTGAATATAGAGCGAGTCTGAGGCGCTTGCTCAGGCATTTGTCTCTGGAATTTGTATCAGCGATGGCCGTAGAAGTTCGGGGATGCTTCATGGGCCATGGACGAATCTACCTCTATGAGGATTTCGCCTGATTCCCAATTATTTTTCGTCAATCTGTGGGATGGGAGGACTCCTTTCAGTTTTGTTACCTCAGGTGTCCCACGAAAAGAGGAATTCCAAAGCAAAGCCGTGGGGAAGACTGAAGGGACCACCAGAACTATGGTTCAAAATTGGGGACTAGGGGCATGGCAAGCCCAATATGCTATCTCTTCATCCAGCCACTGAGAGGCCTTAAATGAGGACTTTGGTCAGGCTGAGGGTCACAATGTGTGTTTGTGACCAATGTAGCCTGCGAGCATGGCGGGGCCTCATGGGCAACACTGCATTCAACTACACTGAAAGTTGGACAACATGCCAACCACAAGGTATCTTGCCATGGGGAAGGAGTTCTGATTTCTGCATCCTGTTCAACCCTGGGCAGTGATTGGAGGTAAGGTCTAGAATCTAAAGCCTGAAAACCGAGGTTGGGAAGAGATGACGACCTAAGGCCATGGCGGCTCAATGTGCTCAGTGTGCGGCCAGCTGTCTGGTTGGGGCCAGGAAGTCCAGGCTCAGGCTGTGTCAGAAAGGGCATTAGTGCCCTGGTCAGCCTATGTATTTGGGGTACAGCCAAGGTAGGTGCAGGTTGATCCTCACTTGGGGTTACTGGGTAGCCCCAGAGGGCAATGTTTTTCTTCTGGAGGGCAGGCAGAGTGCAGCATTGTAGTTCTGGATTGTCAAAATGTAGGGCTTGTGGGCCAGTAGTCTGAGGACAGAAGTCTGAGAACACAAGCTCGGCTTAGGTTTCTGGTTGAGGACATGGCAGGCAGAATCTACACCGGAATCGAGATCTCGTGCAACTGAAGTCAGGGCGAGGATCAGACGATCGCTCAGGTTGGAGTTTCTGTCCCTTATGGCCCCTTCATGAAGGGGGAGCATCACGAGGCCATGGGGGTTTTCCCACGATGGGATTTGTGAGAAGCTCCAAACTCCAAAGTGTCTTCTGCAGGACAATTGAGACCTGTTGTTTGGCTCCAGGCCAATGTATCTGAGCAGGGTTCTAAGGATGGATGGCTGGGTAGCCCACCTCGCATTCCAATTGTCTCCTAGCAACAAGACAGGTTAGATCTGCTGGATCTGGGGGAGCAACCGAGGAGGCTGAGTTGAAATGGACTCTCCTGGGGATGGGTCCTAGCGTGCTTTTGTTTGTAACGAGACCTTGGAATGAAGCGGTGGCACTGGGGCCCTGACGGGTTCTCCAAAACAGAGGCTTTGACAGAGCTCCAAGGTGCAAGTTTCCCATGTGTAGATGAGATGATTTCTGATGGGTGGGTCAAGAAAAAGCCATTGCTGCTTTTGAAATCCAGGCGTCTGAGGAGAGATGCCTGGAAACCAAAGCAATGGATCTGATTAGTGCCTAGGGGCCTGTTCTTTCCTTTTTACCTCTGGGGACAACTGTCTATGGGTCTGAGTGCAGGTAGGTGCACAGATGGGCTCTGATTGCCCGGTTTTTCCTGGGAAGCCAGCCCTAGAGAGATGGATCAGGGATTTGGGTGTTTATCCTACTAGAAGAGTTGTGGCCATTGGAAATGGCAAACACATTTCCCTTGCAGAGGGCAAGTACAGTCCTCAGGCTTGGCTCCAGGGTCCTGATCCTGTAGGTTGTGCAGGCCAGGGCTGTTTGGACAGTTGTCTGAAAACACAACCTCGGCTTATGTTTCCGGTCATAGGTATGGCAGGACTGATCTACATATCATGAGGAGAACTCTTCCGGATTTGAAAAAAGAGCGAGTGTGAGGCTCTTCCTCAAATTTTTGTCTCTGGATATCGTGTCACTCACGGTGGTGAAATTTCTGGGTGTCTTCATGGGAAATGGACGAGTCGTACTCTCTGGTGGTTTGGCCCGGTCCAAAGAGTTTGGGGTCATTCTGTGGGATGGAAGACGTCCTGTTTTTTGTTGTTGATGTTTTCTTTTTTAACCTCAAGTGTCCCACCAAATGAGGGATTCTAGAGTAGAGCCCTGGGGAGGGGCGACTGGACAATCAGAAATCTGGTTAAAAATTGGGGCGTAGGGACATGTCAAGCCCATTATGACATCTAATGGTCCAGCCACTGAGAGGACTTACTAGAGGACAAGACTCATGCTGAGGGTCACAATGCGAGTCTGAGACGCTTGCTCAGGCTTTTGTCTCTGGATTTTGTATCAGCGGTGGCCGTGGAATATCAGGGAGGCCTCATGGGCCATGGACGAATCTTCCTCTCTGAGGATTTGGCCCGATTCCCAATTGTTTTTCGTAAACCTGTGGGATGGAAGGACTCCTTTCATTTTGTTACCTCAGGTCCCACAAAAAGAGGAATTCCAAAACAAAGGCGTGGGTAAGACTGAGGGACAACCCGAACTATGGTAAAAATTGGGGCCTAGGGGCATGGCAAGCCCAATATGCTATCTCTTCATCCAGCTACTGAGAGGCCTTACTTGAGGACTGGGCTCAGGCTGTGGGTCACAATGTGTGTTTGGGACCCATGTGGCCCGGGAGCATGGGCGGGTCCTCATGGGCCACATTGGTTTCAACTACACTGAACGTTGGACAACATGCCATCCACAAGATTCTTGCCATGGGGAAGGAGTTCTGATTTCTGCATCACGTTCAACCCTGGGCAGTGATTGGAGATAAAGTCTAGGTTCTGACCTGAAAACTGAGTTTGGGAAGAGATGAATACCTAAGGCCATGTCGGCTCGTTGTGCTCAGTGTGCGGCCAGCTGTCTCGGTGGGGCCAAGAGTTCCAGGCTCAGGCTGTGTCAGAAAGGGTATTCGTGCCCTGGCCAGCCTATGTATTTGGGGTACAGCCAAAATAGGTGCAGGTTGATCCTCATTTGGGTTACTGGGTAGCCCCAGAGCGCAATGTTTTTCTTCTGGAGGGCAGGCAGAGTGCTGCATTGCAGTTCTGGATTGCCAAACTGGAGGGCTTGTGGGCCAGTAGTCTGAGGACAGAAGTCTGAGAACACAAGCTAGGCTTTGGTTTCTGGGTGAGGACATGGCAGGCACAATCTACAGACCTGAATCGAGATCTCGTGCATCTGAAGTCAGGGCGAGGTACAGACGATAGCTCAGGTTGGAGTTTCTGTCCCTGATGGCCCCTTCATGAATGGGGGGGGGCATCACGAGGCCATGGGTTTTTTCCCACGATGGGAATTGTGAAAAGCTCCAAACTGCAGAGAGTCTTCTGCAGGACAATTGAGACCTGTTGTTTGGCTCCAGGCCAATGATTCTGAGCAGGGTTCTAAGGGTGGATGGCTGGGTAGCCCACCTCGCATTCCAATTGTCTCCTAGCAACCAGACAGGTTAGATCTCCTGGATCTGTGGGGAGCAACCGAGGATGCTGAGTTGAAATGGACTCTCCTGTGGATTGGTCCTAATGTGCTTTTGTGTCTATGGAGACCTTGGAATGAAGCGGTGGCACTGGAGCCCTGAAGGGTTCTCCAAAAGAGAGGCATTGACACAGCTCCAACGTGCAAGTTTCCCATGTGTAGATGAGATGTTTTCTGATGGGTGAGTCAAGAAACAGCCATATGCTAGTTTTGAAATCCAGGCCTCTGAGGAGAGATGCCTGGAAACCAAAGCAATGGATCTGATTATTGTCTAGGGGCCTGTTCTTACCTTTTTACCTCTGGGGACAACTCTCTGTGGGTCTGAGTGCAGGTAGGTGCTCAGATGGGCTCAGATTGCCCCTGTTTTTCCTGGGAAGCCACCATTAGTGAGATGGATCAGGGACTTTGGAGGTTTTTCCTATTAGAAGGGTTGTGGCCATTGGAATGGGCACACAAAATTCCCTTGGAGAGGGCAAGTACAGTCCTCAGGTTTGGCTCCAGGGGCCTGAGCCTGTAGGTTGTGTAGGCCAGGGCTGTTTGGACAGTTGTCTGAAAACACAACCTCGGCTTATGTTTCAGGTCACAGGTATGGGCGGACTGATCTACAGATCATGAGGAGAACCTTTCGGAATTTGAAAAAAGGGCGAGTGTGAGGCTCTTGCTCAAGTTTTTGTCTCTGGATATCGTGTCACTCACGGTGGTGAAATTTCTGGGTGACTTCTTGGGAAATGAACGAGTCTTACTCTCCGGTGGTTTGGCCCCGTCCAAAGAGTTTGGGGTCATTCTGTGTGATGGAAGAAGTCCGTTTTTTTTTTTGTTGTTGTTGTTGTTTTCTTTTTTAACCTCAGGGGTTGCACCAAATGAGGGATTCCAGAGTAGAGCCCTGGGGAAAGGCGACTGGACAATCAGAAATCTGGTTAAAACTTGGGGCCTAGGGACCTGTCAAGCCCATTATGACATCTAATGGTCCAGCCAAGGAGAGGACTTACTAGAGGACAGGACTCATGCTGAGGGTCACAATGCGTGTTTATGCCCTCATCGCACTCAAGTATGGGCGAGGCCTCAGGGTGAATGCTGGTTTCTCCAAACTGAACGTTGGACAACGTGCCAACCACAAGGGTTCTTGCCATGCGTAAGGAGGAGTTCTGATCTCTGCATCACACTCACCCCTTGGCAGTGATTGGAGATAATGTCTCGGTGTTGAAGCCTGAAAACTGAGATAGGGAAGAGATGATGACCTAAAGGCATGGCGGGTCTTATGTGCTCAGGGTGCGGTCAGCTTTCTGGGGGTTGGTCAGAGGTCCGGGCTCAGGTTGTGTCCAACAGTGCTTTAGTGCCCAGGTTAGACTATATAATTTGGGTAAAGTCGAGTGCTGTGTAGGATTATCCTCATTTAAGGTGCCTGGGCAGCTCATGAGGCAATAATTTTTTTTCTACAGGGCAGGCAGAATTCTGCACTGTTGATCCGGAATTGCAAAACTTGAGGCCTTCGGGTCCAGGGGTATGAGGACGGAAGTCTGAGAAGACAAGCTAGAATTGGGTTTCAGGGCGAGGGCACGGCAGGTACCCCCTGCAGATCTGAACCAATATCTCATGCATCTGAAGTCAGGGCGAGGATCAGATGTTGGCTCAGGTTGGAGTTTCTGAGCATGACGGCCGCTTCATGAAGGGAGCGGAATCTCGAGGCCATTGAGGTTTTCCAACGTTGGGAGTTGAGGATTGCCCCCTTCAAGGATTCCTTCTGCGGGACAATTGAGACCTGTTGGACAGCTCCAGGACATCCCATATGGAATGACTCCAGAGCACAGTTCGAGGAATGATGCCTGGGAAGCCCGCCTCGCATTCCAATTGTCTCCTAGCAACAAGACAGTTTAGATCTGATGGCTCTGCGGGAGCAACCGGGGTGGCTGAGTTGAAATGGACTTTCCATGAGGATGGGTCCTAATGGGTTTTTGTGTCCATGAGGGCCTTGGAATGGGGCTGTGGCACCGGGACTCTGAAGTACTCTCCTAAGCTTTTGACATAGCTCCCATACACAGGTTTCCTGGTGGAGACGAGATGAGTTCCGTTGGGTTCCTCAGGAAAACCCCTATGCTCGTATTGGAATCGTATTTGAGGAGACATGCCTTTAAACCAAAGCAATGGATCCTATTATGGCCTAGGATCCTGTCTGGTTCAATCTTCTTCTCTGGGGACATCCATCTATGGTATGAGTGGAGGTAGATGGTCAGCTGTTGTCAGAACGCCCTAGTTTGTACACGGAGACCTACACTATTGGGATGGCCTCAGGGACTTTGGAGGTTTCTCCTAATTTGTACAATTTTGGACAATGGAATGGGCAGAATTCCCATGGATTGGTAGGCACAGTCCTAATGTGTGGCTCCAGGGGCCCCAGCCGGAGGGTTGTGTCCCAGGACTTTGAGGACAGAAGTCTGAAAACAAAAACACAGCTTAGGTTTGGGGACGTAGGTCTGGCAGGCCTGATCTACAAACCATGAGAAGAACTCTTCAGGATATGAAGAATGAGCGAGTCTGAGGCGCTTGCTCAGGCTTTTGTCTCTGGATTTTGTATCAGCGGTGGCCGTGGAATGTCGGGGAGGTCTCATGAGCCATGGACGAATCTTCCTCTCTGAGGATTTGACACGTTTCCCAATTGTTTTTCGACAATCTTTGGGATGGGAGGACCCTTTCAGTTTTGTTACCTCAGGTGTCCCACCAAAAGAGGAATTCCAAAGCCAAGCCGTGGGGAAGACTGAAGGGACAACCCGAACTATGGTTCAAAATTGGGGCCTAGGGGCATGGCAAGCCCAACATGCTATCTCTTCATCCAGCCACTGAGAGGCCTTACTTGAGGACTGGGCTCAGGCTGAGGGACACAATGTGTGTTTGGGACCCATGTGGCCCGCGAGCATGGACGGGGCCTCATGGGCCACACTGGTTTCAACTACACTGAACGTTGGTCAACATGCCAACCACAAGGTTTCTTGCCATGGGGAAGGAGTTCTGATTTCTGCATCACCTTCAACCCTGGGCAGTGATTGGAGATAATGTCTAGGTTCTGAAGCCTGAAAACCGAGGTTGGGAAGAGATGATGACCTAAGGCCATGGCGGCTCGATGTGCTCAGTGTGCGGCCAGCTGTTTGGGTGGGGACAGGAGGTCCAGGCTCAGGCTGTGTCAGAAAGGGCATTAGTGCCTTGGTCAGCCTATGTATTTGGGGTACATCCAGGATAGGTGCAGGTTGATCCTCATTTGGGGTTACTGGGTAGCCCCAGAGGACAATGTTTTTCTTCTGGAGGGCCGGCAAGTGCTCATTGTAGTTCTGGATTGCCAAACTGGAGGGCTTGTGGGCCAGTAGTCTGAGGACAGAAGTCTGAGAACACAAGCTAGGCTTTGGTTTCTGGGTGAGGACATGGCCGGCACAATCTACAGACCAGAATCGAGATCTCGTGCATCTGAAGTCAGGGCGAGGGTTAGACTATCACTCAGGTTGGAGTTTCTGTCCCTGATGGCCCCTTAATGAAGGGGGGGGCATCACGAGGCCATGGGGGTTTTCCCACGATGGGAGTTGTGAGCAGCTCCAAACTGCAAATAGTCTTCTGCAGGACAATTGAGACCTGTTGTTTGGGTCTCCAGGCCAATGATTCTGAGCAGGGTTCTAAGGATGGATGGCTGGGTAGCCCACCTCGCATTCCAATAGTCTCCTAGCAACAAGACAGGTTAGATCTGCTGGATGTGGGCGAGCAACCAAGGAGGCTGAGTTGAAATGGACTCTCATGGTGATGGGTCCTAATGTGCTTTTGTGTCTATGGAGACCTTGGAATGAAGCGATGGTACTGGGGCCCTGAAGGGTTCTCTGAAACAGAGGCTTTGACACAGCTCCAACATGCAAGTTTCCCACGTGTAGATGAGATGTTTTCTGATGGTTGAGTCAAGAAACAGCCATATGCTGGTTTTGAAATCCAGGCCTCTGAGGAGAGATGCCTGGAAACCAAAGCAATGGATCTAATTAGTGCCTAGGGTCCTTTTCTTTCCTTTTTACCTCTGGGGACATCTGTCGATGGGTCTGAGTGCAGGTAGGTGCACAGATGGGCTCAGATTGCCCCTGTATTTCCTGGGAAGCCACCACTAGTGAGAAGGATCAGGCACTTTGGAGGTTTTTCCTATTAGAAGGATTTTGGCCATTGGAATGGGCACACACAATTCCCTTGCAGAGGGCAAGTACAGTGCTCAGGTTTGGCTCCAGGGGCCTGAGCCTGTAGGTTGTGTAGGCCAGGGCTGTTTGGACAGTTGTCTGAAAACACAAACTCGGCTTATGTTTCGGGTCACAGGTATGGCAGTACTGATCTACAGATCATGAGGAGAACTCTTCAGGATTTGAAAAAAAGGGCGAGTCTGAGGCTTTTGCTGAAGTTTTTGTCTTGGATATCGTGTCACCCATGGTGGTGAAATTTCTGGGTACCTTCATGGGAAATGGACGAGTCTTACTCTCTGGTGGTTTGGCCCAGTCCAAAGAGTTTGTGGTCATTCTGTGGGATGGAAGAAGTCCGTTTCTTTGTTGTTGTTGTTTTATTTTTTAACCTCTGGTGTCCCTCCAAATGAGGGATTCCAGAGTAGAGCCCTGGGGAGGGGCGACTGGACAATCAGAAATCTGGTTATAAATTGGGGCCTAGGGACATGTCAAGCCCATTATGACATCCAATGGTTCAGCCACTGAGAGGACTTACTAGAGGACAGGACTCATGCTGAGGGTCACAATGCGTGTGTATGCCCTCGTCGCACTCAAGAATGGGCGGGGCCTCAGGGTGAATGCTGGTTTCTCCTACAATGAACGTTGGACAATGTGCCAACCACAAGGGTTCTTGCCATGGGTAAAGAGGACTTCTGATTTCTGCATCACACTCACCCCTGGGCAGTGATTGGAGATAAGGTCTCGGTTCTGAAGCCTGAAAACTGAGGTAGGGATGAGATGATGACCTAAGGCCATGGCGGGTCTGATGTGCTCACTGCGCGGTCTGCTGTCTGGGTGTTGGTCAGGAGGTCCGGGCTCAGGTTGTTTCAGACATTGCATTAGTGCCCAGGTTCGACTATATAATTTGGGTAAAGTCGAGTGCTGTGTAGGTTTATCCTCATTTAAGGTGCCTGGGCAGCTCATGAGGCAATAATTTTTTTCTAGAGGGCAGGCAGAGTGCTGCATTGAGGGTCCGGAATTGCCAAACTTGAGGGCTTCTGGGCCAGGGGTGTGAGAACGGAAGTCTGAGAAGACAAGCTAGACTTGGGTTTCAGGGCGAGGGCATTGCAGGTACCCCCTGCAGTTCTGAACCAATATCTCAAGCATCTGAAGTCAAGGCGAGGATCAGACGATGGCTCAGGTTGGAGTTTCTGTGCATGACTGCCCCTTCATGAACAGAGAGGAGTCTCAAGGCCATGGAGGTTTCCCACGGTGGGAGTTGTGGGATGCCCGCTTGAAGGATTCCATGTGCGGGACAATTGAGACCTTTGGGCAGCTCCAGGACATCCCATCCCATACGGAATGACTACAGAGCACCGTTAGGTGATGGATGCCAGGGAAGACCGCCTCACATTCCAATTGTCTCCTAGCAACAAGACAGTTGAGATCTGATGGCTCTGCGGGAGCAAACGGGAATGGCTGAGTTGAAATGGTCTTTCCCGAGGATGGGGCCTAATATGTGTTTGTGTCCATGGGGGCCTTCAATGGGGCGGTGGCACCGGGACCCTGAAGAATTCTCCTTAACTTTGACATAGCTTCCATGCTCAAGTTTCCTTGGGGAGATGAGATTAGTTCTGATGGGTGCCTCAGGAAACCCCCTATGCTGGTATTGGAATCCAGGCATTTGAGGAGACATGCCTGTAAACCAAAGCAATGGATCCGATTATGGCTTAGGGTCCTGTCTGGTTTAATCTTCTTCTCTTGGTTTATCCATCTATGGTATGACTGAAGGTGGATGCTCAGCTGGTGTCAGACCGCCCTTGTTTGTCCCGGGAGACCTACACTATTGGGATGGCCTCGGGGACTTTGGAGGTTTCTCATAATTTGTACGATTTTGGACAATGGAATGTGCAGAATTCCCATGCATGGCGTAGGTAGCATCCTAATGTGTGGCTCCAGGGGCCCCAGCCTGGAGGGTGTGTGGCCCAGGACTTTGAGGACAGAAGTCTGAAAACACAAACTCAGTTTAGGTTTGGTGACGTAGGTATGGCAGGCCCAATCTACAATCCATGAGAAGAACTCTTCTGGATATAAAGAATGAGCGAGTCTGAGGCGCTTGCTCAGGCTTTTGTCTCTGGATTTTGTATCAATGATGGCCGTGTAATGTGGGGAGGCCTTATGGGCCATGGACGAATCTTCCTCTCTGTGCATTTGGCCCGGTCCCAATTGTTTTTCGTCAATCTGTGGGATGGGAGTTCTCCTTTCAGGTTTGTTACCTCAGGTGTCCCAACCAAAGAGGAATTCCAAAGCAGAGCCCTGGGAAAGAGTGAAGGGACAACCCAAACTATGGTTAAAAATGGGGGCCTAGGGGCATGGCTGGCCCAATATGCTGTCTCTTCATCCAGCCACTGAGAGGCCTTACATGAGGACTGGGCTCAGGCTGAGGGTCACAATGTGTGTTTGTGACCAATGTGGCCTGCGGGCATGGGCAGCCCCTCATGGGCCACACTGCTTTCAACTACACTAAACTTTGGACAACAGGCCAATCACAAGGTTTCTTGCCATGGGGAAGGAGTTCTGATTTCTGCATCATTTTCAACCCTGGGCACTGGTTGGAGATAAGGTCTAGGTTCGGAAGCCTGAAAACCGCAGTTGGGAAGAGATGACGACCTAAGGCCTTGGCGGGTCGTATGCGTTCAGTGTGCGGTCAACTGCCTGGGTGTTGGTCAGGAGGTTCTAGCTCAGGTAGTGTCAACAGTGCATTATTGCCCAGGTTAGACTATATAATTTGGGTACAGTCGAGTGTCGTGTAGGTTTATCCTCATTTGAGGTGCCTGGGCAGCTCATTAGGCAATATATTCTTTCTAGAGTGCAGGCAGAGTGCTGCAATGTGGGTCCGGAATTTCCAATCTTGATGGCTTCAGAGCCAGGAGTGTGAGGACAGAAGTCTGAGAACACAAGCTAGACTTTGGCTTCAGGCCGAGGGCACAGCAGGTAACCCTTGCAGTTCTGAACCAATATCTCAAGCATCTGAAGTCAAGGCGAGGATCAGACGTTGGCTCAGGGTGGAGTTTCTGTGAATGACTGCCCTTCATGAATCTAGCGGAGTCTCAAGGCCATGGAGGTTTTCCCACGTTGTGAGTTCAGGGATGCCCCCTTCAAGGATTCCTTATGTGGGACAGTTGACACCTGTTGGGCAGCTCGAGGACATCCCATATGGAATGACTCCAGAGCACCGTTAGAGGATGTATGCCAGGGAAGCCCGCCTCGCATTCCAATTGTCTCCTAGAAACAAGACAGTTGAGATGTGATGGCTCTGCAGAAGCAACCGGGGTGGCTGTGGTGAAATGGACTTTCCTGAGGATGGGGCCTAATGTGTGTTTGTGTCCATGGTGGCCTTAGATTGGGGCGGTGGCACCGGGACCCTGAAGTATTCTCCTTAGCTTTTGACATAGCTCCCATGAACAAGTTTCCTTGTGGAGACCAGATTTGTTCTGATGGGTGCCTCATGAAACCCCCTATGCTGGAAATGGAATCCAGACTTCTGAGGAGACATGCCTGCAAACCAAAGCAATGGATCCGATTATGGCCTAGGGTCCTCTCTGGTTCAATCTATTCTCTGGGGACATCCATCTATGGTATGAGTGGAGGTAGATGCTCAGCTGGTGTCAGTCCGCCCTTTTTTGACCCGGGAGACCTACACTATTGAGATGGCCTCGGGGACTTTGGAGGGTTCTCCTAATTTGTAAGATTTTGGACAATGGAATGGGCAGAATTCCCATGGATTGGGTAGGCACATTCCTAATATATGGCTCCAGGGGTCTCAGCCTGGAGCGTGTGTGGCCCAGAACTTTGAGGACAGAAGTCTGAAAACACAAACTCAGCTTAGGTGTGGGTACGTAGGTATGACAGGCCCAATCTACAAACCATGAGAAAAACTCTTCAGGATATGAAGAAAGAGCGAGTCTGAGGCGCTTGCTCAGGATTTTGTCTCTATATTTTGTATCAATGATGGCCGTAATATGTGGGGAGGCCTCATGGGGCATGGACGAATCTTCCTCTCTGTGGATTTGGCCCGGTCCCAATTTTTTTTCTTCAAGCTGTGGGATGGGAGGTCTCTTTTCAGGTTTGTTACCTCAGGTGTCCCAACCAAAGAGGAATTCCAAAGCAGAGCCCTGGGGAAGAGTGAAGGGACAACCCAAACTATGTTTAAAAATTGGGGCCTAGGGGCTGGCAGGCCCATTATGCTGTCTCTTCATCCAGCCACTGCGAGGCCTTACTTGAAAACTGGGCTCAGGCTGAGGGTCACAATGTGTGTTTCTGACCAATGTGGCCCACGGGCATGGGCGGGGCCACATGGGACACAGTGGTTTCAACTACACTGAACTTTGGACAACATGCCAATCACAAGGTTTCTAGCCATGGGTCAGGAGTTCTGATTTCTGCATCATTTTCAAACCTGGGCGGTGGTTCGAGATAAGGTCTAGGTTCTGAAGCCTGAAAACCGCAGTTGGGAAGGGATGACGACCTAAGGCCATGGCGTGTCTGACATACTCAGTGTGCGGTCAGCTGCCTGGGTGTTGGTCAGGAGGTTCGGGCTCAGGTTGTGTCCGACAGTGCATTAGTGCCCAGGTTAGACTATTTAATTAGAGTACAGTCGAGTGCTGTGTACGTTTTTCCTCTTTCGAGGTGCCTGTGCAGCTCATTAGGCAATATATTTTTTCTAGAGGGCAGGCAGAATGCTGCATTGCGATTCCGGAATTGCCAATCTTGAGGGCTTCTGGGCCAGGAGTGTGAGGACAGAAGTCTGAGAACACAAGCTAGACTTGGGCTTCAGGCCGAGGGCACGGCAGGTATTCCCTGCAGATCTGAACCAATATCTCAAGCAAATGAAGTCATGGCGAGGATCAGACGATGGCTCAGGTTGGAGTTTCTGTGAATGACTGCCCTTCATGAACGGAGCGGAGTCTCTTGGCTATGGAGGTTTTTTCACGTTGGGAATTGTGGGATGCCCCCTTCAAGGATTCCTTCTGCGGGACAATTGAGAACTGTTGCACAGCTCCAGGACATCCCATATGGAAAGACTCCAGAGCACCGTTCTAGGATGGATGCAAGGGAAGCCCGCCTTGCATTCCAATTGTCTCCTAGCAAAAGACACTTGAGATTGGTGGCTATGCAGGAGCAACCGGGGTGGCTGATTTGAAATGGACTTACCTGACGATGGGGCCTAATGTGTGTTTGTGTCCATGGGGGCCTTGGAATGGGGCAGTGGCACCGGGCCCCTAAAGTATTCTCCTAAGCTTTTGACATAGCTCCCATGCACATGTTTCCTTGCGGAGACCAGATTTGTTCTGATGGGTGCTCAGGAAACCCCCCTATGATGGTATTGGAATCCAGGCTTTTGAGGAGACATGCCTGTAAACCAAATCAATGGATCCAATTATGGCCTAGTGTCCTTTCTGGTTCCATCTTCTTCTCGGGGGACATCCATCTATGGTATGAGTGGAGGTCGATTATCAGCTGGGGTCAGACCATCCTTGTTTGTCCCGGGAGACCTACACTATTAGGATGGCCTCGGGTACTTTGGAGGGTTCTCCTAATTTGTACAATTTTGGACAATGGAATGTGCAGAATTCCCATGCATGGGGTAGGGACAGTCCTAATGTGTGGCTCCAGGGGCCCCAGCCTAAAGTGTGTGTGGCCCAGAACTTTGAGGACAGAAGTCTGAAAACACAAACTCAGCTTAGGTTTGGTGACGTAGGTATGGCAGGCCCAATCTACAAACCATGAGAAGAACTCTTCTGGATATAAAGAATGAGCGAGTCTGAGGCGCTTGCTCAAGCTTTTGTCTCTGGATTTTGTATCAATGATGGCCGTGTAATGTGGGGAGTCCTTATGGGCCATGGACGAATCTTCCTCTCTGTGCATTTGGCCCGGTCCCAATTGTTTTTTGTCAATCTGTGGGTTGGGAGGTCTCCTTTCAGGTTTGTTACCTCAGGTGTCCCAACCAAAGAGGAATTCCAAAGCAGAGCCCTGGGGAAGAGTGACGGGACAACGCAAACTATGGTTAAAAATGGGGGCCTAGGCGCATGGCAGGCCCAATATGCTGTCCCTTCATCCAGCCGCTGAGAGGCCTTACTTGAGGACTGGCTCAGGCTGAGGGTCACAATGTGTGTTTGTGACCAATGTGGCCCGCGAGCATGGGCGGGGCCTCATGGGCCACACTGGTTTCAACTACACTAAACTTTGGACAACATGCCAGTCACAAGGTTTCTAGCCATGGGGAAGGAGTTCTGATTTATGCATCATTTTCAACCCTTGGCAGTGGTTGGAGATAAGGTCTATGTTCTGAAGCCTGAAAACCGCAGTTGGGAAGAGATGACGACCTAAGGCCATGGCGGGTCTGAGGTGCTCAGTGTGCGGTCAGCTTCCTTGCTGTTGTTCAGGAGGTTCGGGCTCAGGTTGTGTCAGACAGTGGATTAGTGCCCAGTTTAGACTATATAATTTGGGTACAGTCGAGTGCCGTGTAGGTTTATCCTCATTTGAGGTGAATGGGAAGCTCATTAGGCAAGATATTTTTTCTAGAGGTCAGGCAGAGTGCTGCATTGTGGGATCCGGAATTGCCAACGTGAGGGATTTTGGGCTAGGCGTGTGAGGACAGAAGTTTGAGAACACAAGCTAGACTTGGGCTTCAGGCCAAGGGCACGGCTGTTACCCCCTGCATATCTGAACCAATATCTCAAGCATCTGAAGTCACGGCGAGGATCAGACGTTGGCTCAGGTTGGAGTCTGTGCATGACTGCCCCTTCATGAAGGGAGCAAAGTCTCAAGGCCATGGAGTTTTTCCCACGTTGGGAGTTGTGGGATGCCCCCTTCAAGGATTCCTTATGCGGGATCATTGACACCTGTTGGGCAGCACCAGGACATCCCCTATGGAATGGCTCCAGAGCATCGTTCGAGGATGGATGCCAGGGAAGCCCGCCTCGCATCCCAATTGTCTCCTAGCAACAAGACAGTTGAGAGGTGATGGCTCTGCGGAAGCAACCGGGGTGGCTGAGTTGAAATGGACTTTCCCGAGGATGGGGCCTAATGTGTGTTTGTGTCCATGGGGGCCTTAGAATTGGGCGGTGGCACCGGGACCCTGAAGTATTCTCCTAAACTTTAGACCTAGCTCCCATGCACAAGTATCCTGTGGAGACGAGATTTGTTCTGATGGGTGCCTCAGGAATTTCCCTATGCTGGAATTGGAATCCAGACTTTTGAGGAGACATGCCTGTAAACCAAAGCAATGGATTCGATAATGGCCTAGGGTCCTGTCTGGTTCAATCTATTCTCTGGGTACATCCATCTATGGAATGAGTGGAGGTAGATGCTCAGCTGGTATCTGTCCGCCCTTGTTTGACCCGGGAGACCTACACTATTGGGATGGCCTCGGGGATTTTGGAGGGTTCTCCTAATTTGTCCGAATTTGGACAATGAAATGGGCAGAATTCCCATGGATTGGGTAGGCACATTTCTAATGTGTGGCTCCATGGGCTCCAGCCTGTAGGGTGTGTGGCCCAGGACTTTGAGGACAGAAGTCTGAAAACACAAACTCAACTTTGGTGTGGCAATGTAGGCATGGCAGGCCCAATCTACACACCATGAGAAGAACTCTTCAGGATATGAAGAAAGAGCGAGTCTGAGGCGCTTTCTCAGGCTTTTGCCTCTATATTTTGTATCAACGATGGACGAGGAATGTGGGGAGGCCTCATGGGCCATGGACGAATCTTCCTCTCTGAGGATTTGGCCGGTCCCAATTGTTTTTCGTCAGTCTGTGGGATGGGAGGTCTCCTTTTCAGGTTTGTTACCTCAGGTGTCCCATCCAAAGAGGAATTCCAAAGCAGAGCCCTGGGGAAGAGTGACGGGACAACCCAAACTATGGTTAAAAATTGGGGCCTAGGGGCATGGCAGGCCCAATATGTTGTCTCTTCATCCAGCCACTGAGAGGCCTTACTTGAGGACTGGCTCAGGCTGAGGGTCACAATGTGTGTTTTTGAGCAATGTGGCCCGCGAGCATGGGCGGGGCCTCATGGGCCACACTGGTTTCAACTACACTGAACTTTGGACAACATGCCAGTCACAAGGTTTCTAGCCATGGGGAAGGAGCTCTGATTTCTGCATCATTTTCAACCCTGGGCAGTGGTTGGAGATAAGGTCTATGTTCTGAATCCTGAAAACCGCAGTGGGGAAGAGATGACGACCTAAGGCCATGGCGGGTCTGACGTTCTCTGTGTGCGACAGAGCATCAGTGTTTAAGGTAGCCTATGCAATTGGGGTGTTGCCGAGGGCCAAGCAGTTTGATCATCATTTGGGGTTTCTGGGCAGGACCATAGACAATGTTTTTCTCCTGGGAGGCAGGCAGAGTGCTTCATTGTGGCCCCAGAATTCCCAGTAGGGAGGGTTTGTGGACCAGGTGTGTGAGGACAGAAGTCTTAAAACACAAGCTAGGGTGAGGATTGGAGCCAAGGGCAGAGCAGGCCCACTCTGTAGAGGCTGAATCAAAATCTCCTGCATCTGAAGTCAGGATGAGGATCAGACGTTGGCTGAGGCTGGAGTATGTGTCCATGATGACACCTTCATGAAGCGGGGGCCTCATGAGGCCAAGGAAGTTTTCCCACGCTGAGTTTGGAGGTTGCCCCAAACCACAAGGTTTCCTTCTGCGGGACATTCGAGTCCTGTTGCATGGCTCCAGGACATACCATACGGAAGGACTGGAGAGCAGGGTTCGAAGGATGGATCCCTGTACAGCATGCCTCGCATTCCCATTGGCCATTAGCGAAAAGATATGTTTGACCTGCTGCCTCTGGGGCACGCTACCCAGGGGGCTGAGTTGAAATGGCCTCTCCTGAGGATGCGTCATAATGTGCATTTGGGTCCATGGAGACCTTGGAATGTGCTGATTGTTCAGTGGCCCTGTGGACTCTCCTACCTGAAGGCTTTGATACATCCCCAGCAAGAAAGCTCCCCATGTGGAGACAAGAGAGAGGTTTGGTTTGGTGCCTCAGAAATTCCCCGTGTGCTGGTCTACAAAAACAGACCTCTGAGGACGGACACATGGAAACCAAGCTAAGGTTCAGATTAGGGCCTGGGGGCCTGTCCATTTCAACCTCTGTCTCTGGGGACACTGTCTGAGAGTCTAAGTGGAAATAGTTACTCCTCTTGTGTCAGAGAGCCCCTCTTAGTCCAGGGTGGCCTACACTATTGATGGCCTCAGGGGCCTTGGAGCTTTTCCCTAACTTGGAGTGTTGTGGTCAATGGATTGGGCACACTTTCCTTGGACAGGGCAGGCACAATCTTTCGCTGTGGCTCCAGAAGCCATAGCCTGGAGGTTGTGTGGGACCAGGCTGTGGGCAAGAAAGTCTGAAAATACAAACTCATCTTATGAGGGCCCCTAGGGTATGGCAATCCGGATGTACAGCCCGAGAGGAGCTCCTGGGCCTCTGAAAAAAGGGCGAGTGGGAGGCGATCCTTCAGGCTTTTGTCTCTGGATGTTGTGTCCGTGATAGCTGTTGATTGGAGGGGTGGCCTCAGGGACTGTGGATGAGTATCCCTCTCTGGGAATTTGTCCCAGCTCCCAAGAGTTTGGGGTCATTTTGTTGGAAGGGTGGAGTCGTGTTGTCTGGCTCATGTGTCTCTCCATGAAAGGGATTTCAGAGCAGAGCCCCAGGTACTGTCAGGGCGACTGGAAAACTCAAACCCTGGTGAGGATTGGGTGCATAGGGGCTTGTCAAGCCCCATATGCGGGCTCTTGTTCCAGTCCCTGACAGGCCTTTCTTTGACATGGGGCTCATGCTGAGGGTCACAGTGTGAATTTGTGCCCAAGCAGCACTCAAGTTTGGGCGTGGCATCAGGTGGCGTGAAGGTTTCTCCCACCCTGAAGGTATGACTCCATGCCAAGGCCAAGCTTGACAGCCATGGGGAAGGAGGAATTCTGTTTTCTGCTTGCGATACCCAGCTGTGTGGAGAATTGATATAATGTCTAGGTTCAGATATCTGAAAACCAAGGTTAGGAAGAGGTGACGGCATAAGACCATGGCGTATCCAAAGTGCTGGGTGTGCGGCCAGCTGTCTCCCTGTCTGTCTGGACGTCTGGCTTCAGGCTGTGTCAGACAGAGCATGAGTGCCCAGAGCAGCCTATCCAGGTCGGGTACCGTCGAGGCCCGAGCAGGTTGATCCACATCTGGGTTTTCTGGAGAGTCCCACAGGGAAACGTTTTTCTTCCCTTGGGCAGACACTGGGCTGGGTTGTGGTTCCGGAGTTCCTAGTCCGGAGGCCTTGTTTACCAAGAGTGTGAGGAAGGAAGTCTGAAAACACAAGCTAGCTTGAGGTTTGGGACCGAGGGCACGGCAGGCCCACTCTGCAGAGGCTGAATCGAGATCTCCTGCACTGAGGTCATGTCTACTATGAGACGTGCCTCAGGCTAGAGTTTTTGTCCAGCATGGCCTCTTCATGAAGGGTGTGGGGGCTTCATGAGGCCAGGGAGATTTGCCTACGATGGGATTTGTGAACTACTCCAAACCTCAAGGTTTCACTCTACATGACAGTCGAGTCCTATTGGATGGTTCCAGGAGGACCCATAAGGAAGGACTCGAGAGCAGGTGTCTAAGCATGAATGCCTGGGAAGGCCACCTCATATTCCCACTCTTTAGTCAGGACAAGACAGGCTCAATCTACGGGCTCCTGGGTGAGCTACCCAGAGGGGAGAGTTGAAATGGACTCTCCTGAAGATGAGTCCTACTGTGGCTTGGTGGCCTGGGAGACCTTGGAATGTGCAGGTGGCTCAGGGACTCTGCAGGATACTCCAAGCTGAGGTGTTTGACACGGCTCCACAAGGAAGCTTCCCATGTGGAGACGAGAGGAGTTCTGTTCAGTGCCTCAGGAAAGCCCCATATCCTGTTCTTCGAACCAAAGCCTCTGAGGAGTGACACCTGGAAACCAAAGCAAGAGTTGAGATTAGGGCCTATGGGCCTGTCCGGCTCCACCTTCTATCTCTGTTGACATCTGTGTGCATGCATTCATGGATGTAGCTGCTCAGCTTGTGTCCGAATGCCCCTGTGAGTCCAGTGTGGCTCCCAGTAGTGGGATGTCCTCGGAGGCCTTGAGTTTTCTCATATTCTGGAGGTGTGTGGCCAAAGGAATGGACACAGTTTCCCAGGAGACAGCAGGCACGGTACTGTGGTATGGCTCCAGAGGACCCAGCCTAGAGGCTGTGTTTGCCAGGGCTGTGGGGACAGATGTCTGAAAAAGCAAACTTGTCTCAGCTAGGGGCCAAGGTAATGGCAGGCCTGATCTCCAGTCCGTGAGGGGAGATCCTCTGGATATCAAAGGAGGGCAAGTGGGAGGCAGTAGCTCAGGCTTTTGTCTCTGGGTGTTGCGTTCACAGTGGCCGTTCAGGGTAGGGGTTGCTTCAGGGGCCGAGGAAGAGCTTTTTTTTCGGGGGATTGTCCAAGCTCCCAAGTGTTTGGGTTCATTCTGTGGGAAGGGAAGAGTACTCTTTTCTGCCACAGGGGACCCTCCAGGAACGGACTCTAGAGCACAGCAGTGGGTTCCCTCAACTGGAATACACACCATCTAGTTAGTCCTGGGTGCCTATGGGCAAGGCAAGCCACATATGTCGGCTCTTGGTCCAGTCACTGAGAGGCGTTACTTGAATAAGGTACTCACGCTGAGGGTCACAATGTGTGTTTGTTCCCAAGGCGGCCCTCACGCATGGGTGTGGCCTCATGGGCCATGCCGTTTTCTCCTACACTGAAGGTTTGACTCACTGCCAGCTGCACGGTATCTTGCCATGGGGAATGAGGGGTTCTGACTTGTGCATAAGGTTGCCCCCTGTGCAGGGATTGGAGATAAGGTCTAGGTTCCGATGACTGAAAACCCAGGTTGGGAATGAATGGTGGCCTATGGCAGTGGCGGATCCAATGTGCTGGGTGTGCAGCGAGCTGTGTCGGTGTCGTTGGAGGTCTGGGCTCAGGCTATTTGCCACAGAGCATCAGTGTTTAAGGTAGCCTATGCAATTGGGGTGTTGCCGAGGGCCAAGCAGTTTGATCCTCATTTGGGGTTTCTGGGAAGCACCATAGACAATGTTTTTCTCCTGGAGGGACAGAGTGCTTCATTGTGGCCCCAGAATTCCCAGTAGGGAGGGTTTCTGGACTAGGTGTATGAGGACGGAAGTCGGAAAACACAAGCTAGGGTGAGGATTGAGCCAAGGGCAGAGCAGGCCCACTGTGCAGAGGCTGAATCAAAATCTCCTGCATCTGAAGTCAGGCTGAGGATCAGACGTTGGCTGAGGCTGGAGTATGTGTCCATGATGGCACCTTCATGAAGCGGGGGCCTCATGAGGTCAAGGAAGTTTTCCCACGCTGAGTTTGGAGGTCGCCCCAAACCACAAGGTTTCTTACTGCGGGACATTCGAGTCCTGTTGCATGGCTCCAGGACATACCATACGGAAGGACTGGAGAGCAGGGTTCGAAGGATGGATTCCTGTACAGCATGCCTCGCATTCCCATTGGCCATTAGCGACAAGATATGTTTGATCTGCTGCCTCTGGGGCACGCTACCCAGGGGCCTGAGTTGAAATGGCCTCTCCTGAGGATGCATCATAATGTGCTTTTGGGTCCATGGAGACCTTGGAATGTGCTGGTTGTTCAGTGGCCCTGCGGAACTCTCCTACCTGAAGGGTTTGATACATCCCCAGCAAGAAAGCTACCCATGTGGAGACGAGAGAGGTTTGGTTTGGTGCCTTGGAAAAGCTCCGTGTTCTGGTCTACGAAAACAGTCCTCTGAGGACGGACACATGGAAACCAAAGCTAAGGTTCAGATTAGGGCCTGGGGCCTGTCCATTTCAAACTTCTGTCTCTGGGGACACTGTCAGAGAGTCTAAGTGGAGATAGTTGCTCCTTGGTGTCAGAGAGCCCCTCTTTGTCCAGGGTTGCCTACACTATTGATGGCCTCAGGGGCCCGGAACTTTTCCCTAACCTGTAGTGTTGTGGTCAATGGATTGGGCGCACTTTCCTTGGAGCGGTCAGGCACAGTCTTTCGCTGTGGCTCCAGAGGCCCTAGCCTGGAGGTTGTTTGGGTCCAGGCTGTGGGCACAGAAGTCTGAAAACACAAACTCAGGTATAGTGGCGCCTAGGGTATGGCAGGCCGGATGTACAGCCCGAGAGGGAGCTCCTGGGACTCTAAAACAAAGGCAAGTGGGAGGCGTTCCTTCAGGCTTTTGTCTCTGGATGTTGTGTCCGGGATAGCTGTGGATTAGAGGGGTGGCCTCAGGGACTATGGAAGAGTTTCCCTCTCTGGGGATTTGACCCAGCTCCCAAGAGTTTGGGGTCATTATGTGGGAAGGGTGGAGTCGTGTTGTCTGGCTCATGTGTCTCTCCAAGAAAGGGATTCCAGAGCAAAGCCCCAGACACGGGCGGGGCGACTGGAAAACTCAAACCCTGGTGAGGATTGGGTGCACAGCGGCTTGACAAGCCACATATGCGGGCTCTTGGTCCACGACCTGATAGGCCTTTCTTTGACATGGGGCTCATGCTGAGGGTCACAGTGTGAATTTGTGCCCAAGCAGCACTCAAGTATGGGCGTGGCATCAGGGGCCATGAAGGTTTCCCCCACCCTGAAGGTGTGACTCCATGCCGAGAGAAAGCTTGACAGCCATGGGGAAGCAGGACTTCTGGTTTGTGCTTGCGATACCCAGCTGTGTGGAGAATTGATATACTGTCTAGGTTCAGATATCTGAAACCAAGGTTAGGAAGTGGTGATGGCATAAGACCATGGCGTGTCTGAAGTGCTGGATGTGCGGCTAGCTCTCTCCTTGTCTGTCTGGACGTCTGGCTTCAGGCTGTGTCAGACAGAGCATGAATGCCCCGAACAGCCTATCCAATTCGTGTACCGTCGAGGCCCGAACAGATTGATCCTTATCTGGTTTTTCTGGAGAGACCCACAGGGAAACGTTTTACTTCCGTTGGGCAGACACTGGGCTGGGTTGTGGTTCTGGAGTTCCTAGTCCGGAGGGCTTGTTTGCCAGGAGCGTGAGGAAGGAAGTCTGAAAACACAAGCTAGCGTGAGATTTGGGACCGAGGGCATGGCAGGCCCACTCTGCAGAGGCTGAATCGAGATCTCCTGCACTGAGGTCATGTCAACTATGAGACGTGCCTCAGGCTAGAGTTTTTGTCCAGCATGGCCTCTTCCTGTAGGGTTTGGGGGCTTCATGAGGCCAGGGAGGTTGGCCTATGATGGGATTTGTGAACTACTCCAAACCACAAGGTTTCCTTCAGCATGACAGTCGAGTCCTATTGGATGGTTCCAAGAAGCCCCATACGGAAAGACTCGAGAGCAGGTGTCTAAGCATGGATGCTTGGGAACGACACCTCATATTCCCAATCTTAGTCAGGACAACACAGGCTCAATCTGTGGGCTCCTGGGTGAGTTACGAAGAGGGGAGAGTTGAAATGCTACTCTCCTGAAGATGAGTCCTACTGTGGCTTGGTGGCCTGGGAGACCTTGGAATGTGGAGGTGGCTCAGGGACTCTGCAGGATTCTCCAACCTGAGGTGTTTGACACGGCTCCAACAAGGAAGCTTCCCATGTGGAGACGAGAGGAGTTCTGTTCAGTGCCTCAGGAAAGCCCCATATCCTGTTCTTCGAACCAAAGGCTCTGAGGAGTGACACCTGGAAACCAAAGCAAGAGTTGAGATTACGGCCTATGGGCCTGTCCGGCTCCACCTTCTATCTCTGTTGACATCTGTGTGCATGCCTTCGTGGAGGTAGCTGCTCAGCTTGTGTCCGAATGCCCCTGTGTGAACAGGGAGCCTCCCAGTAGTGCGATGTCCTCGGGGGCCTTGAGGTTTCTCATATTCTGGAGGTGTGTGGCCAAAGGAATGGACGCAGTTTCCCAGGAAACAGCAGGCACGGTCCTGTGGTATGGCTCCAGAGGACCCAGCCTAGAGGCTGTGTTTGCCAGGGCTGTGGGGACAGATGTCTGAAAAAGCAAACTTTTCTCAGCTAGGGGCCAAGGTAATGGCAGGCCTGATCTCCAGTCTGTGAGGGCAGATCCTCTGGATATCAAAGGAGGGCACGTGGGAGGCAGTCGCTCAGGCTTTTGTCTCTGGGTGTTGCGTTCAGAGTGGCCGTTCAGCGTAGGGGTTGCTTCAGGGGCCGAGGAAAAGCCTTCCTCTCGGGGGATTTTCCAAGTTCCCAAGTGTTTGGGTTCATTCTGTGGGAAGGGAAGAGTACTGTATTCTGCCACAGGGGACCCCCCAGGAGAGGGACTCTAGAGCACAGCAGTGGGTTCCCTCAACTGGAATACACACCATCTAGTTAGTCCTGGGTGCCTATGGGCAAGGCAAGCCACATATGCGGGCTCTTGGTCCAGTCACTGAGAGGCGGTACTTGAATAAGGTACTCACGCTGAGGGTCTCAATGTGTGTTTGTGCCCAAGGCGGCCCTCACGCATGGGTGTGGCCTCATGGGCCATACCGTTTTCTCCTACACTGAAGGTTTGACTCACTGCCAGCAGCACGGTTTCTTGCCATGGGGAAGGAGGGGTTCTGACTTGTGCATAAGGTTGCCCCCTGTGCAGGGATTGGAGATCAGGTCTAGGTTCCGATGACTGAAACCCAGGTTGGGAATGGATGGTGGCCTGAGGCAGTGGCGGTTCCAATGTGCTGAGTGTGCAGCCAGCTGTGTCGGTGTCTGTTGAAGGTCTGGGCTCAGGCTATTTGCGACAGAGCATCACTGTTTAAGATAGCCTATGCAATTGGTGTGTTGCCGAGGGCCAAGCAGTTTGATCCTCATTTGGGGTTTCTGGGCAGCGCCATAGACAATAATTTTCTCCTGGGAGGCAGGCACAGTGCTTCATTGTGGCCCCAGAATTCCCAGTAGGGAGGGTTTGTGGGCCAGGAGTGTGAGGATGGAAGTCTGAAAATACAAGCTAGTGTGAGGATTGGAGCCAAGGGCAGAGCAGGCCCACTCTGCAGAGGCTGAATCAAAATCTCCTGCATCTGAATTTAGGCTGAGGATCAAACGTTGGCTGAGGCTGGAGTATGTGTCCATGATGGCACCTACATGACGCGGGGCTCTCATGAGGTCAAGGAAGTTTTCCCACGCTGAGTTTGGAGGTTGCCCCTAACCACAAGGGTCCTTCTGTGCGACATTCGAGTCCTGTTGCTAGGCTCCAGGACATACCATACGGAAGGACTGGAGAGCAGGGTTCGAACGATGGATCCCTGTACAGCATGCCTCGCATTCCCATTGGCCATTAGCGACAAGATATGTTTGATCTGCTGCCTCTGGGGCACGCTACCCAGGAGCCTGTGTTGAAATGGCCTCCTCTGAGGATGCGTTATAATGTGCGTTTGGGTCCATGGAGTCCTTGGAATGTGCTGGTTGTTCAGTGGCCCTGCGGAACTCTCCTACCTGAAGTGTTTGATACATCCCAAGTAAGAAAGCTCCCCATGTGGAGATGAGAGAGGATTGGTTTGTTGCCTCGGAAAAGCTCCGTGTGCTGGTCTACGAAAAGAGTCCTCTGAGGACAAATACAAGGAAACCAAAGCTACGGTTCAGATTAGGGCCTGGGGGCCTGTCCATTTCAACCTTCCGTCTCTGGGGACACTGTCTGAGAGTCTAAGTGGAGATAGTTGCTCCGCTGGTGTCAGAGAGCCCCTCTTAGTCCAGGGTGGCCTACACTATTGATGGCCTCAGGGGCCTTGAAGCTTTTCCCTAACTTGTAGGGTTGTGGACAATGAATTGGGCACACTTTCCTTGGAGAGGGCAGGCACAATCTTTCGCTTTGGCTCCAGATGCTTTAGCCTGGAGGTTGTGTGGGTCCAGGCTGTGGGCACAGAAATCTGAAAACACAAACTAAGCTTATGAGTGGCGCCTAGGGTATGTTAGGCCGGATGTACAGCACGAGAGGGAGCTCCTGGGACTCTTAAACAAGGGCGGGTGGGAGGCGTTCCTTCAGGCTTTTGTCTCTGGATGTTGTGTCCGGGATAGCCGTGGATTGGAGGGGGGGCCTCAGGGACTGTGGACGAGTATCCCTCTCTGGGGATTTGTCCCAGCTCCCAAGAGTTTGGGGTCATTTTGAGGGAAGGGTGGAGTCGTGTTGTCTGGCTCATGTGTCTCTCCAAGAAAGGGATTCCAGAGCAGAGCCCCAGGTACGGGCGGGGCGACTGGAAAACTCAAACCCTGGTGAGGATTGTGTGCATAGGGGCTTAGCAAGCCCCATATGCGGGCTCTTGGTCCAGTCCCTGACAGGCCTTTCTTTGACATGGGGCTCATGCTGAGGGTCACAGTATGAATTTGTGCCCAAGCGGCACTCAAGTTGGGGCGTGGCATCAGGGTCCATGAAGGTTTCTGCCACCCTGAAGTTGTGACTCCATGCCAAGAGCAAGCTTTACAGCCATGGGGAAGGAGAAGGTCTGTTTTTTGCTTGCGATACCCAGCTGTGTGGAGAATTGATATAATGTCTAGGTTCAGATATCTGAAAACCAAAGTTAGGAAGAGGTGACGGCATAAGAATATGGCGTGTCCGAAGTGCTGGGTGTGCGGCCAGCTGTCTCCTTGTCTGTCTGGACGTCTGGCTTCAGGCTGTGTAAGACAGAGCATGAGTGCCCAGAACAGCCAGTTTGGGTACCATCGAGGCCCGAGCAGGTTGATCCTCATCTGGGTTTTCTGGAGAGCCCCACAGGGAAAAGTTTTTCTTCCGTTGGGCAGACACTGGGCTAGGTTGTGGTTCTGTAGTTCCTAGTCCGGAGTGCTTGTTTACCAGGAGTGTGAGGAAGGAAGTCTGAAAACACAAGCTAGCATGAGGTTTGGGACCGAGGGCACGGCAGGCCCACTCTGCAGAGGCTGAATCGAGATCTCCTGCACTGAGGTCATGTCAACTATGAGACGTGCCTCAGGCTAGAGTTTTTGTCCAGCATGGCCTCTTCCTGTAGGGTGTGGGGGCTTCATGAGGCCAGGGAGGTTTGCCTACGATGGGATTTGTGAACTACTCCGAACCTCAAGGTTTCCTTCTGCATGACAGTTGAGTCCTATTGGGTGGTTCCAGGAGGCCCCATACGGAAAGACTCGAGAGCAGGTGTCTAAGCATGGATGCATGGGAATGCCACCTCATATTCCCACTCTTAGTCAGGACAACACAGCCTCAATCTGTGGGCTCCTGAGTGAGCTACCCAGAGGGGAGAGTTGAAATGGACTCTCCTGAAGATGAGTCCTACTGTGTCTTGGTGGCCTGGGAGACCTTGGAATGTGGAGGTGGCTCAGGGACTCTGCAGGATTCTCCAACCTGAGGTGTTTGACACGGCTCCAACAAGGAAGCTTCCCATGTGGAGACGAGAGGAGTTCTGTTCAGTGCCTCAGGAAAGCCCCATATCCTGTTCTTCGAACCAAAGCCTCTGAGGAGTGACACCTGGAAACCAAAGCAAGAGTTGATATTAGGGACTATGGGCCTGTCCGGCTCCACCTTCTATCTCTGTTGACATCTGTGTGCATGCCTTCGTGGAGGTAGCTGCTCAGCTTGTGTCCGAATGCCCCTGTGTGTCCAGGGAGGCTCCCAGTAGTGGGATGTCCTCGGGGGCCTTGAGGTTTCTCATATTCTGGAGGTGTGTGGCCAAAGGAATGGACACAGTTTCCCAGGAGACAGCAGGCACGGTGCTTTGGTATGGCTCCAGAGGACCCAGCCTAGAGGCTGTGTTTGCCAGGGCTGTGGGGACAGATGTCTGAAAAAGCAAACTTGTCTCAGCTAGGGGCCAAGGTAATGGCAGGCCTGATCTCCAGTCCATGAGGGGAAATCCTCTGGATATCACAGGAGGGCAAGTGGGAGGCAGTCACTCAGGCTTTTGTCTCTGGGTGTTGCGTTCACAGTGGCCGTGCAGGGTAGGGGTTTCTTCAGGGACCGAGGAAGTTTTTTTTTCTTGGTGGATTGTCCAAGCTCCCAAGTGTTTGGGTTCATTCTGTGGGAAGGGAAGAGTACTGTTTTCTGCCACAGGGAACCCCCCAGGAACGGACTCTAGAGCACAGCAGTGGGTTCGCTCAACTGTAATACACACCATCTAGTTAGTTCTGGGTGCCTATGGGCATGGCAAGCCACATTTGCGGGCTCTTGGTCCAGTCACTGAGAGGCGTTACTTGAAGAAGGTACTCACGCTGAGGGACTCAATGTGTGTTTGTGCCCAAGGCGGCCCTCACGCATGGGTGTGGCCTCATGGGCCATGCCGTTTTCTCCTACAAAGAAGGTTTGACTCACTGCCAGCAGCACGGTTTCTTGCCATGGGGAAGGAGGGGTTCTGACTTGTGCATCAGGTTCCCCCCTGTGCAGGGATTGGAGATAAGGTCTAGGTTCCAATGACTGAAAACCCAGGTTGGGTTGGATGGTGGCCTAAGGCAGTGGCGGGTCTAATGTGCTGTGTGTGCAGCCAGCTGTGTCGGTGTCTGTTGGAAGGTCTGGGCTCAGGCTATTTGCGACAGAGCATCAGTGTTTAAGGTAGCCTATGCAATTGGGGTGTTGCCGAGGGCCAAGCAGTTTGATCCTCATTTGGGGTTTCTGGGCAGCACCATAGACAATGTTTTTCTCCTGGGAGGCAGGCAGAGTGCTTCTTTGTGGCCCCAGAATTCCCAGTAGGGAGGGTTTCTGGACTAGGTATGAGGCGGAAGTCGGAAAACACAAGCTAGGGTGAGGATTGGAGCCAAGGGCAGAGCAGGCCCACTCTGCAGAGGCTGAATCAAAATCTCCTGCATCTGAATTTAGGCTGAGGATCAGACGTTGGCTGAGGCTGGAGTATGTGTCCATGATGGCACCTTCATGAAGTGGGGGCCTCATGAGGCCAAGGAAGGTTTCCCACGCTGAGTTTGGAGGTTGCCCCAAACCACAAGGTTTGCTTCTGCGGGATATTCGAGTCCTGTTGCATGGCTCCAGGACATACCATACGGAAGGACTGGAGAGCAGGGTTCGAAGGATGGATCCCTGTACAGCATGACTCGCATTCCCATTGGCCATTAGCGACAAGATATGTTTGATCTGCTGCCTCTGGGGCACGCTACCCAGGGGGCTGAGTTGAAATGGCCTCTCCTGAGGATGCGTCATAATGTGCTTTTGGGTCCATGGAGACCTTGGAATGTGCTGGTTGTTCAGTGACCTTGCGGAACTCTCCTACCTGAAGTGTTTGATACATACCCAGTAAGAAATCTCCCCATGTTTAGACGAGAGAGGTTCGGTTTGGTGCCTTCAGAAAAGCCCCGTGTGCTGGTCTACGAAAACAGACCTCTGAGGACGGACACATGCAAACCAAAGATAAGGTTCAGATTAGGGCTGGGGGCCTGTCCATTTCAACCTTCTGTCTCTGGGGACACTGTCTGAGAGTCTAAGTGGCATAGTTGCTCAGCTGGTGTCAGAGAGCCCCTCTTAGTCCAGAGTGGCCTACAGTATTGATGGCCTCAGGGGCCTTTGATCTTTTCCCTGCCCTGTAGGGTTGTGGTCAATGGATTGGGCACACTTTCCTTGGAGAGGTCAGGCACAATCTTTCGCTGTGGTTCCAGAGACCCTAGCCTGGAGGTTGTGTGGGTCCAGACTGTGGGCACAGAAGTCTGAAAACACAAACTCAGCTTATGAGTGGCTCCTAGGGTATGGCAGGCCGGATGTACAGCCTAGAGGGAGCTCCTGGGACTCTGAAACAAGGGCGAGTGGTAGGCGTTCCTTCAGGCTTTTGTCTCTGGATGTTGTGTCCGGGATAGCCGTGGATTGGAGGGGTGGCCTCAGGGACTGTGGACGAGTATCCCTCTCTGGGGATTTGTCCCAGCTCCCAAGAGTTTGGGGTCATTTTTTGGGAAGGTTGGAGTCGTGTTTTCTGGCTCATGATTCTCTCCAAGAAAGGAGTTCCAGAGCAGAGCCCCAGGTGCGGGCGGGGCGACTGTAAAACTCAAAACCTGGTGAGGATTGGGTGCATAGGGGCTTGCCAAGCTAGCAAGCTAGGGTGAGGATTGGAGCCAAGGGCAGAGCAGGCCCACTCTGCAGAGGCTGAATCAAAATCTCCTGCATCTGAATTCAGGCTGAGGATCAGACGTTGGCTGAGGCTGGAATATGTGTCCATGATGGCACCTTCATGAAGCGGGGGCGTCATGAGGTCAAGGAAGTTTTCCCACGATGAGATTGGTGGTTGCCCCTAACCACAAGGTTTCCGTCTGCGGGACATTCGAGTCTGGTTGCATGGCTCCAGGACATACCATACGTAAGACTGAGAGCAGGGTTCGAAGGATGGATCCCTGTACAGCATGCCTCGCATTCCCATTGGCCATTAGCGACAAGATATATTTGATCTGCTGCCTCTGGGGCACGCTACCCAGGGGGCTGAGTTGAAATGGCCTCTCCTGAGGATGCGTCATAACGTGCGTTTGGGTCCATGGAGACCTTCGAATGTGCTGGTTGTTCAGTGGCCCTGCGAAACTCTCCTACCTGAAGGGTTTGATACATCCCCAGTAAGAAAGCTCCCCATGTGGAGACGAGAGAGGTTTGGTTTGGTGCCTCAGAAAAGCCCCGTGTGCTGGTCTACGAAAACAGTCCTCTGAGGACGGACACAAGGAAAGCAAAGCTATGGTTCAGATTAGGGCCTGGGGGCCTGTCAATTTCAACCTTCTGTCTCTGGGGACACTGTCTGAGAGTCTAAGTGGAGATAGTTGCTCCGCTGGTGTCAGAGAGCCTCTATTAGTCCAGGGTGGCCTACACTATTAATGGCCTCAGGGGCCTTGGAGCTTTTCCCTAACCTATAGGGTTGTGGTCAATGGTTTGGGCACACTTTCCTTGGAGAGGGCAGGCACAATCTTTCGCTGTGGATCCAGAGGCCCTAGCCTGGAGGTTGTGTTGGTCCAGGCTGTGGGCACAGAAGTCTGAAAACTCAAACTCAGCTTATGAGTGGCACCTAGGGTATGGCAGGTCTGATGTACATCCCGAGAGGGAGCTCCTAGGCCTCTGAAACAAGGGCGAGTGGTAGGCGTTACTTCAGGCTTTTGTCTCTGGATGTTGTGTCCGGGATAGCCGTGGATTGGAGGGGTGACCTCAGGGACTGTAACGAGTATCCCTCTCTGGGGATTTTTTCCAGCTCCTAAGAGTTTGGGTTCATTTTGTGGGAAGAATGGAGTTGTGCTCTCTGGCTCATGTGTCTCTCCAAGAAAGGGATTCCAGAGCAGAGCCCCAGGTACGGGCGGGGCGACTGGAAATCTCAAACCCTGGTTAGGATTCGGTGCATAGGGGCTTGGCAAGCACCATATGCGCGCTCTTGGTCCAGGCCCTGACACGCCTTTCTTTGACATGGGGCTCATGCTGAGGGTCACAGTGTGAATTTGTGCCCAAGCAGCTCTCAAGTTTGGGCGTGGCATCAGGGGCCATGAAGGTTTCTCCCACCCTGAAGGTGTGACTCCATGCCACGAGCAAGCTTTACAGCCATGGTGAAGCAGGACTTCTCTTTTGTGCTTGCGATACCCAGCTGTGTGGGGAATTTATATAATGTCTAGGTTCAGATATCTGAAACCAAGGTTAGTAAGAGGTGACGGCATAAGAATATGGCGTGTCTGAAGTGCTGGGTGTGCGGCTAGCTGTCTCCTTGTCTGTCTGGACCTCTGGCTTCAGGCTGTGTCAGACAGAGCATGAGTGCCCAGAGCAGCCTATCCACGTCGGGTACCGTCGAGGCCCGAGCAAGTTGATCCTCATCTGGGTTTTCTGGAGAGCCCCACAGGGAAACGATTCTCTTCCATTGGGCAGACACTGGGCTGGGTTGTGGTTCTGGAGTTCCTAGTCTGGAGGGCTTGTTTGCCAGGAGTGTGAGGAAGGAAGTCTGAGAACACAAGCTAGTGTGAGGTTTGGGACCGAGGGCACGGCAGGCCCACTCTGCAGAGGCTGAATCGAGATCTCCTGCACTGAGGTCATGTCAACTATGAGACGTGCCTCAGGCTAGAGTTTTTGTCCAGCATGGCCCCTTCCTGTAGGGTGTGGGGGCTTCCTTAAGCCAGGGAGGTTGGCCTACGATGGGATTTGTGAACTACTCCAAACCTCAAGGTTTCCTTCTGCATGACAGTCGAGTCCTATTGAATGGTGCCAGGAGGCCCCATACGGAAAGACTCGAGAGCAGGTGTCTAAGCATGGATGCCTGGGAACGACTCCTCATATTCCCACTCTTAGTCAGGACAACACAGGCTCCATATGTGGGCTCCTGGGTGAGCTACCCAGAGGGGAGAGTTGAAATGGACTCTCCTGAAGATGAGTCCTACTGTGGCTTGGTGGCCTGGGAGACCTTGGAATGTGGAGGTGGCTCAGGGACTCTGCAGGATTCTCCAACCTGAGGTGTTTGACACGGCTCCAACAAGGAAGCTTCCCATGTGGAGACGAGAGGAATTCTGTTCAGTGCCTCAGGAAAGCCCCATATCCTGTTCTTCGAACCAAAGCCTCTGAGGAGTGACACCTGGAAACCAAAGCAAGAGTTGAGATTAGGGCCTATGGGCCTGTCTGGCTCAACCTTCTATCTCTGTTGACATCTGTTTGCATGCCTTCGTGGAGGTAGCTGCTCAGCTTGTGTCCGAATGCCCCTGTGTGTCCAGGGAGCCTCCCAGTAGTGCGATGTCCTCGGGGGCCTTGAGGTTTCTCATATTCTGGAGGTGTGTGGCCAAAGGAATGGACACAGTTTCCCAGAAGACAGCAGGCACGGTCCTGTGGTATGGCTCCAGAGGACCCAGCCTAGAGGCTGTGTTTGCCAGGGCTGTGGGGACAGATGTCTGAAAAAGCAAACTTGGCTCACCTAGGGGCCAAGGTAATGGCAGGCCTGATCTCCAGTCCGTGAGGGGAGATCCTCTGGATATCAAAGGAGGGCACGTCGGAGGCAGTCGATCAGGCTTTTGTCTCTGGGAGTTGCGTTCGCAGTGGCCGTTCAGGGTAGGGGTTGCTTCAGGGGCCGAGGAGGAGCCTTCCTCTCAGGGGATAGTCCAAGCTCCCTTGTGTTTAGGTTCATTCTGTGGGAAGGGAAGAGTACTGTTTTCTGCCACAGGGGACCCCCCAGGAGAGGGACCCTAGAGCAGAGCAGTGGGTTCCCTCAACTGGAATACACACCATCTAATTAGTCCTGGGTGCCTATGGGCAAGGCAAGCCACATATGCGGGCTCATGGTCCAGTCACTGAGAGGCGTTACTTGAATATGGTACTCACGTTGAGGGTCACAATGTGTGTTTGTGCCCAAGGCGGCCCTCACGCATGGGTGTGGTCTCTTGGGCCATGCCGTTTTCTCCTACACTGAAGATGCCAGCAGCAAATTTATTGCCATGGGGAAGGAGGGGTTATGACTTGTGCATCAGTTTTCCCCCTGTGCAGGGATTGGAGATCAGGTCTAGGTTCCGATGACTGAAAACGCAGGTTGGGAATGGATGGTGGCCTAAGGCAGTGGCGGGTCCAATGTGCTGGGTGTGCAGCCAGCTACGTCTGTGTCTGTTTGAAGGTTAGGACTCAGGCTATTTGCGAAAGAGCATCAGTGTTTAAGTTAGCCTATGCAATTGGGGTTTTGCCGAGGGCCAAGCAGTTTGATCCTCATTTGGGGTTTCTGGGCAGCACCAAAGACAATGTTTTTTTTCCTGGGAGGCAGGCAGAGTGCCTCATTGTGGCCCCAGATTCCCAGTAGGGAGGGTTTGTGGGCCAGGAGTGTGAGGACGGAAGTCTGAAAACACAAGCTATGGTGAGGATTGGAGCCAGGCAGGCAGGCCCACTCTGCAGAGGCTGAATCAAAATCTCCTGCATCAGAAGTCAGGCTGAGGATCAGACGTTGGCTGAGGCTGGAGTATGTGTCCATGATGGCACCTTCATGAAGTGGGGGCCTCATGAGGCCAAGGAAGTTTTCCCATGCTGAGTTTGGAGGTTGCCCCAAACCACAAGGTTTCCTTCTGCGGGACATTCGAGTCCTGTTGCATGGCTCCAGGACATACCATACGGAAGGACTGGAGAGCAGGGTTCGAAGGATGGATCCCTGTACAGCATGCCTCGTATTCCCATTGGCCATTAGCGACAAGATATGTTTGATCTGCTGCCTCGCGGGCACGCTACCCAGGGGGCTGAGTTGAAATGGCCTCTCCTGAGGATGCGTCATAATGTGCATTTGGGTCCATGGAGACCTTGGAATGTGCTGGTTGTTCAGTGGCCCTGTGGATCTCTCCTACCTGAAGGGTTTGATACATCCCCAGTAAGAAAGCTCCCCATGTGGAGACGAGAGAGGTTTTGTTTGGTGCCTCGGAAAAGCCCCGTGTGCTGGTCTACGAAAACAGTCCTCTGAGGACGGAAACATGGAAACCAAAGCTAAGGTTCAGATTAGGGCCTGGGTGCCTATCCATTTCAAACTTCTGTCTCTGGGGACACTGTCTGAAATCTAAGTAGAGATAGTTGCTCCGCTGGTGTCAGGGAGCCCCTCTTAGTCCATGGTGGCCTACACTATTGATGGCCTCAGGGGCGTTGGAGCTTTTCCCTAACCTGTAGGGTTGTGTTCAATTGATTGGGCACACTTTCCTTGGAGAGGGCACGCACAATCTTTCGCTGTGGCTCCAGAGGCACTAGCCTGGAGGTTGTGTGGGTCCAGGCTGTGGGCACAGAAGTCTGAAAACTCAAACTCAGCTTATGAGTGGCACCTAGGGTATGGCAGGTCGGATGTACAGCCCGAGAGGGAGCCCTGGGCCTCTGAAACAAGAGCGAGTGGGAGGCGTTCCTTCAGGCTTTTGTCTCTGGATGTTGTGTCCGGGACAGCCGTGAATTGGAGGGGTGGCCTCAGGGACGGTGGACGAGTATCGTCTCTGGGGATTTTTCCCAGCTCCCAAGAGTTTGGGGTCATTTTGTGGGAAGGGTGGAGTCGTGTTGTCTGGCTCATGTGTCTCTCCAAGAAAGGGATTCCGGAGCAGAGCCCCAGGTACGGGCGGGGCGACTGGAAAACTCAAACCCTGGTTAGGATTGGGTGCATAGGGGCTTGGCAAGCCCCATATGCGCGCTCTTGGTCCAGGACCTGACACGCCATTCTTTGACAAGGGGCTCATGCTGAGGGACACAGTGTGAATTTGTGCCCAAGCAGCTCTCAAGTTTGGGCGTGGCATCAGGGTCCATGAAGGTTTCTGCCACCCTGAAGGTGTGACTCCATGCCACGAGCAAGCTTTACAGCCATGGGGAAGCAGGACTTCTCTTTTGTGCTTGCGATACCCAGCTGTGTGGGGAATTGATATAATGTCTAGGTTCAGATATCTGAAACTAAGGTTAGTAAGAGGTGACGGCATAAGAATATGGCGTGTCTGAAGTGCTGGGTGTGCGGCCTGCTGTCTCCTTGTCTGTCTGGACGTCTGGCTTCAGGCTGTGTCAGACAGAGCATGAGTGCCCAGAGCATCCTATCCACGTCGGGTACCGTCGAGGCCCGAGCAAGTTGATCCTCATCTGGGTTTTCTGGAGAGCCCCACAGGGAAACGATTCTCTTCCGTTGGGCAGACACTGGGCTGGGTTGTGGTTCTGGAGTTCCTAGTCTGGAGGGCTTGTTTGCCAGGAGTGTGAGGAAGGAAGTCTGAGAACACAAGCTAGCGTGAGGTTTGGGACCGAGGGCACGGCAGGCCCACTCTGCAGAGGCTGAATCGAGATCTCCTGCACTGAGGTCATGTCAACTATGAGACGTGCCTCAGGCTAGAGTTTTTGTCCAGCATGGCCTCTTCCTGTAGGGTGTGGGGCTTCCTTAAGCCAGGGAGGTTGGCCTACGATGGGATTTGTGAACTACTCCAAACCTCAAGGTTTCCTTCTGCATGACAGTCGAGTCCTATTGAATGGTGCCAGGAGGCCCCATACGGAAAGACTCGAGAGCAGGTGTCTATCATGGATGCCTGGGAACGACTCCTCATATTCCCACTCTTAGTCAGGACAACACAGGCTCCATATGTGGGCTCCTGGGTGAGCTACCCAGAGGGGAGAGTTGAAATGGACTCTCCTGAAGATGAGTCCTACTGTGGCTTGGTGGCCTGGGAGACCTTGGAATGTGGAGGTGGCTCAGGGACTCTGCAGGATTCTCCAACCTGAGGTGTTTGACACGGCTCCAACAAGGAAGCTTCCCATGTGGAGACGAGAGGAATTCTGTTCAGTGCCTCAGGAAAGCCCCATATCCTGTTCTTCGAACCAAAGCCTCTGAGGAGTGACACCTGGAAACCAAAGCAAGAGTTGAGATTAGGGCCTATGGGCCTGTCGAGCTCAACCTTCTATCTCTGTTGACATCTGTGTGCATGCCTTCGTGGAGGTAGCTGCTCAGCTTGTGTCCGAATGCCCCTGTGTGTCCAGGGAGCCTCCCAGTAGTGCGATGTCCTCGGGGGCCTTGAGGTTTCTCATATTCTGGAGGTGTGTGGCCAAAGGAATGGACACAGTTTCCCAGGAGACAGCAGGCACGGTCCTGTGGTATGGCTCCAGAGGACCCAGCCTAGAGGCTGTGTTTGCCAGGGCTGTGGGGACAGATGTCTGAAAAAGCAAACTTGTCTCAGCTAGGGGCCAAGGTAATGGCAGGCCTGATCTCCAGTCCGTGAGGGGAGATCCTCTGGATATCAAAGGAGGGCACGTCGGAGGCAGTCGATCAGGCTTTTGTCTCTGGGAGTTGCGTTCACAGTGGCTGTTCAGGGTAGGGGTGGCTTCAGGGGCCGAGATAGAGCCTTCCTCTTGGGGGATTGTCCAAGCTCCCAAGTGTTTGGGTTCATTCTGTGGGAAGGGAAGAGTACTGTTTTCTGCCACAGGGGACCCCCCAGGAGAGGGACTCTAGAGCACAGCAGTGGGTTCCCTCAACTGGAATACTCACCATCTAGTTAGTCCTGGGTGCCTATGGGCAAGGCAAGCCACATATGCGGGCTCTTGGTCCAGTCACTGAGAGGCGTTACTTGAATAAGGTACTCACGCTGAGGGTCTCCATGTGTGTTTGTACCCAAGGCGGCCCTCACGCATGGGTGTGGCCTCTTGGGCCATGCCGTTTTCTCCTACACTGAAGGTTTGACTCACTGCCAGCAGCACGGTTTCTTGCCATGGGGAAGGAGGGGTTCTGACTTGTGCATCAGGTTTCCCCCTGTGCAGGGATTGGAGATCAGGTCTAGGTTCCGATCACTGAAAACGCAGGTTGGGAATGGATGGTGGCCTAAGGCAGTGGCGGGTCCAATGTGCTGGGTGTGCAGCCAGCTACGTCTGTGTCTGTTTGAAGGTTAGGGCTCAGGCTATTTGCGACAGAGCATCAGTGTTTAAGGTAGCCTATGCAATTGGGGTTTTGCCGAGGGCCAAGCAGTGATCCTCATTTTGGGTTTCTGGGCAGCACCATAGACAATGTTTTTTTTCCTGGGAGGCAGGCAGAGTGCCTCATTGTGGCCCCAGATTCCCAGTAGGGAGGGTTTGTGGGCCAGGAGTGTGAGGACGGAAGTCTGAAAACACAAGCTAGGGTGAGGATTAGAGCCAGGCAGGCAGGCCCACTCTGCAGAGGCTGAATCAAAATCCTGCATCAGAAGTCAGGCTGAGGATTAGACGTTGGCTGAGACTGGAGTATGTGTCCATGATGGCACCTTCATGAGGCCAAGGAAGTTTTCCCACGCTCAGTTTGGACGTTGCCCCAAACCACAAGGTTTCCTTCTGCAGGACATTCGAGTCCTGTTGCATGGCTCCAGGACATACCATACGGAAGGGCTGGAGAGCAGGGTTCGAAGGATGGATCCCTGTACAGCATGCCTCGTATTCCCATTGGCCATTAGCGACAAGATATGTTTGATCTGCTGCCTCTGGGGCACGCTACCCAGGGGGCTGAGTTGAAATGCCCTCTCCTGAGGATGCGTCATAATGTGCATTTGGGTCTATGGAGACCTTGGAATGTGCTGGTTGTTCAGTGGCCCTGTGGAACTCTCCTACCTGAAGGGTTTGATACATCCCCAGTAAGAAAGCTCCCCATGTGGAGACGAGAGAGGTTTGGTTTGGTTCCTCGGAAAAGCCCCGTGTGCTGGTCTACGAAAACAGTCCTCTGAGGATGGAAACATGGAAACCAAAGCTAAGGTTCAGATTAGGGCCTGGGTGCCTATCTATTTCAACCTTCTGTCTCTGGGGACACTGTCTGAAATCTAAGTAGAGATAGTTGCTCCGCTGGTGTCAGGGAGCCCCTCTTAGTCCATGGTGGCCTACACTATTGATGGCCTCAGGGGCGTTGGAGCTTTTCCCTAACCTGTAGGGTTGTGTTCAATTGATTGGGCACACTTTCCTTGGAGAGGGCACGCACAATCTTTTGCTGTGGCTCCAGAGGCACTAGCCTGGAGGTTGTGTGGGTCCAGGCTGTGGGCAGAAGTCTGAAAACTCAAACTCAGCTTATGAGTGGCACCTAGGGTATGGCAGGCCGGATGTACAGCCTGAGAGGGAGCTCCTGGGCCTCTGAAACAAGGGCGAGTGGGAAGCGTTCCTTCAGGCTTTTGTCTCTGGATGTTGTGTCCGGGATAGCCTTGGATTGGAGGGGTGGCCTCAGGGACTGTGGACGAGTATCCCTCTCTGGGGATTTGTCCCAGCTCCCAAGAGTTTGGGGTCATTTTGTGGGAAGGGTGGAGTCGTGTTGTCTGGCTCATGGGTCTCTCCAAGAAAGGGATTCCAGAGCAGAGCCCCAGGTATGGGCAGGGCGACTGGAAAACTCAAAACCTGGTGAGGATTGGGTGCATAGGGTCTTGGCAAGCCCCATATGCGGGCTCTTGGTCCAGGCCCTGACAGGCCTTTCTTTGACATGGGGCTCATGCTGTGGGTCACAGTGTGAATTTGTGCCCAAGCAGCACTCAAGTTTGGGCGTAGCATCAGGGGCAATGAAGGTTTCTCCCACCCTGAAGGTGTGACTCCATGCCAAGAGCAAGGACTTCTGTTTTGCTCTTGCGATACCAGCTGAGTGGAGAATTGATATAATGTCTAGGTTCAGATATCTGAAAATCAATGTTAGGAAGTGGTGACGGCATAAGACCATGGCGTGTCCGAAGTGCTGGGTGTGCGGCTAGCTGCCTCCTTGTCTGTCTGGACGTCTGGCTTCAGGCTGTGTAAGACAGAGCATGAGTGCCCAGAGCAGTTTATCCAGTTGGGGTACCGTCGAGGCCCGAGCAAGTTGATCCTCATCTGGGTTTTCTGGAGAGCCCCACAGGGAAACGTTTTTCTTCCGTTGGGCAGACACTGGGCTGGGTTGTGGTTCTGGAGTTCCTAGTCCGGAGGGCTTGTTTGCCAGGAATGTGAGGAAGGAAGTCTGAAAACACAACCTAGCGTGAGGTTTGGGACCGAGGGCACGGCAGGCCCACTCTGCAGAGGCTGAATCGAGATCTGCTGCACTGTGGTCATGTCAACTATGAGACATGCCTCAGGCTAGAGTTTTTGTCCAGCATGGCCTCTTCCTGTAGGGTGTGGGGGCTTCATTAGGCCAGGGAGGTTTGCCTACGATGGGATTTGTGAACTACTCCAAACCTCAAGGTTTCCTTCTGCATGATAGTCGAGTCCTATTGGATGATTCCAGGAGGCCCCATGCGGAAAGACTCGAGAGGAGGTGTCTAAGCATGGATGCCTGGGAACGGCACCTCATATTCCCACTCTTAGTCAGGACAACACAGCCTCAATCTGTGGGCTCCTGGGTGAGCTATCCAGAGGGGAGAGTTGAAATGGACTCTCCTGAAGATGAGTCCTACTGTGACTTGGTGGTCTGGGAGACCTTGGAATGTGGAGGTGGCTCAGGGACTCTGCAGGATTCTCCAACCTGAGGTGTTTGACACGGCTCCAACAAGGAAGCTTCCCATGTGGAGACGAGAGGAGTTCTGTTCAGTGCCTCAGGAAAGCCCCATATCCTGTTCTTCGACCCAATGCCTCTGAGGAGTGACACCTGGAAACCAAAGCAAGAGTTGAGATTAGGGCCTATGGGCCTGTCCGGCTCAACCTTCAATCTCTGTTGACATCTGTGTGCATGCCTTCGTGGAGGTAGCTGCTCAGCTTATGTCCGAATGCCCCTGAGTGTCCAGGGAGGCTCCCAGTAGTGGGATGTCCTCGGGGGCCTTGAGGTTTCTCATATTCTGGAGGTGTGTGGCCAAAGGAACGGACACAGTTTCCAGGAGACAGCAGGCACGGTCCTGTGGTATGGCTCCAGAGGACCCAGCCTAGAGGCTGTGTTTGCCAGGGCTGTGGGGACAGATGTCTGAAAAAGCAAACTTGGCTCATCTAGGGGCCAAGGTAATGGCAGGCCTGATCTCCAGTCCGTGAGGGGAGATCCTCTGGATATCAAAGGAGGGCACGTGGGAGGCAGTCGCTCAGGCTTTTGTCTCTGGATGTTGCGTTCACAGTGGCCGTTCAGGGTAGGGGTTGCTTCAGGGGCCGAGGAGGAGCCTTCCTCTCAGGGGATAGTCCAAGCTCCCTTGTGTTTGGGTTCATTCTGTGTGAAGGGAAGAGTGCTGTTTTCTGCCACAACGGACCCCCCAGGAGAGGGACTCTAGAGCACAGCAGTGGGTTCCCTCAACTGGAATACACACCATCTAATTAGTCCTGGGTGCCTATGGGCAAGGCAAGCCACATATGCGGGCTCATGGTCCTGTCACTGAGAGGCGTTACTTGAATATGATACTCACGTTGAGGGTCACAATGTGTGTTTGTGCCCAAGGCGGCCCTCACGCATGGGTGTGGCCTCTTGGGCCATGCCGTTTTCTCCTACACTGAAGTTTTGATTCACTGCCAGCAGCAAATTTCTTGCCATGGGGAAGGAGGGGTTATGACTTGTGCATCAGGTTTCCCCCTGTGCAGGGATTGGAGATCAGGTCTAGGTTCCGATCACTGAAAACGCAGGTTGGGAATGGATGGTGGCCTAAGGCAGTGGCGGGTCCAATGTGCTGGGTGTGCAGCCAGCTACGTCTGTGTCTGTTTGAAGGTTAGGGCTCAGGCTATTTGCGACAGAGCATCAGTGTTTAAGGTAGCCTATGCAATTGGGGTTTTACCGAGGGCCAAGCAGTGATCCTCATTTTGGGTTTCTGGGCAGCACCATAGACAATGTTTTTTTTCCTGGGAGGCAGGCAGAGTGCCTCATTGTGGCCCCAGATTCCCAGTAGGGAGGGTTTGTGGGCCAGGAGTGTGAGGACGGAAGTCTGAAAACACAAGCTAGGGTGAGGATTAGAGCCAGGCAGGCAGGCCCACTCTGCAGAGGCTGAATCAAAATCCTGCATCAGAAGTCAGGCTGAGGATTAGACGTTGGCTGAGACTGGAGTATGTGTCCATGATGGCACCTTCATGAGGCCAAGGAAGTTTTCCCACGCTCAGTTTGGACGTTGCCCCAAACCACAAGGTTTCCTTCTGCAGGACATTCGAGTCCTGTTGCATGGCTCCAGGACATACCATACGGAAGGGCTGGAGAGCAGGGTTCGAAGGATGGATCCCTGTACAGCATGCCTCGTATTCCCATTGGCCATTAGCGACAAGATATGTTTGATCTGCTGCCTCTGGGGCACGCTACCCAGGGGGCTGAGTTGAAATGCCCTCTCCTGAGGATGCGTCATAATGTGCATTTGGGTCTATGGAGACCTTGGAATGTGCTGGTTGTTCAGTGGCCCTGTGGAACTCTCCTACCTGAAGGGTTTGATACATCCCCAGTAAGAAAGCTCCCCATGTGGAGACGAGAGAGGTTTGGTTTGGTTCCTCGGAAAAGCCCCGTGTGCTGGTCTACGAAAACAGTCCTCTGAGGATGGAAACATGGAAACCAAAGCTAAGGTTCAGATTAGGGCCTGGGTGCCTATCTATTTCAACCTTCTGTCTCTGGGGACACTGTCTGAAATCTAAGTAGAGATAGTTGCTCCGCTGGTGTCAGGGAGCCCCTCTTAGTCCATGGTGGCCTACACTATTGATGGCCTCAGGGGCGTTGGAGCTTTTCCCTAACCTGTAGGGTTGTGTTCAATTGATTGGGCACACTTTCCTTGGAGAGGGCACGCACAATCTTTCGCTGTGGCTCCAGAGGCACTAGCCTGGAGGTTGTGTGGGTCCAGGCTGTGGGCAGAAGTCTGAAAACTCAAACTCAGCTTATGAGTGGCACCTAGGGTATGGCAGGCCGGATGTACAGCCTGAGAGGGAGCTCCTGGGCCTCTGAAACAAGGGCGAGTGGGAAGCGTTCCTTCAGGCTTTTGTCTCTGGATGTTGTGTCCGGGATAGCCTTGGATTGGAGGGGTGGCCTCAGGGACTGTGGACGAGTATCCCTCTCTGGGGATTTGTCCCAGCTCCCAAGAGTTTGGGGTCATTTTGTGGGAAGGGTGGAGTCGTGTTGTCTGGCTCATGGGTCTCTCCAAGAAAGGGATTCCAGAGCAGAGCCCCAGGTATGGGCAGGGCGACTGGAAAACTCAAAACCTGGTGAGGATTGGGTGCATAGGGTCTTGGCAAGCCCCATATGCGGGCTCTTGGTCCAGGCCCTGACAGGCCTTTCTTTGACATGGGGCTCATGCTGTGGGTCACAGTGTGAATTTGTGCCCAAGCAGCACTCAAGTTTGGGCGTAGCATCAGGGGCAATGAAGGTTTCTCCCACCCTGAAGGTGTGACTCCATGCCAAGAGCAAGGACTTCTGTTTTGCTCTTGCGATACCAGCTGAGTGGAGAATTGATATAATGTCTAGGTTCAGATATCTGAAAATCAATGTTAGGAAGTGGTGACGGCATAAGACCATGGCGTGTCCGAAGTGCTGGGTGTGCGGCTAGCTGCCTCCTTGTCTGTCTGGACGTCTGGCTTCAGGCTGTGTAAGACAGAGCATGAGTGCCCAGAGCAGTTTATCCAGTTGGGGTACCGTCGAGGCCCGAGCAAGTTGATCCTCATCTGGGTTTTCTGGAGAGCCCCACAGGGAAACTTTTTTCTTCCGTTGGGCAGACACTGGGCTGGGTTGTGGTTCTGGAGTTCCTAGTCCGGAGGGCTTGTTTGCCAGGAATGTGAGGAAGGAAGTCTGAAAACACAACCTAGCGTGAGGTTTGGGACCGAGGGCACGGCAGGCCCACTCTGCAGAGGCTGAATCGAGATCTGCTGCACTGTGGTCATGTCAACTATGAGACATGCCTCAGGCTAGAGTTTTTGTCCAGCATGGCCTCTTCCTGTAGGGTGTGGGGGCTTCATTAGGCCAGGGAGGTTTGCCTACGATGGGATTTGTGAACTACTCCAAACCTCAAGGTTTCCTTCTGCATGATAGTCGAGTCCTATTGGATGATTCCAGGAGGCCCCATGCGGAAAGACTCGAGAGGAGGTGTCTAAGCATGGATGCCTGGGAACGGCACCTCATATTCCCACTCTTAGTCAGGACAACACAGCCTCAATCTGTGGGCTCCTGGGTGAGCTATCCAGAGGGGAGAGTTGAAATGGACTCTCCTGAAGATGAGTCCTACTGTGACTTGGTGGTCTGGGAGACCTTGGAATGTGGAGGTGGCTCAGGGACTCTGCAGGATTCTCCAACCTGAGGTGTTTGACACGGCTCCAACAAGGAAGCTTCCCATGTGGAGACGAGAGGAGTTCTGTTCAGTGCCTCAGGAAAGCCCCATATCCTGTTCTTCGACCCAATGCCTCTGAGGAGTGACACCTGGAAACCAAAGCAAGAGTTGAGATTAGGGCCTATGGGCCTGTCCGGCTCAACCTTCAATCTCTGTTGACATCTGTGTGCATGCCTTCGTGGAGGTAGCTGCTCAGCTTATGTCCGAATGCCCCTGAGTGTCCAGGGAGGCTCCCAGTAGTGGGATGTCCTCGGGGGCCTTGAGGTTTCTCATATTCTGGAGGTGTGTGGCCAAAGGAACGGACACAGTTTCCAGGAGACAGCAGGCACGGTCCTGTGGTATGGCTCCAGAGGACCCAGCCTAGAGGCTGTGTTTGCCAGGGCTGTGGGGACAGATGTCTGAAAAAGCAAACTTGGCTCATCTAGGGGCCAAGGTAATGGCAGGCCTGATCTCCAGTCCGTGAGGGGAGATCCTCTGGATATCAAAGGAGGGCACGTGGGAGGCAGTCGCTCAGGCTTTTGTCTCTGGATGTTGCGTTCACAGTGGCCGTTCAGGGTAGGGGTTGCTTCAGGGGCCGAGGAGGAGCCTTCCTCTCAGGGGATAGTCCAAGCTCCCTTGTGTTTGGGTTCATTCTGTGTGAAGGGAAGAGTGCTGTTTTCTGCCACAACGGACCCCCCAGGAGAGGGACTCTAGAGCACAGCAGTGGGTTCCCTCAACTGGAATACACACCATCTAATTAGTCCTGGGTGCCTATGGGCAAGGCAAGCCACATATGCGGGCTCATGGTCCTGTCACTGAGAGGCGTTACTTGAATATGATACTCACGTTGAGGGTCACAATGTGTGTTTGTGCCCAAGGCGGCCCTCACGCATGGGTGTGGCCTCTTGGGCCATGCCGTTTTCTCCTACACTGAAGTTTTGATTCACTGCCAGCAGCAAATTTCTTGCCATGGGGAAGGAGGGGTTATGACTTGTGCATCAGGTTTCCCCCTGTGCAGGGATTGGAGATCAGGTCTAGGTTCCGATCACTGAAAACGCAGGTTGGGAATGGATGGTGGCCTAAGGCAGTGGCGGGTCCAATGTGCTGGGTGTGCAGCCAGCTACGTCTGTGTCTGTTTGAAGGTTAGGGCTCAGGCTATTTGCGACAGAGCATCAGTGTTTAAGGTAGCCTATGCAATTGGGGTTTTGCCGAGGGCCAAGCAGTGATCCTCATTTTGGGTTTCTGGGCAGCACCATAGACAATGTTTTTTTTCCTGGGAGGCAGGCAGAGTGCCTCATTGTGGCCCCAGATTCCCAGTAGGGAGGGTTTGTGGGCCAGGAGTGTGAGGACGGAAGTCTGAAAACACAAGCTAGGGTGAGGATTAGAGCCAGGCAGGCAGGCCCACTCTGCAGAGGCTGAATCAAAATCCTGCATCAGAAGTCAGGCTGAGGATTAGACGTTGGCTGAGACTGGAGTATGTGTCCATGATGGCACCTTCATGAGGCCAAGGAAGTTTTCCCACGCTCAGTTTGGACGTTGCCCCAAACCACAAGGTTTCCTTCTGCAGGACATTCGAGTCCTGTTGCATGGCTCCAGGACATACCATACGGAAGGGCTGGAGAGCAGGGTTCGAAGGATGGATCCCTGTACAGCATGCCTCGTATTCCCATTGGCCATTAGCGACAAGATATGTTTGATCTGCTGCCTCTGGGGCACGCTACCCAGGGGGCTGAGTTGAAATGCCCTCTCCTGAGGATGCGTCATAATGTGCATTTGGGTCTATGGAGACCTTGGAATGTGCTGGTTGTTCAGTGGCCCTGTGGAACTCTCCTACCTGAAGGGTTTGATACATCCCCAGTAAGAAAGCTCCCCATGTGGAGACGAGAGAGGTTTGGTTTGGTTCCTCGGAAAAGCCCCGTGTGCTGGTCTACGAAAACAGTCCTCTGAGGATGGAAACATGGAAACCAAAGCTAAGGTTCAGATTAGGGCCTGGGTGCCTATCTATTTCAACCTTCTGTCTCTGGGGACACTGTCTGAAATCTAAGTAGAGATAGTTGCTCCGCTGGTGTCAGGGAGCCCCTCTTAGTCCATGGTGGCCTACACTATTGATGGCCTCAGGGGCGTTGGAGCTTTTCCCTAACCTGTAGGGTTGTGTTCAATTGATTGGGCACACTTTCCTTGGAGAGGGCACGCACAATCTTTTGCTGTGGCTCCAGAGGCACTAGCCTGGAGGTTGTGTGGGTCCAGGCTGTGGGCAGAAGTCTGAAAACTCAAACTCAGCTTATGAGTGGCACCTAGGGTATGGCAGGCCGGATGTACAGCCTGAGAGGGAGCTCCTGGGCCTCTGAAACAAGGGCGAGTGGGAAGCGTTCCTTCAGGCTTTTGTCTCTGGATGTTGTGTCCGGGATAGCCTTGGATTGGAGGGGTGGCCTCAGGGACTGTGGACGAGTATCCCTCTCTGGGGATTTGTCCCAGCTCCCAAGAGTTTGGGGTCATTTTGTGGGAAGGGTGGAGTCGTGTTGTCTGGCTCATGGGTCTCTCCAAGAAAGGGATTCCAGAGCAGAGCCCCAGGTATGGGCAGGGCGACTGGAAAACTCAAAACCTGGTGAGGATTGGGTGCATAGGGTCTTGGCAAGCCCCATATGCGGGCTCTTGGTCCAGGCCCTGACAGGCCTTTCTTTGACATGGGGCTCATGCTGTGGGTCACAGTGTGAATTTGTGCCCAAGCAGCACTCAAGTTTGGGCGTAGCATCAGGGGCAATGAAGGTTTCTCCCACCCTGAAGGTGTGACTCCATGCCAAGAGCAAGGACTTCTGTTTTGCTCTTGCGATACCAGCTGAGTGGAGAATTGATATAATGTCTAGGTTCAGATATCTGAAAATCAATGTTAGGAAGTGGTGACGGCATAAGACCATGGCGTGTCCGAAGTGCTGGGTGTGCGGCTAGCTGCCTCCTTGTCTGTCTGGACGTCTGGCTTCAGGCTGTGTAAGACAGAGCATGAGTGCCCAGAGCAGTTTATCCAGTTGGGGTACCGTCGAGGCCCGAGCAAGTTGATCCTCATCTGGGTTTTCTGGAGAGCCCCACAGGGAAACGTTTTTCTTCCGTTGGGCAGACACTGGGCTGGGTTGTGGTTCTGGAGTTCCTAGTCCGGAGGGCTTGTTTGCCAGGAATGTGAGGAAGGAAGTCTGAAAACACAACCTAGCGTGAGGTTTGGGACCGAGGGCACGGCAGGCCCACTCTGCAGAGGCTGAATCGAGATCTGCTGCACTGTGGTCATGTCAACTATGAGACATGCCTCAGGCTAGAGTTTTTGTCCAGCATGGCCTCTTCCTGTAGGGTGTGGGGGCTTCATTAGGCCAGGGAGGTTTGCCTACGATGGGATTTGTGAACTACTCCAAACCTCAAGGTTTCCTTCTGCATGATAGTCGAGTCCTATTGGATGATTCCAGGAGGCCCCATGCGGAAAGACTCGAGAGGAGGTGTCTAAGCATGGATGCCTGGGAACGGCACCTCATATTCCCACTCTTAGTCAGGACAACACAGCCTCAATCTGTGGGCTCCTGGGTGAGCTATCCAGAGGGGAGAGTTGAAATGGACTCTCCTGAAGATGAGTCCTACTGTGACTTGGTGGTCTGGGAGACCTTGGAATGTGGAGGTGGCTCAGGGACTCTGCAGGATTCTCCAACCTGAGGTGTTTGACACGGCTCCAACAAGGAAGCTTCCCATGTGGAGACGAGAGGAGTTCTGTTCAGTGCCTCAGGAAAGCCCCATATCCTGTTCTTCGACCCAATGCCTCTGAGGAGTGACACCTGGAAACCAAAGCAAGAGTTGAGATTAGGGCCTATGGGCCTGTCCGGCTCAACCTTCAATCTCTGTTGACATCTGTGTGCATGCCTTCGTGGAGGTAGCTGCTCAGCTTATGTCCGAATGCCCCTGAGTGTCCAGGGAGGCTCCCAGTAGTGGGATGTCCTCGGGGGCCGTGAGGTTTCTCATATTCTGGAGGTGTGTGGCCAAAGGAACGGACACAGTTTCCAGGAGACAGCAGGCACGGTCCTGTGGTATGGCTCCAGAGGACCCAGCCTAGAGGCTGTGTTTGCCAGGGCTGTGGGGACAGATGTCTGAAAAAGCAAACTTGGCTCATCTAGGGGCCAAGGTAATGGCAGGCCTGATCTCCAGTCCGTGAGGGGAGATCCTCTGGATATCAAAGGAGGGCACGTGGGAGGCAGTCGCTCAGGCTTTTGTCTCTGGATGTTGCGTTCACAGTGGCCGTTCAGGGTAGGGGTTGCTTCAGGGGCCGAGGAGGAGCCTTCCTCTCAGGGGATAGTCCAAGCTCCCTTGTGTTTGGGTTCATTCTGTGTGAAGGGAAGAGTGCTGTTTTCTGCCACAACGGACCCCCCAGGAGAGGGACTCTAGAGCACAGCAGTGGGTTCCCTCAACTGGAATACACACCATCTAATTAGTCCTGGGTGCCTATGGGCAAGGCAAGCCACATATGCGGGCTCATGGTCCTGTCACTGAGAGGCGTTACTTGAATATGATACTCACGTTGAGGGTCACAATGTGTGTTTGTGCCCAAGGCGGCCCTCACGCATGGGTGTGGCCTCTTGGGCCATGCCGTTTTCTCCTACACTGAAGTTTTGATTCACTGCCAGCAGCAAATTTCTTGCCATGGGGAAGGAGGGGTTATGACTTGTGCATCAGGTTTCCCCCTGTGCAGGGATTGGAGATCAGGTCTAGGTTCCGATGACTGAAAACGCAGGTTGGGAATGGATGGTGGCCTAAGGCAGTGGCGGGTCCAATGTGCTGGGTGTGCAGCCAGCTACGTCTGTGTCTGTTTGAAGGTTAGGGCTCAGGCTATTTGCGACAGAGCATCAGTGTTTAAGGTAGCCTATGCAATTGGGGTTTTGCCGAGGGCCAAGCAGTGATCCTCATTTGGGGTTTCTGGGCAGCACCATAGACAATGTTTTTTTTCCTGGGAGGCAGGCAGAGTGCCTCATTGTGGCCCCAGATTCCCAGTAGGGAGGGTTTGTGGGCCAGGAGTGTGAGGACGGAAGTCTGAAAACACAAGCTAGGGTGAGGATTAGAGCCAGGCAGGCAGGCCCACTCTGCAGAGGCTGAATCAAAATCCTGCATCAGAAGTCAGGCTGAGGATTAGACGTTGGCTGAGACTGGAGTATGTGTCCATGATGGCACCTTCATGAGGCCAAGGAAGTTTTCCCACGCTCAGTTTGGAGGTTGCCCCAAACCACAAGGTTTCCTTCTGCAGGACATTCGAGTCCTGTTGCATGGCTCCAGGACATACCATACGGAAGGGCTGGAGAGCAGGGTTCGAAGGATGGATCCCTGTACAGCATGCCTCGTATTCCCATTGGCCATTAGCGACAAGATATGTTTGATCTGCTGCCTCTGGGGCACGCTACCCAGGGGGCTGAGTTGAAATGCCCTCTCCTGAGGATGCGTCATAATGTGCATTTGGGTCTATGGAGACCTTGGAATGTGCTGGTTGTTCAGTGGCCCTGTGGAACTCTCCTACCTGAAGGGTTTGATACATCCCCAGTAAGAAAGCTCCCCATGTGGAGACGAGAGAGGTTTGGTTTGGTTCCTCGGAAAAGCCCCGTGTGCTGGTCTACGAAAACAGTCCTCTGAGGATGGAAACATGGAAACCAAAGCTAAGGTTCAGATTAGGGCCTGGGTGCCTATCTATTTCAACCTTCTGTCTCTGGGGACACTGTCTGAAATCTAAGTAGAGATAGTTGCTCCGCTGGTGTCAGGAAGCCCCTCTTAGTCCATGGTGGCCTACACTGTTGATGGCCTCAGGGGCGTTGAAGCTTTTCCCTAACCTGTAGGGTTGTGTTCAATTGATTGGGCACACTTACCTTGGAGAGGGCACGCACAATCTTTCGCTGTGGCTCCATTGGCACTAGCCTGGAGGTTGTGTGGGTCCAGGCTGTGGGCAGAAGTCTGAAAACTCAAACTCAGCTTATGAGTGGCACCTAGGGTATGGCAGGCCGGATGTACAGCCTGAGAGGGAGCTCCTGGGCCTCTGAAACAAGGGCGAGTGGGAAGCGTTCCTTCAGGCTTTTGTCTCTGGATGTTGTGTCCGGGATAGCCGTGGATTGGAGGGCTGGCCTCAGGGACTGTGGACGAGTATCCCTCTCTGGGGATTTGTCCCAGCTCCCTAGAGTTTGGGGTCATTTTGTGGGAAGGGTGGAGTCGTGTTGTCTGGCTCATGTGTCTCTCCAAGAAAGGGATTCCAGAGCAGAGCCCCAGGTATGGGCGGGGCGACTGGAAAACTCAAACCCTGGTGAGGATCTGGTGCATAGGGGCTTAAAAAGCCCCATCTGCGGGCTCTTGGTCAAGGCCCTGACAGGCCTTTCTTTGACATGGGGCTCATGCTGAGGGTCACAGTGTGAATTTGTGCCCAAGCAGCACTCAAGTTTGGGCGTGGCATCAGAGGCCATGAAGGTTTCTCCCACCCTGAAAGTGTGACTCCATGCCAAGAGCAAGCTTGACAGCCATGGGGAAGGAGGAGTTCTGTTTTGTGCTTGTGATACCCAGCAGTGTGGAGAATTGATATAATGTCTAGGTTCAGATATCTGAAAACCAAGGTTAGGAAGAGGTGACGGCATAAGACCATGCCGTGTCTGAAGTGCTGCATATGCGGTCAGCTGTCTCCTTGTCTGTTTGGACGTCTGGCTTCAGGCTGTGTCAGATAGAGCATGCGCGCCCAGAGCAGCCTATCCAGTTCGGGTACCGTCGAGGCCCGAGCAGGTTGATCCTCATCTGGGTTTTCTGGAGAGCCCCACAGGGAAACGTTTTTCTTCCGTTGGGCAGACACTGGGCTGGGTTGTGGTTCTGGATTTCCTAGTCCGGAGGGCTTGTTTGCCAGGAGTGTGAGGAAGGAAGTCTGAAAACACAAGCTAGCGTGAGGTTTGGGACCGAGGGCATGGCAGGCCCACTCTGCAGAGGCTGAATCAAGATCTCCTGCTCTCAGGTCATGTCAACTATGAGACGTGCCTCAGGCTAGAGTTTTTGTAAAGCATGGCCTCTTCCTGAAGGGTGTGGGGGCTTCATGAGGCCAGGGAGTTTTGCCTACGATGGGATTTGTGAACTACTCCAAACCTCAAGGTTTCCTTCTGCACGACAGTCGAGTCCTATTGGATGGTTCCAGGAGGCCCCATACGGAAAGACTCGAGAGCAGGTGTCTAAGCATGAATGCCTGAGATCGCCACCTCATATTCCCACTCTTTAGTCAGGACAAGGCAGGCTCAATCTGCAGGCTCCTGGGTGAGCTATCCAGAGGGGAGAGTTGAAATGGACTCTCCGGAAGAGGAGTCCTACTGTGTCTTGTTGGCCTGGGAGACCTTGGAATGTGGAGGTGGCTCAGGGACTCTGCAGGATTCTCCAAGCTGAGGTGTTTGACACGGCTCCAACAAGGAAGCTTCCCATTTGGAGACGAGAGGAGTTCTGTTCAGTGCCTCAGGAAAGCCCCATATCCTGTTCTTCAAACCAAAGCCTCTAAGGAGTGACACCTGGAAACCAAAGCAAGAGTTGAGATTAGGGCCTATGGGCCTGTCTGGCTCATCCTTCTATCTCTGTGACATCTGTGTGCATGCCTTCGTGGAGGTAGCTGCTCAGCTTGTGTCCGAATGCCCCTGTGTGTCCAGGGAGGCTCCCAGTAGTGGGATGTCCTCGGGGCCTTGAGGTTTCTCATATTCTGGAGGTGTGTGGCCAAAGGAATGGACACAGTTTCCCAGAAGACAGCAGGCACGGTCCTGTGGTATGGCTCCAGAGGACCCAGCCTAGAGGCTGTGTTTGCCAGGGCTGTGGGGACAGATGTCTGAAAAAGCAAACTTGGCTCACCTAGGGGCCAAGGTAATGGCAGGCCTGATCTCCAGTCCGTGAGGGGAGATCCTCTGGATATCAAAGGAGGGCACGTGGGAGGCAGTCGATCAGGCTTTTGTCTCTGGGAGTTGCGTTCACAGTGGCCGTTCAGGGTAGGGGTTGCTTCAGGGGCCGAGGAGGAGCCTTCCTCTCAGGGGATAGTCCAAGCTCCCTTGTGTTTAGGTTCATTCTGTGGGAAGGGAAGAGTACTGTTTTCTGCCACAGGGGACCCCCCAGGAGAGGGACCCTAGAGCACAGCAGTGGGTTCCCTCAACTGGAATACACACCATCTAATTAGTCCTGGGTGCCTATGGGCAAGGCAAGCCACATATGCGGGCTCATGGTCCAGTCACTGAGAGGCGTTACTTGAATATGGTACTCACGTTGAGGGTCACAATGTGTGTTTGTGCCCAAGGCGGCCCTCACGCATGGGTGTGGTCTCTTGGGCCATGCCGTTTTCTCCTACACTGAAGTTTTGATTCACTGCCAGCAGCAAATTTATTGCCATGGGGAAGGAGGGGTTATGACTTGTGCATCAGGTTTCCCCCTGTGCAGGGATTGGAGATCAGGTCTAGGTTCCGATGACTGAAAACGCAGGTTGGGAATGGATGGTGGCCTAAGGCAGTGGAGGGTCCAATGTGCTGGGTGTGCAGCCAGCTACGTCTGTGTCTGTTTGAAGGTTAGGACTCAGGCTATTTGCGACAGAGCATCAGTGTTTAAGGTAGCCTATGCAATTGGGGTGTTGCCGAGGGCCAAGCAGTTTGATCCTCATTTGGGGTTTCTGGGCAGCACCATAGACAATGTTTTTTTTCCTGGGAGGCAGGCAGAGTGCCTCATTGTGGCCCCAGATTCCCAGTAGGGAGGGTTTGTGGGCCAGGAGTGTGAGGACGGAAGTCTGAAAACACAAGCTAGGGTGAGGATTGGAGCCAGGCAGGCAGGCCCACTCTGCAGAGGCTGAATCAAAATCTCCTGCATCAGAAGTCAGGCTGAGGATCAGACGTTGGCTGAGGCTGGAGTATGTGTCCATGATGGCACCTTCATGAAGTGGGGGCCTCATGAGGCCAAGGAAGTTTTCCCATGCTGAGTTTGGAGGTTGCCCCAAACCACAAGGTTTCCTTCTGTGGGACATTCGAGTCCTGTTGCATGGCTCCAGGACATACCATACGGAAGGACTGGAGAGCAGGGTTCGAAGGATGGATCCCTGTACAGCATGCCTCGTATTCCCATTGGCCATTAGCGACAAGATATGTTTGATCTGCTGCCTAGCGGGCACGCTACCCAGGGGGCTGAGTTGAAATGGCCTCTCCTGAGGATGCGTCATAATGTGCATTTGGGTCCATGGAGACCTTGGAATGTGCTGGTTGTTCAGTGGCCCTGTGGATCTCTCCTACCTGAAGGGTTTGATACATCCCCAGTAAGAAAGCTCCCCATGTGGAGACGAGAGAGGTTTTGTTTGGTGCCTCGGAAAAGCCCCGTGTGCTGGTCTACGAAAACAGTCCTCTGAGGACGGAAACATGGAAACCAAAGCTAAGGTTCAGATTAGGGCCTGGGTGCCTATCCATTTCAAACTTCTGTCTCTGGGGACACTGTCTGAAATCTAAGTAGAGATAGTTGCTCCGCTGGTGTCAGGGAGCCCCTCTTAGTCCATGGTGGCCTACACTATTGATGGCCTCAGGGGCGTTGGAGCTTTTCCCTAACCTGTAGGGTTGTGTTCAATTGATTGGGCACACTTTCCTTGGAGAGGGCACGCACAATCTTTCGCTGTGGCTCCAGAGGCACTAGCCTGGAGGTTGTGTGGGTCCAGGCTGTGGACACAGAAGTCTGAAAACTCAAACTCAGCTTATGAGTGGCACCTAGGGTATGGCAGGTCGGATGTACAGCCCGAGAGGGAGCCCTGGGCCTCTGAAACAAGAGCGAGTGGGAGGCGTTCCTTCAGGCTTTTGTCTCTGGATGTTGTGTCCGGGATAGCCGTGGATTGGAGGGGTGGCCTCAGGGACTGTGGACGAGTATCCGTCTCTGTGGATTTTTCCCAGCTCCCAAGAGTTTGGGGTCATTTTGTGGGAAGGGTGGAGTCGTGTTGTCTGGCTCATGTGTCTCTCCAAGAAAGGGATTCCAGAGCAGAGCCCCAGGTACGGGCGGGGCGACTGGAAAACTCAAACCCTGGTTAGGATTGGGTGCATAGGGGCTTGGCAAGCCCCATATGCGCGCTCTTGGTCCAGGCCCTGACACGCCATTCTTTGACAAGGGGCTCATGCTGAGGGACACAGTGTGAATTTGTGCCCAAGCAGCTCTCAAGTTTGGGCGTGGCATCAGGGTCCATGAAGGTTTCTGCCACCCTGAAGGTGTGACTCCATGCCACGAGCAAGCTTTACAGCCATGGGGAAGCAGGACTTCTCTTTTGTGCTTGCGATACCCAGCTGTGTGGGGAATTGATATAATGTCTAGGTTCAGATATCTGAAACTAAGGTTAGTAAGAGGTGACGGCATAAGAATATGGCGTGTCTGAAGTGCTGGGTGTGCGGCCTGCTGTCTCCTTGTCTGTCTGGACGTCTGGCTTCAGGCTGTGTCAGACAGAGCATGAGTGCCCAGAGCATCCTATCCACGTCGGGTACCGTTGAGGCCCGAGCAAGTTGATCCTCATCTGGGTTTTCTGGAGAGCCCCACAGGGAAACGATTCTCTTCCGTTGGGCAGACACTGGGCTGGGTTGTGGTTCTGGAGTTCCTAGTCCGGAGGGCTTGTTTGCCAGGAGTGTGAGGAAGGAAGTCTGAGAACACAAGTTAGCGTGAGGTTTGGGACCGAGGGCACGGCAGGCCCACTCTGCAGAGGCTGAATCGAGATCTCCTGCACTGAGGTCATGTCAACTATGAGACGTGCCTCCGGCTAGAGTTTTTGTCCAGCATGGCCTCTTCCTGTAGGGTGTGGGGCTTCCTTAAGCCAGGGAGGTTTGCCTACGATGGGATTTGTGAACTACTCCAAACCTCAAGGTTTCCTTCTGCATGATAGTCGAGTCCTATTAGATGATTCCAGGAGGCCCCATGCGGAAAGACTCGAGAGGAGGTGTCTAAGCATGGATGCCTGGGAACGGCACCTCATATTCCCACTCTTAGTCAGGACAACACAGGCTAAATATGTGGGCTCCTGGGTGAGCTACCCAGAGGGGAGAGTTGAAATGGACTCTCCTGAAGATGAGTCCTACTGTGGCTTGGTGGCCTGGGAGACCTTGGAATGTGGAGGTGGCTCAGGGACTCTGCAGGATTCTCCAACCTGAGGTGTTTGACACGGCTCCAACAAGGAAGCTTCCCATGTGGAGACGAGAGGAGTTCTGTTCAGTGCCTCAGGAAAGCCCCATATCCTGTTCTTCGAACCAAAGACTCTGAGGAGTGACACCTGGAAACCAAAGCAAGAGTTGAGATTAGGGCCTATGGGCCTGTCTAGCTCAACCTTCTATCTCTGTTGACATCTGTGTGCATGCCTTCGTGGAGGTAGCTGCTCAGCTTGTGTCCCAATGCCCCTGTGTGTCCAGGGAGCCTCCCAGTAGTGCGATGTCCTCGGGGGCCTTGAGGTTTCTCATATTCTGGAGGTGTGTGGCCAAAGGAATGGACACAGTTTCCCAGGAGACAGCAGGCACGGTCCTGTGGTATGGCTCCAGAGGACCCAGCCTAGAGGCTGTGTTTGCCAGGGCTGTGGGGACAGATGTCTGAAAAAGCAAACTTGTCTCAGCTAGGGGCCAAGGTAATGGCAGGCCTGATCTCCAGTCCGTGAGGGGAGATCCTCTGGATATCAAAGGAGGGCACGTGGGAGGCAGTCGATCAGGCTTTTGTCTCTGGGAGTTGCGTTCACTGCGGCCGTTCAGGGTAGGGGTGGCTTCAGGGGCCGAGATAGAGCCTTCCTCTTGGGGGATTGTCCAAGCTCCCAAGTGTTTGGGTTCATTCTGTGGGAAGGGAAGAGTACTGTTTTCTGCCACAGGGGACCCCCCAGGAGAGGGACTCTAGAGCACAGCAGTGGGTTCCCTCAACTGGAATACTCACCATCTAGTTAGTCCTGGGTGCCTATGGGCAAGGCAAGCCACATATGCGGGCTCTTGGTCCAGTCACTGAGAGGCGTTACTTGAATAAGGTACTCACGCTGAGGGTCTCCATGTGTGTTTGTACCCAAGGCGGCCCTCACGCATGGGTGTGGCCTCATGGGCCATGCCGTTTTCTCCTACACTGAAGGTTTGACTCACTGCCAGCAGCACGGTTTCTTGCCATGGGGAAGGAGGGGTTCTGACTTGTGCATCAGGTTCCCCCCGTGCAGGGATTGGAGATAAGGTCTAGGTTCCGATGACTGAAAACCCAGGTTGGGAATGGATGGTGGCCTAAGGCAGTGGCGGGTCCAATGTGCTGGGAGTGCAGCCAGCTGTGTCGGTGTCTGTTGTAAGGTCTGGGCTCAGGCTATTTGCGACAGAGCATCAGTGTGTAAGGTAGCCTATGCAATTGGGGTGTTGCCGAGGGCCAAGCAGTTTGATCCTCATTTGGGGTTTCTGGGCAGCAACATAGACAATGTTTTTCTCCTGGGAGGCAGACAGAGTGCTTCATTGTGGACTCAGAATTCCCTGTAGGGAGGGTTTGTGGACTTGGTGTATGAGGACGGAAGTCTGAAAAACCAAACTAGGGTGAGGATTGGAGCCAGGGGCAGAGCAGGCCCACTCTGCAGAGGCTGAATCAAAATCTCCTGCATCAGAAGTCAGGCTGAGGATCAGACGTTGGCTGAGGCTGGAGTATGTGTCCATGATGGCACCCTATGAAGCGGGGGCCTCATGAGGCCAAGGAAGTTTTCCCACGCTGAGTTTGGAGGTTGCCCCAAACCACAAGGTTTCCTTCTGCGGGACATTCGAGTCCTGTTGCATGGCTCCAGGACATACCATATGGAAGGGCTGGAGAGCAGGGTTCGAAGGATGGATCCATGTACAACATGCCTCGCATTCCCATTGGCCATTAGCGACAAGATATGTTTGATCTGCTGCCTCTGGGGCACGCTACCAAGGGGGCTGAGTTGAAATGGCCTCTACTGAGGATGTGTCATAATGTGCGTTTGGGTCCATGGAGACCTTGGAATGTGCTGGTTGTTCAGTGGCCCTGCGGAACTCTCCTACCTGAAGGGTTTGATACATCCCCAGTAAGAAAGCTCCCCATGTGGAGACGAGAGAGGTTTGGTTTGGTGCCTCAGAAAAGCCCCGTGTGCTGGTCTACGAAAACAGTCCTCTGAGGACGGACACATGGAAACCAAAGCTAAGGTTCAGATTAGGGCCTGGGGGCCTGTCCATTTCAATCTTCTATCTCTGGGGACACTGTCTGAGAGTCTAAGTGGAGATAGTTGCTCCGCTGGTGTCAGAGAGCCCCTCTTTGTCCAGGGTGGCCTACTCTATTGATGGCCTCAGGGGCCTTGGAGCTTTTCCCTAACCTGTAGGGTTGTGGTCAATGGATTGGGCACAGTTTCCTTGGAGAGGACAGGCACAATCTTTCGCTGTGGCTCCACAGGCCCTAGCCTGGAGGTTTTGTGGGTCCAGGCTGTGGGCACAGAAGTCTGAAAACACAAACTCAGCTTATGAGTGGCGACATGGGTATGGCAGGCCAGATGTACAGCCCGAGAGGGAGCTCCTGCGACTCTGAAACAAGGGCGAGTGGAAGGCGTTCCTTCAGGCTTTTGTGTCTGGATGTTGTGTCCGGGATAGCCGTGGATTGGAGGGTGGCCTCAGGGACTGTGGACGAGTATCCCTCTCTGGGGAGACTCTCAGCTCACAGAGTTTGGGGTCATTTTGTGGGAAGGGTGAAGTCGTGTTGTCTGGCTCATGGGTCTCTCCAAGAAAGGGATTCCAGAGCAGAGCCCCAGGTATGGGCAGGGCGACTGGAAAACTCAAAACCTGGTGAGGATTGGGTGCATAGGGTCTTGGCAAGCCCCATATGCGGGCTCTTGGTCCAGGCCCTGACAGGCCTTTCTTTGACATGGGGCTCATGCTGTGGGTCACAGTGTGAATTTGTGCCCAAGCAGCACTCAAGTTTGGGCGTAGCATCAGGGCCAATGAAGGTTTCTCCCACCCTGAAGGTGTGACTCCATGCCAAGAGCAAGGACTTCTGTTTTGCTCTTGCGATACCAGCTGAGTGGAGAATTGATATAATGTCTAGGTTCAGATATCTGAAAATCAAGGTTAGGAAGTGGTGACGGCATAAGACCATGGCGTGTTCGAAGTGCTGGGTGTGCGGCTAGCTGCCTCCTTGTCTGTCTGGACGTCTGGCTTCAGGCTGTGTAAGACAGAGCATGAGTGCCCAGAGCAGTTTATCCAGTTGGGGTACCGTCGAGGCCCGAGCAAGTTGATCCTCATCTGGGTTTTCTGGAGAGCCCCACAGGGAAACGTTTTTCTTCCGTTGGGCAGACACTGGGCTGGGTTGTGGTTCTGGAGTTCCTAGTCCGGAGGGCTTGTTTGCCAGGAGTGTGAGGAAGGAAGTCTGAAAACACAACCTAGCGTGAGGTTTGGGACCGAGGGCACGGCAGGCCCACTCTGCAGAGGCTGAATCGAGATCTGCTGCACTGTGGTCATGTCAACTATGAGACATGCCTCAGGCTAGAGTTTTTGTCCAGCATGGCCTCTTCCTGTAGGGTGTGGGGGCTTCATTAGGCCAGGGAGGTTTGCCTACGATGGGATTTGTGAACTACTCCAAACCTCAAGGTTTCCTTCTGCATGATAGTCGAGTCCTATTGGATGATTCCAGGAGGCCCCATGCGGAAAGACTCGAGAGGAGGTGTCTAAGCATGGATGCCTGGGAACGGCACCTCATATTCCCACTCTTAGTCAGGACAACACAGCCTCAATCTGTGGGCTCCTGGGTGAGCTATCCAGAGGGGAGAGTTGAAATGGACTCTCCTGAAGATGAGTCCTACTGTGACTTGGTGGTCTGGGAGACCTTGGAATGTGGAGGTGGCTCAGGGACTCTGCAGGATTCTCCAACCTGAGGTGTTTGACACGGCTCCAACAAGGAAGCTTCCCATGTGGAGACGAGAGGAGTTCTGTTCAGTGCCTCAGGAAAGCCCCATATCCTGTTCTTCGACCCAATGCCTCTGAGGAGTGACACCTGGAAACCAAAGCAAGAGTTGAGATTAGGGCCTATGGGCCTGTCCGGCTCAACCTTCAATCTCTGTTGACATCTGTGTGCATGCCTTCGTGGAGGTAGCTGCTCAGCTTATGTCCGAATGCCCCTGAGTGTCCAGGGAGGCTCCCAGTAGTGGGATGTCCTCGGGGGCCTTGAGGTTTCTCATATTCTGGAGGTGTGTGGCCAAAGGAACGGACACAGTTTCCAGGAGACAGCAGGCACGGTCCTGTGGTATGGCTCCAGAGGACCCAGCCTAGAGGCTGTGTTTGCCAGGGCTGTGGGGACAGATGTCTGAAAAAGCAAACTTGGCTCATCTAGGGGCCAAGGTAATGGCAGGCCTGATCTCCAGTCCGTGAGGGGAGATCCTCTGGATATCAAAGGAGGGCACGTGGGAGGCAGTCGCTCAGGCTTTTGTCTCTGGATGTTGCGTTCACAGTGGCCGTTCAGGGTAGGGGTTGCTTCAGGGGCCGAGGAGGAGCCTTCCTCTCAGGGGATAGTCCAAGCTCCCTTGTGTTTGGGTTCATTCTGTGTGAAGGGAAGAGTGCTGTTTTCTGCCACAACGGACCCCCCAGGAGAGGGACTCTAGAGCACAGCAGTGGGTTCCCTCAACTGGAATACACACCATCTAATTAGTCCTGGGTGCCTATGGGCAAGGCAAGCCACATATGCGGGCTCATGGTCCTGTCACTGAGAGGCGTTACTTGAATATGGTACTCACGTTGAGGGTCACAATGTGTGTTTGTGCCCAAGGCGGCCCTCACGCATGGGTGTGGCCTCTTGGGCCATGCCGTTTTCTCCTACACTGAAGTTTTGATTCACTGCCAGCAGCAAATTTCTTGCCATGGGGAAGGAGGGGTTATGACTTGTGCATCAGGTTTCCCCCTGTGCAGGGATTGGAGATCAGATCTAGGTTCCGATGACTGAAAACGCAGGTTGGGAATGGATGGTGGCCTAAGGCAGTGGCGGGTCCAATGTGCTGGGTGTGCAGCCAGCTACGTCTGTGTCTGTTTGAAGGTTAGGGCTCAGGCTATTTGCGACAGAGCATCAGTGTTTAAGGTAGCCTATGCAATTGGGGTTTTGCCGAGGGCCAAGCAGTGATCCTCATTTGGGGTTTCTGGGCAGCACCATAGACAATGTTTTTTTTCCTGGGAGGCAGGCAGAGTGCCTCATTGTGGCCCCAGATTCCCAGTAGGGAGGGTTTGTGGGCCAGGAGTGTGAGGACGGAAGTCTGAAAACACAAGCTAGGGTGAGGATTAGAGCCAGGCAGGCAGGCCCACTCTGCAGAGGCTGAATCAAAATCCTGCATCAGAAGTCAGGCTGAGGATTAGACGTTGGCTGAGACTGGAGTATGTGTCCATGATGGCACCTTCATGAGGCCAAGGAAGTTTTCCCACGCTCAGTTTGGAGGTTGCCCCAAACCACAAGGTTTCCTTCTGCAGGACATTCGAGTCCTGTTGCATGGCTCCAGGACATACCATACGGAAGGGCTGGAGAGCAGGGTTCGAAGGATGGATCCCTGTACAGCATGCCTCGTATTCCCATTGGCCATTAGCGACAAGATATGTTTGATCTGCTGCCTCTGGGGCACGCTACCCAGGGGGCTGAGTTGAAATGCCCTCTCCTGAGGATGCGTCATAATGTGCATTTGGGTCTATGGAGACCTTGGAATGTGCTGGTTGTTCAGTGGCCCTGTGGAACTCTCCTACCTGAAGGGTTTGATACATCCCCAGTAAGAAAGCTCCCCATGTGGAGACGAGAGAGGTTTGGTTTGGTTCCTCGGAAAAGCACCGTGTGCTGGTCTACGAAAACAGTCCTCTGAGGATGGAAACATGGAAACCAAAGCTAAGGTTCAGATTAGGGCCTGGGTGCCTATCTATTTCAACCTTCTGTCTCTGGGGACACTGTCTGAAATCTAAGTAGAGATAGTTGCTCCGCTGGTGTCAGGGAGCCCCTCTTAGTCCATGGTGGCCTACACTATTGATGGCCTCAGGGGCGTTGGAGCTTTTCCCTAACCTGTAGGGTTGTGTTCAATTGATTGGGCACACTTTCCTTGGAGAGGGCACGCACAATCTTTCGCTGTGGCTCCAGAGGCACTAGCCTGGAGGTTGTGTGGGTCCAGGCTGTGGGCAGAAGTCTGAAAACTCAAACTCAGCTTATGAGTGGCACCTAGGGTATGGCAGGCCGGATGTACAGCCTGAGAGGGAGCTCCTGGGCCTCTGAAACAAGGGCGAGTGGGAAGCGTTCCTTCAGGCTTTTGTCTCTGGATGTTGTGTCCGGGATAGCCGTGGATTGGAGGGGTGGCCTCAGGGACTGTGGACGAGTATCCCTCTCTGGGGATTTGTCCCAGCTCCCAAGAGTTTGGGGTCATTTTGTGGGAAGGGTGGAGTCGTGTTGTCTGGCTCATGTGTCTCTCCAAGAAAGGGATTCCAGAGCAGAGCCCCAGGTATGGGCGGGGCGACTGGAAAACTCAAACCCTGGTGAGGATCTGGTGCATAGGGGCTTAAAAAGCCCCATCTGCGGGCTCTTGGTCAAGGCCCTGACAGGCCTTTCTTTGACATGGGGCTCATGCTGAGGGTCACAGTGTGAATTTGTGCCCAAGCAGCACTCAAGTTTGGGCGTGGCATCAGAGGCCATGAAGGTTTCTCCCACCCTGAAAGTGTGACTCCATGCCAAGAGCAAGCTTGACAGCCATGGGGAATGAGGAGTTCTGTTTTGTGCTTGTGATACCCAGCAGTGTGGAGAATTGATATAATGTCTAGGTTCAGATATCTGAAAACCAAGGTTAGGAAGAGGTGACGGCATAAGACCATGCCGTGTCCGAAGTGCTGCATATGCGGTCAGCTGTCTCCTTGTCTGTTTGGACGTCTGGCTTCAGGCTGTGTCAGATAGAGCATGCGCGCCCAGAGCAGCCTATCCAGTTCGGGTACCGTCGAGGCCCGAGCAGGTTGATCCTCATCTGGGTTTTCTGGAGAGCCCCACAGGGAAACGTTTTTCTTCCGTTGGGCAGACACTGGGCTGGGTTGTGGTTCTGGATTTCCTAGTCCGGAGGGCTTGTTTGCCAGGAGTGTGAGGAAGGAAGTCTGAAAACACAAGCTAGCGTGAGGTTTGGGACCGAGGGCATGGCAGGCCCACTCTGCAGAGGCTGAATCGAGATCTCCTGCTCTCAGGTCATGTCAACTATGAGACGTGCCTCAGGCTAGAGTTTTTGTAAAGCATGGCCTCTTCCTGAAGGGTGTGGGGGCTTCATGAGGCCAGGGAGTTTTGCCTACGATGGGATTTGTGAACTACTCCAAACCTCAAGGTTTCCTTCTGCACGACAGTCGAGTCCTATTGGATGGTTCCAGGAGGCCCCATACGGAAAGACTCGAGAGCAGGTGTCTAAGCATGAATGCCTGGGATCGCCACCTCATATTCCCACTCTTTAGTCAGGACAAGGCAGGCTCAATCTGCGGGCTCCTGGGTGAGCTATCCAGAGGGGAGAGTTGAAATGGACTCTCCTGAAGAGGAGTCCTACTGTGTCTTGTTGGCCTGGGAGACCTTGGAATGTGGAGGTGGCTCAGGGACTCTGCAGGATTCTCCAAGCTGAGGTGTTTGACACGGCTCCAACAAGGAAGCTTCCCATGTGGAGACGAGAGGAGTTCTGTTCAGTGCCTCAGGAAAGCCCCATATCCTGTTCTTCGAACCAAAGCCTCTAAGGAGTGACACCTGGAAACCAAAGCAAGAGTTGAGATTAGGGCCTATGGGCCTGTCTGGCTCATCCTTCTATCTCTGTGACATCTGTGTGCATGCCTTCGTGGAGGTAGCTGCTCAGCTTGTGTCCGAATGCCCCTGTGTGTCCAGGGAGGCTCCCAGTGTCGGGTTGTCCTCGGGGGCCTTGAGGTTTCTCATATTCTGGAGGTGTGTGGCCAAAGGAATGGACACAGTTTCCCAGGAGACAGCAGGCACGTTCCTGTGGTTTAGCTCCAAAGGACCCAGCCTAAAGACTGTGTTTGCCAGGGCTGTGGGGACAGATGTCTGACAAAGCACACTTGGCTCAGCTAGGGGCCAGGGTAATGGCAAGCCTGATCTCCAGTCCATGAGGGGAGATCCTGTGGATATCAAAGGAGGGCAAGTGGGAGGCAGTCGTTTAGGCTTTTTTCTCTGGGTGTTGCTTTCACAGTGGCTGGTCAGTGTAGGGGTTGCCTCAGGGGCCGAGGAAGAGCCTTCCTCTCGGGGGATTGTCCAAGCTCCCAAGTGTTTGGGTTCATTTTGTGGGAAGGGAAGAGTACTGTTTTCTGCCACAGCGGACCCCCCAGGAGAGGGACTCTAGAGCACAGCAGTGGGTTCCCTCAACTGGAATACACACCATCTAGTTAGTCCTGTGTGCCTATGGGCATGGCAAGCCACATATGTGGGCTCTTGGTACATTCACTAGAGGTGTACTTGAATAAGGTACCCACACTGTGGGTCACAATGGGTGTTTGTGCCCAAGGCGGCCCTCAGTCATGGGTGTGGCCTCATGGGCCATGCCATTTTTTCCTACACTGAAGTTTTGACTCACTGCCAGCAGCAAGTTTTCTTGCCATGGGTAAGGTGGAGTTGTGATTACTGCATCACACTCACGCCTGGACAGTGATTGGAGATAAGGTCTCGGTTCTGAAGCCTGAAAACTGAGATAGGGAAGAGATGATGACCTAAGGCCATGGAGGGTCTTATGTGCTCAGTATGTGTTCATCTTTCTGGGTGTTGGTCAAAAGGTCCAGCCTCATGTTGTGTCCGACAGTGCATTAGTGCACAGGTTAGAATACATAATTTGGGTAAAGTCGAGTGCTGTGTAGGTTTATCCTCATTTAAGGTGCCTGCGCAGCTCATCAGGCAATAATTTTTTTCTAGAGGTCAGGCAGAGTGCTGCATTGTGGGTCCGGAATTGCCAAACTTGAGGGCTTCGGGACCAGGAGTGTGAGGACGGAAGTCTGAGAAGACAAGGTAGACTTGTGTTTCAGGGAGAGGGCACAGCAGGTACCCACTGCAGATCTGAACCAATATCTCATGCATCTGAAGTCAGGGCGAGGATCAGACGTTGGCTCAGGTTGGAGTTTCCGTGTATGAGGCCACTTCATGAAGGGAGCAGAATCTCGAGGCCATTGAGGTTTTCCCACGTTGGGAGTTGTGGGATGCCCCCTTCAAGGATTCCTTCTGCGGGACAATTGAGACCTGTTGGACAGCTCCAGGACATCCCATATGGAATGAATCCAGAACACCGTTCAAGAATGGATGCCTGAGAAGCCCGCCTCACATTCCAATTTTCTCCTAGCAACAAGACAGTTTAGATCTGATGGCTCTGCGGGAGCAATCTCGGTGGCTCATTTGAAGTGGACTTTCCTGATAATGGGTTCTAATGTGTTTTTGTGTCCATGAGGGCCTTGGAATGGGGCGGTGGCACCGGGACCCTGAATTACTCTCCTAAGCTTTTGACATAGCTCCCATGCACAGGTTTCCTTGTGGAGACGAGATGAGTTCTGATGGGTGCCTCAGGAAAACCCCTATGCTCGTATTGGAATCAGACTTTTGAGGACACATGCCTGTAAACGAAGGCAAGGGATCCTATTATGGCCTAGGGTCCTGTCTGTTTCAATCTTCTTCTCTGGGGACATCCATCTATGGTATGAGTGGATGTAGATTATCAGCAGGTGTCAGACAGCCCTTGTTTGTTCTGGGCGACATACACTAATGGGATGGCCTCAGGGACTTTGGAGGTTTCTCCGAATTTGTATGATTTTGGACTATAGAATGGGTAGAATTCCCATGGATTGGTAGGCACAGTCCTAATGTGTGGCTCCAGGGGCCCCAGCCTGGAGAGTGTTTGGCCCAGGACTTTGAGGACAGAAGTCTGAAAACAGAAACTCAGCTTAGGTTTGGGGACGTAGCTATGGCAGGCCCGATCTACAAACCATGAGAAGAACTCTTCAGGATATGAAGAAAGTGTGAGTCTCAGGCGCTTGCTCAGGCTTTTGTCTCTGGATTTTGTATCAGCGATGGCCGTTGAATGTCGGGGAGGCCTCATAGGCCATGGACGAATCTTCCTCTCTGAGGATTTGCCCCGAACCCAATCGTTTTTCGTCAATCTGTGGTATGGGAGGACTCATTTCAGATTTGTTACCTCAGGTGTCCCACCAAAAGAGGAATTCCAAAGCAAAGCCGTGGAGAAGACTGAAGGGAACCCCGAACTATGGTTAAAAATTGGGGCCTAGGGGCATGGCAAGCCCAATATGCTATCTATTCATCCAGCCACTGAGTGGCCTTACTTGAGGACTGGGCTCAGCCTGAGGGTCACAATGTGTGTTTGTGACCAATGTGGCCCCAGAGCATGGGCGGGGCCTCATGGGCCACACTGGCTTAAACTACACTGAAGGTTGGACAACATGCCAACCACAAGGTTTCTTGCCATGGGGAAGGAGTTCTGATTTCTGCATCACGTTCAACCCTGGGCAGTAATTGGAGATAAGGGCTAGATTCTGAAGCCTGAAAACCGAGGTTGGGAAGATATGACGACCAAAGGCCATGGCGGCTCGATGTTCTCAGTGTGCGGCTAGCAGTCTGGGTGGGCCAGGAGGTCCAGGCTCAGGCTGTGTCAGAAAGGGCATTAGTGCCCTGGTCAGCCTATGTATTTGGGGTACAGCCAAGGTAGGTGCAGGTTGATCCTCACTTGGGGTTACTGGGTCACCCCCGAGAGCAAAGTTTTTCTTCTGGAGGCCAGGCAGAATGCTGCATTGTAGTTCTGGAATGGCAAACTGGAGGGCTTGTGGGCCAGTAGTCTGAGGACCGAAGTCTGAGAACACAAGCTAGGCTTAGGTTTCTGGGTGAGGCCATGGCAGGCACAATCTACAGACCTGAATCGAGATCTCGTGCATCTGAAGTCAGGGCGAGGATCAGACGATCGCTCAGGTTGGAGTTTCTGTCCCTGATGGCCCCTTCATGAGTGCTGGTGCATCACGAGGCAATGGGTGTTTTCCCACGATAGGAGTTGTGAGAAGCTCCAAACTGCAGAGAGTCTTCTGCAGGACAAGTGAGACCTGTTGTTTGGCTCCAGGCCAATGATTCTGTGCAGGGTTCTAAGGATGGATGGCTGGGTAGCCCACCTCGCATTCCAATTGTCTCCTAGCAACCATACAGGTTAGATCTCCTGGATCTGTGGAGAGCAACCGAGGACGCTGAGTTGAAATGGACACCCCTAGTATGGGTCCTAATGTGCTTTTGTGTCTGTGGAGACCTTGGAATGAAGCGGTGGCACTGGGGCCCTAAAGGGTTCTCCTAAACAGAGGCTTTGAGAAAGCTCCAACGTGCAAGTTTCCCATGTGTAGATGAGATGTTTTCTGATAGGTGAGTCAAGAAACAGCTATATGCTGCTTTTGAAATCCAGGCCTCTGAGGAGAGATGCCTGGCAACCAAAGCAATGGATCTGATTAGTGCCTAGGGGCCTGTTCTTTCCTTCATACCCTGGGGACATCTTTTTTTTGGGTCTGAGGGCAGGTAAGTGCTCAGATGGGCTCAGATTGCCCCTGTTTTTCCTGGGAAGCCACCACTATTGAGATGGATCAGGGACTTTGGAGGTTTATCCTATTAGAAGGGTTGTGGCCATTGGAATGGGCACACACAATTCCCATGGAGAGGGCAAGTACAGTCCTCAGGTTTGGCTCCAGCGGCCTAGCCTGTAGGTTGTGTAGGCCAGGGCTGTTTGGACAGTTGTCTGAAAACACAAACTCGGCTTATGTTTCGGGTCATAGGTATGGCAGGACTGATCTACAGACCATGAGGAGAACTCTTCGGGATTTGAAAGAAGGGCGAGTGTGAGGCTCCAGCTCAACTTTGTGCCTCTGGATATCGTGTCACTCATGGTCGTGGAATTTCTGGGTGACTTCATGGGAAATGGACGAGACTTACTCTATGGTGGTTTGGCCCAGTCCAAAGAGTTTGGGGTCAATCTGTAGGCTGGAAGAAGTCCGTTTTTTGTTGTTGTTGTTGTTATTTTCTTTTTTAAACTAAGGTCTCCAACCAAATGAGGGATTCCAGAGTCGAGCCCTGGGGAGGGGTGCCTGGACAATCAGAAATCTGGTTAAAAATTGGGGCCTAGGGACATGTCAAGTCCATTATGACATCTAATGGTCCAGCCACTGAGAGCACTTACTAGAGGACAGGACTCATGCTGAGGGTCACAATGCGTGTGTATGCCCTCGTCGCACTCAAGAATGGGCGGGGCCTCAGGGTGAATGCTGGTTTCTCCTACACTGAACGTTTGACAACGTGCCAACCACAAGGGTTCTTGCCATGGGTAAGGAGGAGTTCTGATTTCTGCATCACACTCACCCCTGGGCAGTGATTGGAGGTAAGGTCTCGGTTCTGAAGCCTGAAAACTGAGGTAGGGAAGAGAGGAGGACCTAAGGCCATGGCGGGGTTTATGTGCTCAGTGTGCGGTCAGCTTTCTCGGTTTTGGTCAGGAGGTCCGGGCTCAGGTTGTGTTCAACAGTGCATTAGTGCCCAGGTTAGTTTATATAATTTGGGTAAAGTCGAGTGCTGTGTAGGTTTACCCTCATTTAAGGTGCCTGGGTAGCTCAAGAGGCTATAATTTTTTTTCTAGAGGGCAGGCAGAGTGCTGCATTGTGTGTCCGGAATTGCCAAACTTGAGGGCTTCGGCGCCAGGAGTGTGAGGACAAAAGTCTGAGAAGACAAGCTAGACTTGGGTTTCAGGGCGAGGGCACGGCAGGTACCCCCTGCAGATCTGAACCAATATCTCATGCATCTGAAGTCAGGGCGAGTATCAGATGTTGGCTCAGGTTGGAGTTTCTGAGCATGACGTCCGCATCATGAAGGGAGCGGAATCTCGAGGCCATTGAGGTTTTTCCACGTTGTGAGTTGTGGGATGCCCCCTTCAAGGATTCCTTCTGCGGGACAATTGAGACATGTTGGACAGCTCCAGGACATCCCATATGGAATGACTCCAGAGCACCGTTCGCGGATGGATTCCTGGGAAGCCCGCCTCGCATTCCAATTGTCTCCTAGCAACAAGACAGTTTAGAGCTGATGGCTCTGTGGGAGCAACCGGGGTGGCTGAGTTGAAATGGAATTTCCTGAGGATGGGTCCTAATGTGTTTTTGTGTCCATGAGGGCCTTGGAATGGGGCGCTGGCACCGGGACCCTGAAGTACTCTCCTAAGCTTTGGACATGGCTCCCATGCACAGGTTTCCTTGTGGAGACGAGATGAGTCCTATGGTGCCTCAGGAAAACCCCTATGCTCGTATTGGAATCAGGCTTTTGAGGACACATGCCTGTAACCCAAAGCAATGGATCCTATTATGGCCTAGGGTCCTGTCTGGTTCAATCTTCTTCTCTGGGGACATCCATCTATCGTATGAGTGGAGGTCGATTATCAGCTGGTGTCAGACAGCCCTTGTTTGTCCTGGGCGACCTACACTATTGGGATGGCCTCAGGGACTTTGGAGGTTTCTCCTAATTTGTACGATTTTGGACCATGGAATGGGCAGAATTCCCATGGATTGGTAGGCACAGTCCTAATGTGTGGCTCCAGGCGCCCAGCCTGGAGGGTGTTTGGCCCAAGACTTTGAGGACAGAAGTCTGAAAACACAAACTCAGCTTAGGTTTGTGGACGTAGGTATGGCAGGCCCGATCTACAAACCATGAGAAGAACTCTTCAGGATATGAAGAAAGTGGGAGTCTGAGTCGCTTGCTCAGGCTTTTGTCTCTGGATTTTGTATCAGCGATGGCCATGGAATATCGGGGAGGCCTCATGGGTCATGGACGAATCTTATTCTCTGAGGATTTGGCCAGATTTCCAATTGCTTTTCGTCAATCTGTGGGATGGGAGGTCTCCTTTCAGGTTTGTTACCTCAGGTGTCCCACAGAAAGAGGAATTCCAAAGCCAAGCCGTGGGGAAGACTGAAGGGACAACCCGAACTATGGTTAAAAATTGGGGCCTAAGGGCATGGCAAGCCCAATATGCTATCTCTTCATCCAGCCACTGAGTGGCCTTACTTGAGGACTGGGCTCAGCCTGAGGGTCACAATGTGTGTTTGTGACCAATGTGGCCCGCGAACATGGGCGGGGACTCATGGGCCACACTGGTTTCAACGACACTGAACGTTGGACAACATGCCAACCACAAGTTTTCTTGTCATGGGGAAAAAGTTCTGATTTCTGCATCACCTTCATCATGGACAGTGATTGGAGATAAGGTCTAGGTTCTGAAACCTGAAAACCGAGGTTGTGAAGAGATGACCTAAGGCCATGGCGGCTCGATGTGCTCAGTGTGCGGCCAGCTGTCTGGGAGGGGCCAGGGGGTCCAGGCTCAGGCTTTGTCAGAAAGGGCATTAGTGCCCTGGTCAGCCTATGTATTGGGGGTACAGCCAAGGTCGGTGCAGGTTGATCCTCATTTGGGGTACTGGGTAGCCCCAGAGGACAATGTTTTTTATCTGGAGGGCAGGCAGAGTGCTGCATTGTAGTTCTGGATTGCCAAACTGGAGGCCTTGTGGGCCAGTAGTCTGACGACAAAAGTCTGAGAACACAAGCTAGGCTTAGGTTTCTGGGTGAGGCAATGGCAGGAACAATCTGCAGACCTGAATCGAGATCTGGTGCATCTGAAATCAGGGCGAGGATCAGACGATCGCTCAGGTTGGAGTTTCTGTCCCTGATGGCCCATTCATGAATGGGGAGGCATCACGAGTCCTTGGGTGTTTTCCCACGATGGGAGTTGTGAGAAGCTCCAAACTGCAGAGAGTCTTCTGCAGAACAATTGAGACCTGTTGTTTGGCTCCAGGCCAATGATTCTGAGCAGGGTTCTAAGGATGGATGGCTGCGTAGCCCACCTCGCATTCCAATTGTCTCCTAGCAACAAGACAGGTTAGATCTCCTGGATCTGTGGGGAGCTACCGAGGATGCTGAGTTGAAATGGACACCCCTGGGGATGGATCCGAATGTGCTTTTGTGTCTATGTAGACCTTGGAATGAAGCGGTGGCACTGGGGCCCTAAAGGGTTCTCCTAAACAGAGGCTTTGACACAGCTCCAACGTGCAAGTTTCCCATGTGTAGATGAGATGTTTTCTGATGGGTGAGTCAAGAAACAGCTATATGCTGCTTTTGAAATCCAGGCCTCTGAGGAAAGAGGCCTGGAAAACAAAGCAATGGATCTGATTAGTGCCTAGGGGCCTGTTCTTTCCTTTTTACCTCTGGGACATTTGTCTATGGGTCTGAGTGCAGGTAGGTGCTCATTTGGGCTCAGATTGCCCCTGTTTTACCTGGGAAGCCACCACTATTGAGATGGATCAGGGACTTTGGAGGTTTATCCTATTAGAAGGGTTGTGGCCATTGGAATGGGCACACACAATTCCCTTGGAGAGGGCAAGTACAGTCCTCAGGTTTGGCTCCAGGGGCCTTAGCCTGTAGGTTGTGTAGGCCAGGGCTGTTTGGACAGTTGTCTGAAAACACAAACTCGGCTTATGTTTCGGGTCATAGGTATGGCAGGACTGATCTACAGACCATGAGGAGAACTCTTCTGGATTTGAAAGAAGGGCGAGTGTGAGGCTCCTTCTCAAGTTTTTGTCTCTGGATATCGTGTCACTCATAATCGTGGAATTTCTGGGTGACTTCATGGGAAATGGACGAGTCTTACTCTCTGGTGGTTTGGCCCCGTCCAAAGAGTTTGGGGTCATTCTGTGGGCTGGAAGAAGTCAGTTTTGTTGTTGTTGTTGTTGTTGTTCTTTTCTCTTTTAACCTCAGGTGTCCTAAAATGAGGGATTCCAGAGTAGAGCCCTGGGGAGGGGCGACTGGACAATCAGAAATCTGGTTAAAAATTGGGGCCTAGGGACATGTCAAGCCCATTATGACATTTAATTGTCCAGCCAAGGAGAGGACTTACTAGAGGACATGACTCATGCTGAGGGTCACAATGCGTGTGTATGCCCTCGTCGCACTCAAGAATGGGCGGGGCCTCAGGGTGAATGCTGGTTTCTCCTACACTCAACGTTGGACAACGTGCCAACCACAAGGGTTCTTGCCATGGGTAAGGAGGAGTTCTGATTTCTGCATCACACTCACCCCTGGGCAGTGATTGGAGATAAGGTCTCGGTTCTGAAGCCTGAAAACTGAGGTAGGGAAGAGATGATGACCTAAGGCCAAGGAGGGTTTTATGTGCTCAGTGTGCGGTCAGCTTTCTTGGTGTTGGTCAGGAGATCTGGGCTCAGGTTGTGTTCGACAGTGCATTAGTGCCCAGGTTAGACTATATAATTTGGGTAAAGTCGAGTGCTGTGTAGTTTTACCCTCATTTAAGGTGCCTGGGCAGCTCATGAGGCAATAATTTTTTTTCTAGAGGGCAGGCAGAGTGCTGCATTGTGTGTCCGGAATTGCCAAACTTGAGGGCTTCGGGGCCAGGAGTGTGAGGACAGAATTCTGAGAAGACAAGCTTGTCTTCTGTTTCAGGGCGAGGTCATGGCAGGTACCCCCTGCAGATCTGAACCAATATCTCATGCATCTGAAGTCAGGGCGAGGATCAGACGTTGGCTCAGGTTGGATTTTTTGTGCATGATGGCCGCTTCATGAAGGGAGCGGAATCACGAGGCCATTGAGGTTTTCCCACGTTGGGAGTTGTGGGATGCCCCCTTCCAGGATTCCTTCTGCAGGAAAATTGAGACCTGTTGGACAGCTCCAGGACATCCCATATGGAATGACTCCAGAGCACCGTTCGCGGATGGATGCCTGGGAAGCCCGCCTCGCATTCCAATTGTCTCCTAGCAACAAGACAATTTAGATCTGATGGCTCTGCCGGAGCAACCGGGGTGGCTGAGTTGAAATGGACTTTCCTGAGGATGGGTCCTAATGTGTTTTTGTGTCCATGAGGGCCTTGGAATGGGGCGGTGGCACCGGAACCCTGAAGTACTCTCCTAAGCTTTGGACATGGCTCCCATGCACAGGTTTCCTTGTGGAGACGAGATGAGTTCCTATGGGTGCCTCAGGAACCCCCTATGCTCGTATTGGAATCAGGCTTTTGAGGACACATGCCTGTAACCCAAAGCAATGGATCCTATTATGGCCTAGGGTCCTGTCTGGTTCAATCTTCTTCTCTGGGGACATCCATCTATCGTATGAGTGGAGGTCGATTATCAGCTGGTGTCAGACAGCCCTTGTTTGTTCGGGCGACCTACACTATTGGGATGGCCTCAGGGACTTTGGAGGTTTCTCCTAATTTGTACGATTTTGGACCATGGAATGGGCAGAATTCCCATGGATTGGTAGGCACAGTCCTAATGTGTGGCGCCAGGCGCCCAGCCTGGAGGGTGTGTGGCCCAAGACTTTGAGGACAGAAGTCTGAAAACACAAACTCAGCTTAGGTTTGGGGACGTAGCTATGGCAGGCCCGATCGACAAACCATGAGAAGAACTCTTCAGGATATGAAGAAATTGCGAGTCTGAGGCGCTTGCTCAGGCTTTTGTCTCTGGATTTTATATCAGCGATGGCCGTGGAATGTCGGGGAGGCCTCATGGGCCATGGACGAATCTTCCTCTCTGAGGATTTGGCCCGATTCCCAATTGCTTTTCGTCAATCTGTGGGATGGGAGGACTCCTTTCAGGTTTGTTATCTCAGGTGTCCCACCAAAAGAGGAATTCCAAAGCAAAGCCGTGGGGAAGACTGAAGGGACAACCCAAATTTGGTTAAAAATTGGGGCCTAGGGGCATGGCAAGCCCAATATGCTATCTCTTCATCCAGCCACTGAGTGGCCTTACTTGAGGACTGGGCTCAGCCTGAGGGTCACAATGTGTGTTTGTGGCCAATGTGGCCCGCGAGCATGGGCGGGTCCTCATGGGCCACACTGGTTTCAAACACACTGAACGTTGGACAACATGCCAACCACAAGGTTTCTTGCCATGGGGAAGGAGTTCTGATTTCTTCATCACCTTCATCCTTGGGCAGTGAGTGGAGATAAGGTCTAGGTTCTGAAACCTGGAAACCAAGGTTGGGAAGAGATGACGACCTAAGGCCACGGAGGCTCGATGTGTTCAGTGTGCGGCCAGCTGTCTGGACGGGCCAGGGAGTCCAGGCTCAGGCTGTGTCAGAAAGGGCATTAGTGCCCTGGTCAGCCTATGTATTTGGGGTACAGCCAAGGTCGGTGCAGGTTGATCCTCATTTGGGGTTATGGGGATCCTCAGAGGACAATGTTTTTCTTCTGGAGGGCAGGCAGAGTGCTGCATTGTAGTTCAGGATTGCCAAATGGAGGGCTTGTGGGCCAGTAGTCTGACGACAAATGTCTGAGAACACAAGCTAGGCTTAGGTTTCTGGGTGAGGCCATGGCAGGCACAATCTACAGACCTGAATCGAGATCTCGTGCATCTGAAGTCAGGGCGAGGATCAGACGATCGCTCAGGTTGGAGTTTCTGTCCCTGATGGCCCCTTCATGAGTGCTGGTGCATCACGAGGCAATGGGTGTTTTCCCACGATAGGAGTTGTGAGAAGCTCCAAACTGCAGAGAGTCTTCTGCAGGACAAGTGAGACCTGTTGTTTGGCTCCAGGCCAATGATTCTGTGCAGGGTTCTAAGGATGGATGGCTGGGTAGCCCACCTCGCATTCCAATTGTCTCCTAGCAACCATACAGGTTAGATCTCCTGGATCTGTGGAGAGCAACCGAGGACGCTGAGTTGAAATGGACACCCCTAGTATGGGTCCTAATGTGCTTTTGTGTCTGTGGAGACCTTGGAATGAAGCGGTGGCACTGGGGCCCTAAAGGGTTCTCCTAAACAGAGGCTTTGAGAAAGCTCCAACGTGCAAGTTTCCCATGTGTAGATGAGATGTTTTCTGATAGGTGAGTCAAGAAACAGCTATATGCTGCTTTTGAAATCCAGGCCTCTGAGGAGAGATGCCTGGCAACCAAAGCAATGGATCTGATTAGTGCCTAGGGGCCTGTTCTTTCCTTCATACCCTGGGGACATCTTTTTTTGGGTCTGAGGGCAGGTAAGTGCTCAGATGGGCTCAGATTGCCCCTGTTTTTCCTGGGAAGCCACCACTATTGAGATGGATCAGGGACTTTGGAGGTTTATCCTATTAGAAGGGTTGTGGCCATTGGAATGGGCACACAGAATTCCCTTGGAGAGAGCAAGTACAGTCCTCAGGTTTTGCTCCAGGGCCTGAGCCTGTAGGTTGTGTAGGCCAGGGCTGTTTGGACAGTTGTCTGAAAACACAAACTCGGCTTATGTTTCGGGTCATAGGTATGGCAGGACTGATCTACAGACCATGAGGAGAACTCTTCGGGATTTGAAAGAAGGGCGAGTGTGAGGCTCCTGCTCAAGTTTTTGTCTCTGGATTTCGTGTCACTCATGGTCGTGCAATTTCTGGGTGACTTCATGGGAAATGGACGAGACTTAGTCTCTGGTGGTTTGGCCCCGTCCAAAGAGTTTGGGGTCATTCTGTGGGCTGGAAGAAGTACGTTTTTTTTTGTTGTTGTTGTTGTTGTTGGTTTCTTTTTTAACCTCAGTTGTCACACCAAATGATGGATTCCAGAGTAGAGCCCTGGGGAGGGGCGACTGGACAATCAGAAATCTGGTTAAAAATTGGGGCCTAGGGACATGTCAAGCCCATTATGACATCTAATGGTCCAGCCACTGAGAGGACTTACTAGAGGACAGGACTCATGCTGAGGGTCACAATGCGTGTGTATGCCCTCGTCGCACTCAAGAATGGGCGGGGCCTCAGGGTGAATGCTGGTTTCTCCTACACTGAACGTTGGACAACGTTCTAACCACAAGGGTTCTTGCCATGGGTAAGGAGGAGTTCTGATTTCTGCATCACACTCACCCCTGGGCAGTGATTGGAGATAAGGTCTCGGTTGTGAAGCCTGAAAATTGAGGTAGGGAAGAGATGATGACCTAAGGCCATGGCGGGTTTTATGTGCTCAGTGTGCGGTCAGCTTTCTGGGTGTTGGTCAGGAGGTCCGGGCTCAGGTTGTGTTCGACAGTGCATTAGTACCCAGGTTAGACTATATAATTTGGGTAAAGTCGAGTGCTGTGTAGGTTTACCCTCATTTAATGTGCCTGGGCAGCTCATGAGGCAATAATTTTTTTTCTAGAGGGCAGGCAGAGTGCTGCATTGTGGGTCCGGAATTTCCAAACTTGAGGGCTTCGGGGCCAGGAGTGTGAGGACGGAAGTCTGAGAAGACAAGCTAGACTTGGGTTTCAGGGCGAGGGCACGGCAGGTACCCCCTGCAGATCTGAACCAATATCTCATGCATCTGAAGTCAGGGCGAGGATCAGACGTTGGCTCAGGTTGGAGTTTCTGAGCATGACGGCCGCTTCATGAAGGGAGCGGAATCTCGAGGCCATTGAGGTATTCCCACATTGGGAGTTGTGGGATGCCCCCTTCAAGGATTCCTTCTGTGGCACAATTGAGACCTGTTGGACAGCTCCAGGACATCCCATATGGAATGACTCCAGAGCACCGTTCGCGGATGGATGCCTGGGAAGCCCGCCTCGCATTCCAATTGTCTCCTAGCAACAAGAGAGTTTACATCTGATGGCTCTGCCGGAGCAACCGGTGTGGCTGAGTTGAAATGGACTTTCCTGAAAATGGGTCCTAATGTGTTTTTGTGTCCATGAGGGCCTTGGAATGGGGCGGTGGCACCGGGACCCTGAAGTACTCTCCTAAGCTTTGGACATGGCTCCCATGCACAGGTTTCCTTGTGGAGACGAGATGAGTTCTGATGGGTGCCTCAGGAAACCCCCTATGCTCGTATTGGAATCAGGCTTTTGAGGACACATGCCTGTAACCCAAAGCAATGGATCCTATTATGGCCTAGGGTCCTGTCTGGTTCAATCTTCTTCTCTGGGGACATCCATCTATGGTAAGAGTGGAGGTCGATTATCAGCTGGTGTCAGACAGCCCTTGTTTATTCCGGGCGACCTACACTATTGGGATGGCCTCAGGGACTTTGGAGGTTTCTCCTAATTTGTACGATTTTGGACCATGGAATGGTCAGAATTCCCATGGATTGGTAGGCACAGTCCTAATGTGTGGCTCCAGGGGCCCAGCTTGGAGGGTGTGTGGCCCAAGACTTTGAGGACAGAAGTCTGAAAACACAAACTCAGCTTAGGTTTGGGGACATAGGTATGGCAGGCCCGATCTACAAACCATGAGAAGAACTCTTCAGGATATGAAGAAATTGCGAGTCTGAGGCGCTTGCTCAGGCTTTTGTCTCTGTATTTTGTATCAGCGATGGCCGTGGAATGTCGGGGAGGCCTCATGGGCCATGGACGAATCTTCCTCTCTGAGGATTTGGCCCGAATCCCAATTGCTTTTCGTCAATCTGTGGGATGGGAGGTCTCCTTTCAGTTTTTTTACCTCAGGTGTCCCACCAAAAGAGGAATTCCAAAGCCAAGCCGTGGGGAAGACTGAAGGGACAACCCGAACTATGGTTAAAAATTGGGGCATAGGGGCTTGGCAAGCCCAATATTCTATCTCTTCATCCAGCCACTGAGTGGCCTTACTTGTGGACTGGGCTCAGCCTGAGCGTCACAATGTGTGTTTGTGACTAATGTGGCCCGCGAGCATGGGCGGGGCCACATGGGCCACACTGGTTTCAACTACACTGAACGTTGGACAACATGCCAACCACAAGGTTTCTTGCCATGGGGAAGGAGTTCTGATTTCTGCATCACCTTCAACCCTTGGCAGTGATTGGAGATAAGGTCTAGGTTCTGAAACCTGAAAACCGAGGTTGGGAAGAGATGACGACCTAAGGCCATGGCGGCTCGAAGTGCTCAGTGTGCGGCCAGCTGTCTGGGAGGGTCCAGGGGGTCCAGGCTCAGGCTGTGTCAGAAAGGGCATTAGTGCCCTGGTCTGCCTATGTATATGGGGTACAGCCAAGGTCGGTGCAGGTTGATCCTCATTTGGGGTTACTGTGTAGCCTAGAGGACAATGTTTTTCTTCTGGAGGGCTGGCAGAGTGCTGCATTGTAGTTCTGAATTGCCAAACTGGAGGGCTTGTGGGCCAGTAGTCTGACGACAAAAGTCTGAGAACACAAGCTAGGCTTAGGTTTCTGGGTGAGGCAATGGCAGGCACAATCTACAGACCTGAATCGAGATCTCGTGCATCTGAAGTCAGGGCGAGGATCAGACGATCGCTCAGGTTGGAGTTTCTGTCCCTGATGGCCCCTTCATGAATGGGGGGGGCATCACGAGGCCATGGGTGTTTTCCCACGATGGGAGTTGTGAGAAGCTCCAAACTGCAGAGAGTCTTCTGCAGGACAATTGAGACCTGTTGTTTGGCTCCAGGCCAATGATTCTGAGCAGGGTTCTAAGGATGGATGGCTGGGTAGCCCACCTCGCATTCCAATTGTCTCCTAGCAACCAGACAGGTTAGATCTCCTGGATCTGTGGGGAGCAACCGAGGACGCTGAGTTGAAATGGACACCCCTGGGGATGGGTCCTAACGTGCTTTTGTGTCTATGGAGACCTTGGAATGAAGCGGTGGCACTGGGGCCCTAAAGGGTTCTCCTAAACAGAGGCTTTGACACAGCTCCAACGTGCAAGTTTCCCATGTGTAGATGAGATGTTTTCTGATGGGTGAGTCAAGAAACAGCTATATGCTGCTTTTGAAATCCAGGCCTCTGAAGAGAGATGCCTGGAAACCAAAGCAATGGAATCGATTAGTGCCTAGGGGCCTGTTCATTCCTTTTTACCTCTGGGGACATCTGTCTATGGGTATGAGTGCAGGTAGGTGCTCAGTTGGGCTCAGATTGCCCCTGTTTTACCTGGGAAGCCACCACTATTGAGATGGATCAGGGACTTTGGAGGTTTATCCTATTAGAAGGGTTGTGGCCATTGGAATGGGCACACACAATTCCCTTGGAGAGAGCAAGTACAGTCCTCAGGTTTGGCTCCAGGGGCCTGAGCCTGTAGGTTGTGTAGGCCAGGGCTGTTTGGACAGTTGTCTGAAAACACAAACTCGGCTTATGTTTCGGGTCATAGGTATGGCAGGACTGATCTACAGACCATGAGGAGAACTCTTCGGGATTTGAAAGAAGGGCGAGTGTGAGGCTCCTGCTCAAGTTTTTGTCTCTGGATTTCGTATCAATCATGGTCGTGCAATTTCTGGGTGACTTCATGGGAAATGGACGAGACTTAGTATCTGGTGGTTTGGCCCCGTCCAAAGAGTTTGGGGTCATTCTGTGGGCTGGAAGAAGTACGTTTTTTTTTTGTTGTTGTTGTTGTTGTTGTTGTTGGTTTCTTTTTTAACCTCAGTTGTCCCACCAAATGTTGGATTCCAGAGTAGAGCCCTGGGGAGGGCGACTGGACAATCAGAAATCTGGTTAAAAATTGGGGCCTAGGGACATGTCAAGCCCATTATGACATCTAATGGTCCAGCCACTGAGAGGACTTACTAGAGGACAGGACTCATGCTGAGGGTCACAATGCGTGTGTATGCCCTCGTCGCACTCAAGAATGGGCGGGGCCACAGGGTGAATGCTGGTTTCTCCTACACTGAACGTTGGAGGACGTTCCAACCACAAGGGTTCTTGCCATGGGTAAGGAGGAGTTCTGATTTCTGCATCACACTCACCCCTGGGCAGTGATTGGAGATAAGGTCTCGGTTGTGAAGCCTGAAACCTGAGGTAGGGAAGAGATGATGACCTAAGGCCATGGCGGGTTTTATGTGCTCAGTGTGCGGTCAGCTTTCTGGGTGTTGGTCAGGAGGTCCGGGCTCAGGTTGTGTTCGACAGTGCATTAGTGCCCAGGTTAGACTATATAATTTGGGTAAAGTCGAGTGCTGTGTAGGTTTACCCTCATTTAAGGTGCCTGGGCAGCTCATGAGGCAATAATTTTTTTTCTAGAGGGCAGGCAGAGTGCTGCATTGTGGGTCCGGAATTTCCAAACTTGAGGGCTTTGGGGCCAGGAGTGTGAGGACGGAAGTCTGAGAAGACCAGCTAGACTTGGGATTCAGGGCGAGGGCACGGCAGGTACCCCCTGCAGATCTGAACTTATATCTCATGCATCTGAAGTCAGGGCGAGGATCAGATGTTGGCTCAGGTTGGAGTTTCTGAGCATGACGGCCGCTTCATGAAGGGAGCGGAATCTCGAGGCCATTGAGGTATTCCCACGTTGGGAGTTGTGGGATGCCCCCTTCAAGGATTCCTTCTGTGGCACAATTGAGACCTGTTGGACAGCTCCAGGACATCCCATATGGAATGACTCCAGAGCACCGTTCGCGGATGGATGCCTGGGAAGCCCGCCTCGCATTCCAATTGTCTCCTAGCAACAAGACAGTTTACATCTGATGGCTCTGCCGGAGCAACCGGGGTGGCTGAGTTGAAATGGACTTTCCTGAAAATGGGTCCTAATGTGTTTTTGTGTCCATGAGGGCCTTGGAATGGGGCGGTGGAACCGGGACCCTGAAGTACTCTCCTAAGCTTTGGACATGGCTCCCATGCACAGGTTTCCTTGTGGAGACGAGATGAGTACTGATGGGTGCCTCAGGAAACCCCCTATGCTCGTATTGGAATCAGGCTTTTGAGGACACATGCCTGTAACCCAAAGCAATGGATCCTATTATGGCCTAGGGTCCTGTCTGGTTCAATCTTCTTCTCTGGGGACATCCATCTATGGTAAGAGTGGAGGTCGATTATCAGCTGGTGTCAGACAGCCCTTGGTTGTTCCGGGCGACCTACACTATTGGAATGGCCTCAGGGACTTTGGAGGTTTCTCCTAATTTGTACGATTTTGGACCATGGAATGGGCAGAATTCCCATGGATTGGTAGGCACAGTCCTAATGTGTGGCTCCAGGGGCCCAGCTTGGAGGGTGTGTGGCCCAAGACTTTGAGGACAGAAGTCTGAAAACACAAACTCAGCTTAGGTTTGGGGACGTAGGTATGGCAGGCCCGATCTACAAACCATGAGAAGAACTCTTCAGGATATAAAGAAAGTGCGAGTCTGAGGCGCTTGCTCAGGCTTTTGTCTCTGGATTTTGTATCAGCGATGGCCGTGGAATGTCGGGGAGGCCTCATGGGCCATGGACGAATCTTCCTCTCTGAGGATTTGGCCCGATTCCCAATAGCTTTTCGTCAATCTGTGGGATGGGAGGTCTCCTTTCAGTTTTTTTACCTCAGGTGTCCCACCAAAAGAGGAATTCCAAAGCCAAGCCGTGGGGAAGACTGAAGGGACAACCCGAAATATGGTTAAAAATTGGGGCCTAGGGGCATGGCAAGCCCAATATTCTATCTCTTCATCCAGCCACTGAGTGGCCTTACTTGAGGACTGGGCTCAGCCTGAGCGTCACAATGTGTGTTTGTGACCAATGTGGCCCGCGAGCATGCGGGGCCACATGGGCCACACTGGTTTCAACTACACTGAACGTTGGACAACATGCCAACCACAAGGTTTCTTGCCATGGGGAAGGAGTTCTGATTTCTGCATCACCTTCAACCCTGGGCAGTGATTGGAGATAAGGTCTAGGTTCTGAAACCTGAAAACCGAGGTTGGGAAGAGATGACGACCTAAGGCCATGGCGGCTCGATGTGCTCAGTGTGCGGCCAGCTGTCTGGGAGGGTCCAGGGGGTCCAGGCTCAGGCTGTGTCAGAAAGGGCATTAGTGCCCTGGTCAGCCTATGTATTGGGGGTACAGCCAAGGTCGGTGCAGGTTGATCCTCATTTGGGGTTACTGGGTAGCCCCAGAGGACAATGTTTTTCTTCTGGAGGGCCGGCAGAGTGCTGCATTGTAGTTCTGGATTGCCAAACTGGAGGGCTTGTGGGCCAGTAGTCTGACGACAAAAGTCTGAGAACACAAGCTAGGCTTAGGTTTCTGGGTGAGGCAATGGCAGGCACAATCTACAGACCTGAATCGAGATCTCGTGCATCTGAAGTCAGGGCGAGGATCAGACGATCGCTCAGGTTGGAGTTTCTGTCCCTGATGGCCCCTTCATGAATGGGGGGGGCATCACGAGGCCATGGGGATTTTCCCACGATGGGAGTTGTGAGAAGCTCCAAACTGCAGAGAGTCTTCTGCAGGACAATTGAGACCTGTTGTTTGGCTCCAGGCCAATGATTCTGAGCAGGGTTCTAAGGATGGATGGCTGGGTAGCCCACCTCGCATTCCAATTGTCTCCTAGCAACCAGACAGGTTAGATCTCCTGGATCTGTGGGGAGCAACCGAGGACGCTGAGTTGAAATGGACACCCCTGGGGATGGGTCCTAATGTGCTTTTGTGTCTATGGAGACATTGGAATGAAGCGGTGGCACTAGGGCCCTAAAGGGTTCTCCTAAACAGAGGCTTTGACACAGCTCCAACGTGCAAGTTTCCCATGTGTAGATGAGATGTTTTCTGATGGGTGAGTCAAGAAACAGCTATATGCTGCTTTTGAAATCCAGGCCTCTGAGGAGAGATGCCTGGAAACCAAAGCAAAGGATCCGATTAGTGCCTAGGGGCCTGTTCTTTCCTTTTTACCTCTGGGGACCTGTTTTTTTTGGGTCTGAGTGCAGGTAGGTGCTCAGTTGGGCTCAGATTGCCCCTGTTTTACCTGGGAAGCCACCACTATTGAGATGGATCAGGGACTTTGGAGGTTTATCCTATTAGAAGGGTTGTGGCCATTGGAATGGGCACACACAATTCCCTTGGAGAGAGCAAGTACAGTCCTCAGGTTTGGCTCCAGGGGCCTGAGCCTGTAGGTTGTGTAGGCCAGGGCTGTTTGGACAGTTGTCTGAAAACACAAACTCGGCTTATGTTTCGGGTCATAGGTATGGCAGGACTGATCTACAGACCATGAGGAGAACTCTTCAGGATTTGAAAGAAGGGCGAGTGTGAGGCTCCTGCTCAAGTTTTTGTCTCTGGATTTCGTATCGCTCATGGTCGTGCAATTTCTGGGTGACTTCATGGGAAATGGACGAGACTTAGTCTCTGGTGGTTTGGCCCCGTCCAAAGAGTTTGGGGTCATTCTGTGGGCTGGAAGAAGTACGTTTTTTTTTTTTTTTTTGTTGGTTTCTTTTTTAACCTCAGTTGTCCCACCAAATGATGGATTCCAGAATAGAGCCCTGGGGAGGGGCGACTGGACAATCAGAAATCTGGTTAAAAATTGGGGCCTAGGGACATGTCAAGCCCATTATGACATCTAATGGTCCAGCCACTGAGAGGACTTACTAGAGGACAGGACTCATGCTGAGGGTCACAATGCGTGTGTATGCCCTCGTTGCACTCAAGAATGGGCGGGGCCTCAGGGTGAATGCTGGTTTCTCCTACACTGAACGTTGGACAACGTTCTAACCACAAGGGTTCTTGCCATGGGTAAGGAGGAGTTCTGATTTCTGCATCACACTCACCCCTGGGCAGTGATTGGAGATAAGGTCTCGGTTCTGAAGCCTGAAAACTGAGGTAGGGAAGAGATGATGACCTAAGGCCATGGCGGGTTTTATGTGCTCAGTGTGCGGTCAGCTTTCTGGGTGTTGGTCAGGAGGTCCGGGCTCAGGTTGTGTTCGACAGTGCATTAGTGCCCAGGTTAGACTATATAATTTGGGTAAAGTCGAGTTCTGTGTAGGTTTACCCTCATTTAAGGTGCCTGGGCAGCTCATGAGGCAATAATTTTTTTTCTAGAGGGCAGGCAGAGTGCTGCATTGTGGGTCCGGAATTTCCAAACTTGAGGGCTTCGGGGCCAGGAGTGTGAGGACAGAAGTCTGAGAAGACAAGTTAGACTTGGGTTTCATGGCGAGGGCACGGCAGGTACCCCCTGCAGATCTGAACCAATATCTCATGCATCTGAAGTCAGGGCGAGGATCAGACGTTGGCTCAGGTTGGAGTTTCTGAGCATGACGGGCGCTTCATGAAGGGAGCGGAATCTCGAGGCCATTGAGGTATTCCCACGTTGGGAGTTGTGGGATGCCCCCTTCAAGGATTCCTTCTGCGGCACTATTGAGACCTGTTGGACAGCGCCAGGACATCCCATATGGAATGACTCCAGAGCACCGTTCGCGGATGGATGCCTGGGAAGCCCGCCTCGCATTCCAATTGTCTCCTAGCAACAAGACAGTTTACATCTGATGGCTCTGCGGGAGCAACCGGGGTGGCTGAGTTGAAATGGACTTTCCTGAGGATGGGTCCTAATGTGTTTTTGTGTCCATGAGGGCCTTGGAATGGGGCGGTGGCACCGGGACCCTGAAGTACATTCCTAAGCTTTGGACATGGCTCCCATGCACAGGTTTCCTTGTGGAGACGAGATGAGTTCTGATGGGTGCCTCAGGAAAACCCCTATGCTCGTATTGGAATCAGGCTTTTGAGGTCACATGCCTGTAACCCAAAGCAATGGATCCTATTATGGCCTAGGGTCCTGTCTGGTTCAATCTTCATCTCTGTGGACATCCATCTATGGTATGAGTGGAGGTCGATTATCAGCTGGTGTCAGACAGCCCTTGTTTGTTCCGGGCGACCTACACTATTGGGATGGCCTCAGGGACTTTGGAGGTTTCTCCTGATTTGTACGATTTTGGACCATGGAATGGGCAGAATTCCCATGGATTGGTGGGCACAGTCCTAATGTGTGGCTCCAGGGGCCCAGCTTGGAGGGTGTGGGGCCCAAGACTTTGAGGACAGAAGTCTGAAAACACAAACTCAGCTTAGGTTTGGGGACGTAGGTATGGCAGGCCCGATCTACAAACCATGAGAAGAACTCTTCAGGATATAAAGAAAGTGCGAGTCTGAGGCGCTTGCTCAGGCTTTTGTCTCTGGATTTTGTATCAGCGATGGCCGTGGAATGTCGGGGAGGCCTCATGGGCCATGGACGAATCTTCCTCTCTGAGGATTTGGCCCGATTCCCAATAGCTTTTCGTCAATCTGTGGGATGGGAGGTCTCCTTTCAGTTTTTATACCTCAGGTGTCCCACCAAAAGAGGAATTCCAAAGCCAAGCCGTGGGGAAGACTGAAGGGACAACCCGAACTATGGTTAAAAATTGGGGCCTAGGGGCATGGCAAGCCCAATATTCTATCTCTTCATCCAGCCACTGAGTGGCCTTACTTGAGGACTGGGCTCAGCCTGAGCGTCACAATGTGCGTTTGTGACCAATGTGGCCCGCGAGCATGGGCGGGGCCGCATGGGCCACACTGGTTTCAACTACACTGAACGTTGGACAACATGCCAACCACAAGGTTTCTTGCCATGGGGAAGGAGTTCTGATTTCTGCAAAACCTTCAACCCTGGGCAGTGATTGGAGATAAGGTCTAGGTTCTGAAACCTGAAAACCGAGGTTGGGAAGAGATGACGACCTAAGGCCATGGCGGCTCGATGTGCTCAGTGTGCGGCCGCTGTCTGGGAGGGTCCAGGGGGTCCAGGCTCAGGCTGTGTCAGAAAGGGCATTAGTGCCCTGGTCAGCCTATGTATTGGGGGTACAGCCAAGGTCGGTGCAGGTTGATCCTCATTTGGGGTTACTGGGTAGCCCCAGAGGACAATGTTTTTCTTCTGGAGGGCCGGCAGAGTGCTGCATTGTAGTTCTGGATTGCCAAACTGGAGGGCTTGTGGGCCAGTAGTCTGACGACAAAAGTCTGAGAACACAAGCTAGGCTTAGGTTTCTGGGTGAGGCCATGGCAGGCACAATCTACAGACCTGAATCGAGATCTCGTGCATCTGAAGTCAGGGCGAGGATCAGACGATCGCTCAGGTTGGAGTTTCTGTCCCTGATGGCCCCTTCATGAATGGGGGGGGCATCACGAGGCCATGGGTGTTTTCCCACGATGGGAGTTGTGAGAAGCTCCAAACTGCAGAGAGTCTTCTGCAGGACAATTGAGACCTGTTGTTTGGCTCCAGGCCAATGATTCTGAGCAGGGTTCTAAGGATGGATGGCTGCGTAGCCCACCTCGCATTCCAATTGTCTCCTAGCAACCAGACAGGTTAGATCTCCTTGATCTGTGGGGAGCAACCGAGGACGCTGAGTTGAAATGGACACCCCTGGGGATGGGTCCTAACGTGCTTTTGTGTCTATGGAGACCTTGGAATGAAGCGGTGGCACTGGGGCCCTAAAGGGTTCTCCTAAACAGAGGCTTTGAGAAAGCTCCAACGTGCAAGTTTCCCATGTGTAGATGAGATGTTTTCTGATGGGTGAGTCAAGAAACAGCTATATGCTGCTTTTGAAATCCAGGCCTCTGAGGAGAGATGCCTGGAAACCAAAGCAATGGATCTGATGAGTGCCTAGGGGCCTGTTCTTTCCTTTTTACCTCTGGGGACATCTGTCTATGGGTATGAGTGCAGGTAGGTGCTCAGTTGGGCTCAGATTGCCCCTGTTTTACCTGGGAAGCCACCACTATTGAGATGGATCAGGGACTTTGGAGGTTTATCCTATTAGAAGGGTTGTGGCCATTGGAATGGGCACACACAATTCCCTTGGAGAGAGCAAGTACAGTCCTCAGGTTTGGCTCCAGGGGCCTGAGCCTGTAGGTTGTGTAGGCCAGGGCTGTTTGGACAGTTGTCTGAAAACACAAACTCGGCTTATGTTTCGGGTCATAGGTATGGCAGGACTGATCTACAGACCATGAGGAGAACTCTTCAGGATTTGAAAGAAGGGCGAGTGTGAGGCTCCTGCTCAAGTTTTTGTCTCTGGATTTCGTATCACTCATGGTCGTGCAATTTCTGGGTGACTTCATGGGAAATGGACGAGTCTTACTCTCTGGTGGTTTGGCCCCGTCCAAAGAGTTTGGGGTCATTCTGTGGGCTGGAAGAAGTACGTTTTTTTTTTTTTTGTTGTTGTTGTTGTTGTTGGTTTCTTTTTTAACCTCAGTTGTCCCACCAAATGATGGATTCCAGAGTAGAGCCCTGGGGAGGGGCGACTGGACAATCAGAAATCTGGTTAAAAATTGGGGCCTAGGGACATGTCAAGCCCATTATGACATCTAATGGTCCAGCCACTGAGAGGACTTACTAGAGGACAGGACTCATGCTGAGGGTCACAATGCGTGTGTATGCCCTCGTCGCACTCAAGAATGGGCGGGGCCTCAGGGTGAATGCTGGTTTCTCCTACACTGAATGTTGGACAACGTGCCAACCACAAGGGTTCTTGCCATGGGTAAGGAGGAGTTCTGATTTCTGCATCACACTCACCCCTGGGCAGTGATTGGAGATAAGGTCTCGGTTCTGAAGCCTGAAAACTGAGGTAGGGAAGAGATGATGACCTAAGGCCATGGCGGGTTTTATGTGCTCAGTGTGCGGTCAGCTTTCTGGCTGTTGGTCAGGAGGTCCGGGCTCACGTTGTGTTCGACAGTGCATTAGTGCCCAGGTTAGACTATATAATTTGGGTAAAGTCGAGTTCTGTGTAGGTTTACCCTCATTTAAGGTGCCTGGGCAGCTCATGAGGCAATAATTTTTTTTCTATAGGGCAGGCAGAGTGCTGCATTGTGGGTCCGGAATTTCCAAACTTGAGGGCTTCGGGGCCAGGAGTGTGAGGACGGACGTCTGAGAAGACAAGCTAGACTTGGGTTTCAGGGCGAGGGCACGGCAGGTACCCCCTGCAGATCTGAACCAATATCTCATGCCTCTGAAGTCAGGGCGAGAATCAGACGTTGGCTCAGGTTGGAGTTTTTGTGCATGACGGCCGCTTCATGAAGGGAGCGGAATCTCGAGGCCATTGAGGTTTTCCCACGTTGGGAGTTGTGGGATGCCCCCTTCAAGGGTTCCTTCTGCGGGACAATTGAGACCAGTTGGACAGCTCCAGGACATCCCATATGGAATGACTCCAGAGCACCGTTCGCGGATGGATGCCTGGGAAGCCCGCCTCGCATTCCAATTGTCTCCTAGCAACAAGACAGTTTACATCTGATGGCTCTGCGGGAGCAACCGGGGTGGATGAGTTGAAATGGACTTTCCTGAAGATGGGTCCTAATGTGTTTTTGTGTCCATGAGGGCCTTGGAATGGGGCGGTGGCACCGGGACCCTGAAGTACTCTCCTAAGCTTTGGACATGGCTCCCATGCACAGGTTTCCTTGTGGAGACGAGATGAGTTCTGATGGGTGCCTCAGGAAAACCCCTATGCTCGTATTGGAATCAGGCTTTTGAGGTCACATGCCTGTAACCCAAAGCAATGGATCCTATTATGGCCTAGGGTCCTGTCTGGTTCAATCTTCATCTCTGTGGACATCCATCTATGGTATGAGTGGAGGTCGATTATCAGCTGGTGTCAGACAGCCCTTGTTTGTTCCGGGCGACCTACACTATTGGGATGGCCTCAGGGACTTTGGAGGTTTCTCCTAATTTGTACGATTTTGGACCATGGAATGGGCAGAATTCCCATGGATTGGTGGGCACAGTCCTAATGTGTGGCTCCAGGGGCCCAGCTTGGAGGGTGTGGGGCCCAAGACTTTGAGGACAGAAGTCTGAAAACACAAACTCAGCTTAGGTTTGGGGACGTAGGTATGGCAGGCCCGATCTACAAACCATGAGAAGAACTCTTCAGGATATAAAGAAAGTGCGAGTCTGAGGCGCTTGCTCAGGCTTTTGTCTCTGGATTTTGTATCAGCGATGGCCGTGGAATGTCGGGGAGGCCTCATGGGCCATGGACGAATCTTCCTCTCTGAGGATTTGGCCCGATTCCCAATAGCTTTTCGTCAATCTGTGGGATGGGAGGTCTCCTTTCAGTTTTTTTACCTCAGGTGTCCCACCAAAAGAGGAATTCCAAAGCCAAGCCGTGGGGAAGACTGAAGGGACAACCCGAACTATGGTTAAAAATTGGGGCCTAGGGGCATGGCAAGCCCAATATTCTATCTCTTCATCCAGCCACTGAGTGGCCTTACTTGAGGACTGGGCTCAGCCTGAGCGTCACAATGTGCGTTTGTGACCAATGTGGCCCGCGAGCATGGGCGGGGCCGCATGGGCCACACTGGTTTCAACTACACTGAACGTTGGACAACATGCCAACCACAAGGTTTCTTGCCATGGGGAAGGAGTTCTGATTTCTGCATCACCTTCAACCCTGGGCAGTGATTGGAGATAAGGTCTAGGTTCTGAAACCTGAAAACCGAGGTTGGGAAGAGATGACGACCAAAGGCCATGGCGGCTCGATGTGCTCAGTGTGCGGCCAGCTGTCTGGGAGGGTCCAGGGGGTCCAGGCTCAGGCTGTGTCAGAAAGGGCATTAGTGCCCTGGTCAGCCTATGTATTGGGGGTACAGCCAAGGTCGGTGCAGGTTGATCCTCATTTGGGGTTACTGGGTAGCCCCAGAGGACAATGTTTTTCTTCTGGAGGGCCGGCAGAGTGCTGCATTGTAGTTCTGGATTGCCAAACTGGAGGGCTTGTGGGCCAGTAGTCTGACGACAAATGTCTGAGAACACAAGTTAGGCTTAGGTTTCTGGGTGAGGCCATGGCAGGCACAATCTACAGACCTGAATCGAGATCTCGTGCATCTGAAGTCAGGGCGAGGATCAGACGATCGCTCAGGTTGGAGTTTCTGTCCCTGATGGCCCCATCATGAATGGGGGGGCATCACGAGGCCATGGGTGTTTTCCCACGATGGGAGTTGTGAGAAGCCCCAAACTGCAGAGAGTCTTCTGCAGGACAATTGAGACCTGTTGTTTGGCTCCAGGCCAATGATTCTGAGCAGGGTTCTAAGGATGGATGGCTGGGTAGCCCACCTCGCATTCCAATTGTCTCCTAGCAACCAGACAGGTTAGATCTCCTGGATCTGTGGGGAGCAACCGAGGACGCTGAGTTGAAATGGACACCCCTGGGGATGGGTCCTAACGTGCTTTTGTGTCTATGGAGACCTTGGAATGAAGCGGTGGCACTGGGGCCCTAAAGGGTTCTCCTAAACAGAGGCTTTGAGAAAGCTCCAACGTGCAAGTTTCCCATGTGTAGATGAGATGTTTTCTGATGGGTGAGTCAAGAAACAGCTATATGCTGCTTTTGAAATCCAGGCCTCTGAGGAGAGATGCCTGGAAACCAAAGCAATGGATCTGATGAGTGCCTAGGGGCCTGTTCTTTCCTTTTTACCTCTGGGGACATCTGTCTATGGGTATGAGTGCAGGTAGGTGCTCAGTTGGGCTCAGATTGCCCCTGTTTTACCTGGGAAGCCACCACTATTGAGATGGATCTGGGACTTTGGAGGTTTATCCTATTAGAAGGATTGTGGCCATAGGAATGGGCACACACAATTCCCTTGGAGAGAGCAAGTACAGTCCTCAGGTTTGGCTCCAGGGGCCTGAGCCTGTAGGTTGTGTAGGCCAGGGCTGTTTGGACAGTTGTCTGAAAACACAAACTCGGCTTATGTTTCGGGTCATAGGTATGGCAGGACTGATCTACAGACCATGAGGAGAACTCTTCAGGATTTGAAAGAAGGGCGAGTGTGAGGCTCCTGCTCAAGTTTTTGTCTCTGGATTTCGTATCACTCATGGTCGTGCAATTTCTGGGTGACTTCATGGGAAATGGACGAGTCTTACTCTCTGGTGGTTTGGCCCCGTCCAAAGAGTTTGGGGTCATTCTGTGGGCTGGAAGAAGTACGTTTTTTTTTGTTGTTGTTGTTGTTGTTGGTTTCTTTTTTAACCTCAGTTTTCCCACCAAATGATGGATTCCAGAGTAGAGCCCTGGGGAGGGGCGACTGGACAATCAGAAATCTGGTTAAAAATTGGGGCCTAGGGACATGTCAAGCCCATTATGACATCTAATGGTCCAGCCACTGAGAGGACTTACTAGAGGACAGGACTCATGCTGAGGGTCACAATGCGTGTGTATGCCCTCGTCGCACTCAAGAATGGGCGGGGCCTCCGGGTGAATGCTGGTTTCTCCTACACTGAATGTTGGACAACGTGCCAACCACAAGGGTTCTTGCCATGGGTAAGGAGGAGTTCTGATTTCTGCATCACACTCACCCCTGGGCAGTGATTGGAGATAAGGTCTCGGTTCTGAAGCCTGAAAACTGAGGTAGGGAAGAGATGATGACCTAAGGCCATGGCGGGTTTTATGTGCTCAGTGTGCGGTCAGCTTTCTGGCTGTTGGTCAGGAGGTCCGGGCTCAGGTTGTGTTCGACAGTGCATTAGTGCCCAGGTTAGACTATATAATTTGGGTAAAGTCGAGTTCTGTGTAGGTTTACCCTCATTTAAGGTGCCTGGGCAGCTCATGAGGCAATAATTTTTTTTCTATAGGGCAGGCAGAGTGCTGCATTGTGGGTCCGGAATTTCCAAACTTGAGGGCTTCGGGGCCAGGAGTGTGAGGACGGACGTCTGAGAAGACAAGCTAGACTTGGGTTTCAGGGCGAGGGCACGGCAGGTACCCCCTGCAGATCTGAACCAATATCTCATGCATCTGAAGTCAGGGCGAGGATCAGACGTTGGCTCAGGTTGGAGTTTTTGTGCATGACGGCCGCTTCATGAAGGGAGCGGAATCTCGAGGCCATTGAGGTTTTCCCACGTTGGGAGTTGTGGGATGCCCCCTTCAAGGGTTCCTTCTGCGGGACAATTGAGACCAGTTGGACAGCTCCAGGACATCCCATATGGAATGACTCCAGAGCACCGTTCGCGGATGGATTCCTGGGAAGCCCGCCTCGCATTCCAATTGTCTCCTAGCAACAAGACAGTTTACATCTGATGGCTCTGCGGGAGCAACCGGGGTGGATGAGTTGAAATGGACTTTCCTGAGGATGGGTCCTAATGTGTTTTTGTGTCCATGAGGGCCTTGGAATGGGGCGGTGGCACCGGGAACCTGAAGTACTCTCCTAAGCTTTGGACATGGCTCCCATGCACAGGTTTCCTTGTGGAGACGAGATGAGTTCTGATGGGTGCCTCAGGAAAACCCCTATGCTCGTATTGGAATCAGGCTTTTGAGGTCACATGCCTGTAACCCAAAGCAATGGATCCTATTATGGCCTAGGGTCCTGTCTGGTTCAATCTTCATCTCTGTGGACATCCATCTATGGTATGAGTGGAGGTCGATTATCAGCTGGTGTCAGACAGCCCTTGTTTGTTCCGGGCGACCTACACTATTGGGATGGCCTCAGGGACTTTGGAGGTTTCTCCTAATTTGTACGATTTTGGACCATGGAATGGGCAGAATTCCCATGGATTGGTGGGCAAAGTCCTAATGTGTGGCTCCAGGGGCCCAGCTTGGAGGGTGTGGGGCCCAAGACTTTGAGGACAGAAGTCTGAAAACACAAACTCAGCTTAGGTTTGGGGACATAGGTATGGCAGGCCCGATCTACAAACCATGAGAAGAACTCTTCAGGATATAAAGAAAGTGCGAGTCTGAGGCGCTTGCTCAGGCTTTTGTCTCTGGATTTTGTATCAGCGATGGCCGTGGAATGTCGGGGAGGCCTCATGGGCCATGGACGAATCTTCCTCTCTGAGGATTTGGCCCGATTCCCAATAGCTTTTCGTCAATCTGTGGGATGGGAGGTCTCCTTTCAGTTTTTTTACCTCAGGTGTCCCACCAAAAGAGGAATTCCAAAGCCAAGCCGTGGGGAAGACTGAAGGGACAACCCGAACTATGGTTAAAAATTGGGGCCTAGGGGCATGGCAAGCCCAATATTCTATCTCTTCATCCAGCCACTGAGTGGCCTTACTTGAGGACTGGGCTCAGCCTGAGCGTCACAATGTGCGTTTGTGACCAATGTGGCCCGCGAGCACGGGCGGGGCCGCATGGGCCACACTGGTTTCAACTACACTGAACGTTGGACAACATGCCAACCACAAGGTTCTTGCCATGGGGAAGGAGTTCTGATTTCTGCATCACCTTCAACCCTGGGCAGTGATTGGAGATAAGGTCTAGGTTCTGAAACCTGAAAACCGAGGTTGGGAAGAGATGACGACCTAAGGCCATGGCGGCTCGATGTGCTCAGTGTGCGGCCAGCTGTCTGGGAGGGTCCACGGGGTCCAGGCTCAGGCTGTGTCAGAAAGGGCATTAGTGCCCTGGTCAGCCTATGTATTGGGGGTACAGCCAAGGTCGGTGCAGGTTGATCCTCATTTGGGGATACTGGGTAGCCCCAGAGGACAATGTTTTTCTTCTGGAAGGCCGGCAGAGTGCTGCATTGTAGTTCTGGATTGCCAAACTGGAGGGCTTGTGGGCCAGTAGTCTGACGACAAAAGTCTGAGAACACAAGCTAGGCTTAGGTTTCTGGGTGAGGCCATGGCAGGCACAATCTACAGACCTGAATCGAGATCTCGTGCATCTGAAGTCAGGGCGAGGATCAGACGATCGCTCAGGTTGGAGTTTCTGTCCCTGATGGCCCCTTCATGAATGGGGGGGCATCACGAGGCCATGGGTGTTTTCCCACGATGGGAGTTGTGAGAAGCTCCAAACTGCAGAGAGTCTTCTGCAGGACAATTGAGACCTGTTGTTTGGCTCCAGGCCAATGATTCTGAGCAGGGTTCTAAGGATGGATGGCTGCGTAGCCCACCTCGCATTCCAATTGTCTCCTAGCAACAAGACAGGTTAGATCTCCTGGATCTGTGGGGAGCTACCGAGGATGCTGAGTTGAAATGGACACCCCTGGGGATGGGTCCTAACGTGCTTTTGTGTCTATGGAGACCTTGGAATGAAGCGGTGGCACTGGGGCCCTAAAGGGTTCTCCTAAACAGAGGCTTTGAGAAAGCTCCAACGTGCAAGTTTCCCATGTGTAGATGAGATGTTTTCTGATGGGTGAGTCAAGAAACAGCTATATGCTGCTTTTGAAATCCAGGCCTCTGAGGAGAGATGCCTGGAAACCAAAGCAATGGATCTGATGAGTGCCTAGGGGCCTGTTCTTTCCTTTTTACCTCTGGGGACATCTGTCTATGGGTATGAGTGCAGGTAGGTGCTCAGTTGGGCTCAGATTGCCCCTGTTTTACCTGGGAAGCCACCACTATTGAGATGGATCAGGGACTTTGGAGGTTTATCCTATTAGAAGGGTTGTGGCCATTGGAATGGGCACACACAATTCCCTTGGAGAGAACAAGTACAGTCCTCAGGTTTGGCTCCAGGGGCCTGAGCCTGTAGGTTGTGTAGGCCAGGGCTGTTTGGACAGTTGTCTGAAAACACAAACTCGGCTTATGTTTCGGGTCATAGGTATGGCAGGACTGATCTACAGACCATGAGGAGAACTCTTCAGGATTTGAAAGAAGGGCGAGTGTGAGGCTCCTGCTCAAGTTTTTGTCTCTGGATTTCGTATCACTCATGGTCGTGCAATTTCTGGGTGACTTCATGGGAAATGGACGAGTCTTACTCTCTGGTGGTTTGGCCCCGTCCAAAGAGTTTGGGGTCATTCTGTCGGCTGGAAGAAGTACGTTTTTTTTTTTGTTGTTGTTGTTGTTGTTGTTGGTTTCTTTTTTAACCTCAGTTGTCCCACCAAATGATGGATTCCAGAGTAGAGCCCTGGGGAGGGGCGACTGGACAATCAGAAATCTGGTTAAAAATTGGGGCCTAGGGACATGTCAAGCCCATTATGACATCTAATGGTCCAGCCACTGAGAGGACTTACTAGAGGACAGGACTCATGCTGAGGGTCACAATGCGTGTGTATGCCCTCGTCGCACTCAAGAATGGGCGGGGCCTCAGGGTGAATGCTGGTTTCTCCTACACTGAATGTTGGACAACGTGCCAACCACAAGGGTTCTTGCCATGGGTGAGGAGGAGTTCTGATTTCTGCATCACACTCACCCCTGGGCAGTGATTGGAGATAAGGTCTCGGTTCTGAAGCCTGAAAACTGAGGTAGGGAAGAGATGATGACCTAAGGCCATGGCGGGTTTTATGTGCTCAGTGTGCGGTCAGCTTTCTGGCTGTTGGTCAGGAGGTCCGGGCTCAGGTTGTGTTCGACAGTGCATTAGTGCCCAGGTTAGACTATATAATTTGGGTAAAGTCGAGTTCTGTGTAGGTTTACCCTCATTTAAGGTGCCTGGGCAGCTCATGAGGCAATAATTTTTTTTCTATAGGGCAGGCAGAGTGCTGCATTGTGGGTCCGGAATTTCCAAACTTGAGGGCTTCGGGGCCAGGAGTGTGAGGACGGAAGTCTGAGAAGACAAGCTAGACTTGGGTTTCAGGGCGAGGGCACGGCAGGTACCCCCTGCTGATCTGAACCAATATCTCATGCATCTGAGGTCAGGGCGAGGATCAGACGTTGGCTCAGCTTGGAGTTTTTGTGCATGACGGCCGCTTCATGAAGGGAGCGGAATCTCGAGGCCATTGAGGTTTTCCCACGTTGGGAGTTGTGGGATGCCCCCTTCAAGGGTTCCTTCTGCGGGACAATTGAGACCAGTTGGACAGCTCCAGGACATCCCATATGGAATGACTCCAGAGCACCGTTCGCGGATGGATGCCTGGGAAGCCCGCCTCGCATTCCAATTGTCTCCTAGCAACAAGACAGTTTACATCTGATGGCTCTGCGGGAGCAACTGGGGTGGATGAGTTGAAATGGACTTTCCTGAGGATGGGTCCTAATGTGTTTTTGTGTCCATGAGGGCCTTGGAATGGGGCGGTGGCACCGGGACCCTGAAGTACTCTCCTAAGCTTTGGACATGGCTCCCATGCACAGGTTTCCTTGTGGAGACGAGATGAGTTCTGATGGGTGCCTCAGGAAAACCCCTATGCTCGTATTGGAATCAGGCTTTTGAGGTCACATGCCTGTAACCCAAAGCAATGGATCCTATTATGGCCTAGGGTCCTGTCTGGTTCAATCTTCATCTCTGTGGACATCCATCTATGGTATGAGTGGAGGTCGATTATCAGCTGGTGTCAGACAGCCCTTGTTTGTTCCGGGCGACCTACACTATTGGGATGGCCTCAGGGACTTTGGAGGTTTCTCCTAATTTGTACGATTTTGGACCATGGAATGGGCAGAATTCCCATGGATTGGTGGGCACAGTCCTAATGTGTGGCTCCAGGGGCCCAGCTTGGAGGGTGTGGGGCCCAAGACTTTGAGGACAGAAGTCTGAAAACACAAACTCAGCTTAGGTTTGGGGACGTAGGTATGGCAGGCCCGATCTACAAACCATGAGAAGAACTCTTCAGGATATAAAGAAAGTGCGAGTCTGAGGCGCTTGCTCAGGCTTTTGTCTCTGGATTTTGTATCAGCGATGGCCGTGGAATGTCGGGGAGGCCTCATGGGCCATGGACGAATCTTCCTCTCTGAGGATTTGGCCCGATTCCCAATAGCTTTTCGTCAATCTGTGGGATGGGAGGTCTCCTTTCAGTTTTTTTACCTCAGGTGTCCCACCAAAAGAGGAATTCCAAAGCCAAGCCGTGGGGAAGACTGAAGGGACAACCCGAACTATGGTTAAAAATTGGGGCCTAGGGGCATGGCAAGCCCAATATTCTATCTCTTCATCCAGCCACTGAGTGGCCTTACTTGAGGACTGGGCTCAGCCTGAGCGTCACAATGTGCGTTTGTGACCAATGTGGCCCGCGAGCATGGGCGGGGCCGCATGGGCCACACTGGTTTCAACTACACTGAACGTTGGACAACATGCCAACCACAAGGTTTCTTGCCATGGGGAAGGAGTTCTGATTTCTGCATCACCTTCAACCCTGGGCAGTGATTGGAGATAAGGTCTAGGTTCTGAAACCTGAAAACCGAGGTTGGGAAGAGATGACGACCTAAGGCCATGGCGGCTCAATGTGCTCAGTGTGCGGCCAGCTGTCTGGGAGGGTCCAGGGGGTCCAGGCTCAGGCTGTGTCAGAAAGGGCATTAGTGCCCTGGTCAGCCTATGTATTGGGGGTACAGCCAAGGTCGGTGCAGGTTGATCCTCATTTGGGGTTACTGGGTAGCCCCAGAGGACAATGTTTTTCTTCTGGAGGGCCGGCAGAGTGCTGCATTGTAGTTCTGGATTGCCAAACTGGAGGGCTTGTGGGCCAGTAGTCTGACGACAAAAGTCTGAGAACACAAGCTAGGCTTAGGTTTCTGGGTGAGGCCATGGCAGGCACAATCTACAGACCTGAATCGAGATCTCGTGCATCTGAAGTCAGGGCGAGGATCAGACGATCGCTCAGGTTGGAGTTTCTGTCCCTGATGGCCCCTTCATGAATGGGGGGGCATCACGAGGCCATGGGTGTTTTCCCACGATGGGAGTTGTGAGAAGCTCCAAACTGCAGAGAGTCTTCTGCAGGACAATTGAGACCTGTTGTTTGGCTCCAGGCCAATGATTCTGAGCAGGGTTCTAAGGATGGATGGCTGGGTAGCCCACCTCGCATTCCAATTGTCTCCTAGCAACCAGACAGGTTAGATCTCCTGGATCTGTGGGGAGCAACCGAGGACGCTGAGTTGAAATGGACACCCCTGGGGATGGGTCCTAACGTGCTTTTGTGTCTATGGAGACCTTGGAATGAAGCGGTGGCACTGGGGCCCTAAAGGGTTCTCCTAAACAGAGGCTTTGAGAAAGCTCCAACGTGCAAGTTTCCCATGTGTAGATGAGATGTTTTCTGATGGGTGAGTCAAGAAACAGCTATATGCTGCTTTTGAAATCCAGGCCTCTGAGGAGAGATGCCTGGAAACCAAAGCAATGGATCTGATGAGTGCCTAGGGGCCTGTTCTTTCCTTTTTACCTCTGGGGACATCTGTCTATGGGTATGAGTGCAGGTAGGTGCTCAGTTGGGCTCAGATTGCCCCTGTTTTACCTGGGAAGCCACCACTATTGAGATGGATCAGGGACTTTGGAGGTTTATCCTATTAGAAGGGTTGTGGCCATAGGAATGGGCACACACAATTCCCTTGGAGAGAGCAAGTACAGTCCTCAGGTTTGGCTCCAGGGGCCTGAGCCTGTAGGTTGTGTAGGCCAGGGCTGTTTGGACAGTTGTCTGAAAACACAAACTCGGCTTATGTTTCGGGTCATAGGTATGGCAGGACTGATCTACAGACCATGAGGAGAACTCTTCAGGATTTGAAAGAAGGGCGAGTGTGAGGCTCCTGCTCAAGTTTTTGTCTCTGGATTTCGTATCACTCATGGTCGTGCAATTTCTGGGTGACTTCATGGGAAATGGACGAGTCTTACTCTCTGGTGGTTTGGCCCCGTCCAAAGAGTTTGGGGTCATTCTGTCGGCTGGAAGAAGTACGTTTTTTTTTTTTGTTGTTGTTGTTGTTGTTGGTTTCTTTTTTAACCTCAGTTGTCCCACCAAATGATGGATTCCAGAGTAGAGCCCTGGGGAGGGGCGACTGGACAATCAGAAATCTGGTTAAAAATTGGGGCCTAGGGACATGTCAAGCCCATTATGACATCTAATGGTCCAGCCACTGAGAGGACTTACTAGAGGACAGGACTCATGCTGAGGGTCACAATGCGTGTGTATGCCCTCGTCGCACTCAAGAATGGGCGGGGCCTCAGGGTGAATGCTGGTTTCTCCTACACTGAATGTTGGACAACGTGCCAACCACAAGGGTTCTTGCCATGGGTGAGGAGGAGTTCTGATTTCTGCATCACACTCACCCCTGGGCAGTGATTGGAGATAAGGTCTCGGTTCTGAAGCCTGAAAACTGAGGTAGGGAAGAGATGATGACCTAAGGCCATGGCGGGTTTTATGTGCTCAGTGTGCGGTCAGCTTTCTGGCTGTTGGTCAGGAGGTCCGGGCTCAGGTTGTGTTCGACAGTGCATTAGTGCCCAGGTTAGACTATATAATTTGGGTAAAGTCGAGTTCTGTGTAGGTTTACCCTCATTTAAGGTGCCTGGGCAGCTCATGAGGCAATAATTTTTTTTCTATAGGGCAGGCAGAGTGCTGCATTGTGGGTCCGGAATTTCCAAACTTGAGGGCTTCGGGGCCAGGAGTGTGAGGACGGAAGTCTGAGAAGACAAGCTAGACTTGGGTTTCAGGGCGAGGGCACGGCAGGTACCCCCTGCTGATCTGAACCAATATCTCATGCATCTGAGGTCAGGGCGAGGATCAGACGTTGGCTCAGCTTGGAGTTTTTGTGCATGACGGCCGCTTCATGAAGGGAGCGGAATCTCGAGGCCATTGAGGTTTTCCCACGTTGGGAGTTGTGGGATGCCCCCTTCAAGGGTTCCTTCTGCGGTACAATTGAGACCAGTTGGACAGCTCCAGGACATCCCATATGGAATGACTCCAGAGCACCGTTCGCGGATGGATGCCTGGGAAGCCCGCCTCGCATTCCAATTGTCTCCTAGCAACAAGACAGTTTACATCTGATGGCTCTGCGGGAGCAACTGGGGTGGATGAGTTGAAATGGACTTTCCTGAGGATGGGTCCTAATGTGTTTTTGTGTCCATGAGGGCCTTGGAATGGGGCGGTGGCACCGGGACCCTGAAGTACTCTCCTAAGCTTTGGACATGGCTCCCATGCACAGGTTTCCTTGTGGAGACGAGATGAGTTCTGATGGGTGCCTCAGGAAAACCCCTATGCTCGTATTGGAATCAGGCTTTTGAGGTCACATGCCTGTAACCCAAAGCAATGGATCCTATTATGGCCTAGGGTCCTGTCTGGTTCAATCTTCATCTCTGTGGACATCCATCTATGGTATGAGTGGAGGTCGATTATCAGCTGGTGTCAGACAGCCCTTGTTTGTTCCGGGCGACCTACACTATTGGGATGGCCTCAGGGACTTTGGAGGTTTCTCCTAATTTGTACGATTTTGGACCATGGAATGGGCAGAATTCCCATGGATTGGTGGGCACAGTCCTAATGTGTGGCTCCAGGGGCCCAGCTTGGAGGGTGTGGGGCCCAAGACTTTGAGGACAGAAGTCTGAAAACACAAACTCAGCTTAGGTTTGGGGACGTAGGTATGGCAGGCCCGATCTACAAACCATGAGAAGAACTCTTCAGGATATAAAGAAAGTGCGAGTCTGAGGCGCTTGCTCAGGCTTTTGTCTCTGGATTTTGTATCAGCGATGGCCGTGGAATGTCGGGGAGGCCTCATGGGCCATGGACGAATCTTCCTCTCTGAGGATTTGGCCCGATTCCCAATAGCTTTTCGTCAATCTGTGGGATGGGAGGTCTCCATTCAGTTTTTTTACCTCAGGTGTCCCACCAAAAGAGGAATTCCAAAGCCAAGCCGTGGGGAAGACTGAAGGGACAACCCGAACTATGGTTAAAAATTGGGGCCTAGGGGCATGGCAAGCCCAATATTCTATCTCTTCATCCAGCCACTGAGTGGCCTTACTTGAGGACTGGGCTCAGCCTGAGCGTCACAATGTGCGTTTGTGACCAATGTGGCCCGCGAGCATGGGCGGGGCCGCATGGGCCACACTGGTTTCAACTACACTGAACGTTGGACAACATGCCAACCACAAGGTTTCTTGCCATGGGGAAGGAGTTCTGATTTCTGCATCACCTTCAACCCTGGGCAGTGATTGGAGATAAGGTCTAGGTTCTGAAACCTGAAAACCGAGGTTGGGAAGAGATGACGACCTAAGGCCATGGCGGCTCGATGTGCTCAGTGTGCGGCCAGCTGTCTGGGAGGGTCCAGGGGGTCCAGGCTCAGGCTGTGTCAGAAAGGGCATTAGTGCCCTGGTCAGCCTATGTATTGGGGGTACAGCCAAGGTCGGTGCAGGTTGATCCTCATTTGGGGTTACTGGGTAGCCCCAGAGGACAATGTTTTTCTTCTGGAGGGCCGGCAGAGTGCTGCATTGTAGTTCTGGATTGCCAAACTGGAGGGCTTGTGGGCCAGTAGTCTGACGACAAAAGTCTGAGAACACAAGCTAGGCTTAGGTTTCTGGGTGAGGCCATGGCAGGCACAATCTACAGACCTGAATCGAGATCTCGTGCATCTGAAGTCAGGGCGAGGATCAGACGATCGCTCAGGTTGGAGTTTCTGTCCCTGATGGCCCCTTCATGAATGGGGGGGGCATCACGAGGCCATGGGTGTTTTCCCACGATGGGAGTTGTGAGAAGCTCCAAACTGCAGAGAGTCTTCTGCAGGACAATTGAGACCTGTTGTTTGGCTCCAGGCCAATGATTCTGAGCAGGGTTCTAAGGATGGATGGCTGGGTAGCCCACCTCGCATTCCAATTGTCTCCTAGCAACCAGACAGGTTAGATCTCCTGGATCTGTGGGGAGCAACCGAGGACGCTGAGTTGAAATGGACACCCCTGGGGATGGGTCCTAACGTGCTTTTGTGTCTATGGAGACCTTGGAATGAAGCGGTGGCACTGGGGCCCTAAAGGGTTCTCCTAAACAGAGGCTTTGAGAAAGCTCCAACGTGCAAGTTTCCCATGTGTAGATGAGATGTTTTCTGATGGGTGAGTCAAGAAACAGCTATATGCTGCTTTTGAAATCCAGGCCTCTGAGGAGAGATGCCTGGAAACCAAAGCAATGGATCTGATGAGTGCCTAGGGGCCTGTTCTTTCCTTTTTACCTCTGGGGACATCTGTCTATGGGTATGAGTGCAGGTAGGTGCTCAGTTGGGCTCAGATTGCCCCTGTTTTACCTGGGAAGCCACCACTATTGAGATGGATCAGGGACTTTGGAGGTTTATCCTATTAGAAGGGTTGTGGCCATAGGAATGGGCACACACAATTCCCTTGGAGAGAGCAAGTACAGTCCTCAGGTTTGGCTCCAGGGGCCTGAGCCTGTAGGTTGTGTAGGCCAGGGCTGTTTGGACAGTTGTCTGAAAACACAAACTCGGCTTATGTTTCGGGTCATAGGTATGGCAGGACTGATCTACAGACCATGAGGAGAACTCTTCAGGATTTGAAAGAAGGGCGAGTGTGAGGCTCCTGCTCAAGTTTTTGTCTCTGGATTTCGTATCACTCATGGTCGTGCAATTTCTGGGTGACTTCATGGGAAATGGACGAGTCTTACTCTCTGGTGGTTTGGCCCCGTCCAAAGAGTTTGGGGTCATTCTGTCGGCTGGAAGAAGTACGTTTTTTTTTTTTGTTGTTGTTGTTGTTGTTGGTTTCTTTTTTAACCTCAGTTGTCCCACCAAATGATGGATTCCAGAGTAGAGCCCTGGGGAGGGGCGACTGGACAATCAGAAATCTGGTTAAAAATTGGGGCCTAGGGACATGTCAAGCCCATTATGACATCTAATGGTCCAGCCACTGAGAGGACTTACTAGAGGACAGGACTCATGCTGAGGGTCACAATGCGTGTGTATGCCCTCGTCGCACTCAAGAATGGGCGGGGCCTCAGGGTGAATGCTGGTTTCTCCTACACTGAATGTTGGACAACGTGCCAACCACAAGGGTTCTTGCCATGGGTGAGGAGGAGTTCTGATTTCTGCATCACACTCACCCCTGGGCAGTGATTGGAGATAAGGTCTCGGTTCTGAAGCCTGAAAACTGAGGTAGGGAAGAGATGATGACCTAAGGCCATGGCGGGTTTTATGTGCTCAGTGTGCGGTCAGCTTTCTGGCTGTTGGTCAGGAGGTCCGGGCTCAGGTTGTGTTCGACAGTGCATTAGTGCCCAGGTTAGACTATATAATTTGGGTAAAGTCGAGTTCTGTGTAGGTTTACCCTCATTTAAGGTGCCTGGGCAGCTCATGAGGCAATAATTTTTTTTCTATAGGGCAGGCAGAGTGCTGCATTGTGGGTCCGGAATTTCCAAACTTGAGGGCTTCGGGGCCAGGAGTGTGAGGACGGAAGTCTGAGAAGACAAGCTAGACTTGGGTTTCAGGGCGAGGGCACGGCAGGTACCCCCTGCAGATCTGAACCAATATCTCATGCATCTGAAGTCAGGGCGAGAATCAGACGTTGGCTCAGGTTGGAGTTTTTGTGCATGACGGCCGCTTCATGAAGGGAGCGGAATCTCGAGGCCATTGAGGTTTTCCCACGTTGGGAGTTGTGGGATGCCCCCTTCAAGGGTTCCTTCTGCGGTACAATTGAGACCAGTTGGACAGCTCCAGGACATCCCATATGGAATGACTCCAGAGCACCGTTCGCGGATGGATGCCTGGGAAGCCCGCCTCGCATTCCAATTGTCTCCTAGCAACAAGACAGTTTACATCTGATGGCTCTGCGGGAGCAACCGGGGTGGATGAGTTGAAATGGACTTTCCTGAGGATGGGTCCTAATGTGTTTTTGTGTCCATGAGGGCCTTGGAATGGGGCGGTGGCACCGGGACCCTGAAGTACTCTCCTAAGCTTTGGACATGGCTCCCATGCACAGGTTTCCTTGTGGAGACGAGATGAGTTCTGATGGGTGCCTCAGGAAAACCCCTATGCTCGTATTGGAATCAGGCTTTTGAGGTCACATGCCTGTAACCCAAAGCAATGGATCCTATTATGGCCTAGGGTCCTGTCTGGTTCAATCTTCATCTCTGTGGACATCCATCTATGGTATGAGTGGAGGTCGATTATCAGCTGGTGTCAGACAGCCCTTGTTTGTTCCGGGCGACCTACACTATTGGGATGGCCTCAGGGACTTTGGAGGTTTCTCCTAATTTGTACGATTTTGGACCATGGAATGGGCAGAATTCCCATGGATTGGTGGGCACAGTCCTAATGTGTGGCTCCAGGGGCCCAGCTTGGAGGGTGTGGGGCCCAAGACTTTGAGGACAGAAGTCTGAAAACACAAACTCAGCTTAGGTTTGGGGACGTAGGTATGGCAGGCCCGATCTACAAACCATGAGAAGAACTCTTCAGGATATAAAGAAAGTGCGAGTCTGAGGCGCTTGCTCAGGCTTTTGTCTCTGGATTTTGTATCAGCGATGGCCGTGGAATGTCGGGGAGGCCTCATGGGCCATGGACGAATCTTCCTCTCTGAGGATTTGGCCCGATTCCCAATAGCTTTTCGTCAATCTGTGGGATGGGAGGTCTCCTTTCAGTTTTGTTACCTCAGGTGTCCCACCAAAAGACGAATTCCAAATCCAAGCCGTGGGGAAGACTGAAGGGACAACCCGAACTATGGTTAAAAATTGGGGCCTAGGGGCATGGCAAGCCCAATATTCTATCTCTTCATCCAGCCACTGAGTGGCCTTACTTGAGGACTGGGCTCAGCCTGAGCGTCACAATGTGCGTTTGTGACCAATGTGGCCCGCGAGCATGGGCGGGGCCACATGGGCCACACTGGTTTCAACTACACTGAACGTTGGACAACATGCCCACCACAAGGTTTCTTGCCATGGGGAAGGAGTTCTGATTTCTGCATCACCTTCAACCCTGGGCAGTGAATCGAGATAAGGTCTAGGTTCTGAAACCTGAAAACCGAGGTTGGGAAGAGATGACGACCTAAGGCCATGGCGGCTCGATGTGCTCAGTGTGCGGCCAGCTGTCTGGGAGGGTCCAGGGGGTCCAGGCTCAGGCTGTGTCAGAAAGGGCATTAGTGCCCTGGTCAGCCTATGTATTGGGGGTACAGCCAAGGTCGGTGCAGGTTGATCCTCATTTGGGGTTACTGGGTAGCCCCAGAGGACAATGTTTTTCTTCTGGAGGGCCGGCAGAGTGCTGCATTGTAGTTCTGGATTGCCAAACTGGAGGGCTTGTGGGCCAGTAGTCTGACGACAAAAGTCTGAGAACACAAGCTAGGCTTAGGTTTCTGGGTGAGGCCATGGCAGGCACAATCTACAGACCTGAATCGAGATCTCGTGCATCTGAAGTCAGGGCGAGGATCAGACGATCGCTCAGGTTGGAGTTTCTGTCCCTGATGGCCCCTTCATGAATGGGGGGGAATCACGAGGCCATGGGTGTTTTCCCACGATGGGAGTTGTGAGAAGCTCCAAACTGCAGAGAGTCTTCTGCAGGACAATTGAGACCTGTTGTTTGGCTCCAGGCCAATGATTCTGAGCAGGGTTCTAAGGATGGATGGCTGGGTAGCCCACCTCGCATTCCAATTGTCTCCTAGCAACCAGACAGGTTAGATCTCCTGGATCTGTGGGGAGCAACCGAGGACGTTGAGTTGAAATGGACACCCCTGGGGATGGGTCCTAACGTGCTTTTGTGTCTATGGAGACCTTGGAATGAAGCGGTGGCTTTGGGGCCCTAAAGGGTTCTCCTAAACAGAGGCTTTGACACAGCTCCAACGTGCAAGTTTCCCATGTGTAGATGAGATGTTTTCTAATGGGTGAGTCAAGAAACAGCTATATGCTGCTTTTGAAATCCAGGCCTCTGAGGAGAGATGCCTGGAAACCAAAGCAATGGATCTGATGAGTGCCTAGGGGCCTGTTCTTTCCTTTTTACCTCTGGGGACATCTGTCTATGGGTATGAGTGCAGGTAGGTGCTCAGTTGGGCTCAGATTGCCCCTGTTTTACCTGGGAAGCCACCACTATTGAGATGGATCAGGGACTTTGGAGGTTTATCCTATTAGAAGGGTTGTGGCCATTGGAATGGGCACACACAATTCCCTTGGAGAGAGCAAGTACAGTCCTCAGGTTTGGCTCCAGGGGCCTGAGCCTGTAGGTTGTGTAGGCCAGGGCTGTTTGGACAGTTGTCTGAAAACACAAACTCGGCTTATGTTTCGGGTCATAGGTATGGCAGGACTGATCTACAGACCATGAGGAGAACTCTTCAGGATTTGAAAGAAGGGCGAGTGTGAGGCTCCTGCTCAAGTTTTTGTCTCTGGATTTCGTATCACTCATGGTCGTGCAATTTCTGGGTGACTTCATGGGAAATGGACGAGTCTTAGTCTCTGGTGGTTTGGCCCCGTCCAAAGAGTTTGGGGTCATTCTGTGGGCTGGAAGAAGTACGTTGTTTTTTTTTTTTTTTTTTGTTGGTTTCTTTTTTAACCTCAGTTGTCCCACCAAATGATGGATTCCAGAGTAGAGCCCTGGGGAGGGGCGACTGGATAATCAGAAATCTGGTTAAAAATTGGGGCCTAGGGACATGTCAAGCCCATTATGACATCTAATGGTCCAGCCACTGAGAGGACTTACTAGAGGACAGGACTCATGCTGAGGGTCACAATGCGTGTGTATGCCCTCGTCGCACTCAAGAATGGGCGGGGCCTCAGGGTGAATGCTGGTTTCTCCTACACTGAATGTTGGACAACGTGCCAACCACAAGGGTTCTTGCCATGGGTGAGGAGGAGTTCTGATTTCTGCATCACACTCACCCCTGGGCAGTGATTGGAGATAAGGTCTCGGTTCTGAAGCCTGAAAACTGAGGTAGGGAAGAGATGATGACCTAAGGCCATGGCGGGTTTTATGTGCTCAGTGTGCGGTCAGCTTTCTGGCTGTTGGTCAGGAGGTCCGGGCTCAGGTTGTGTTCGACAGTGCATTAGTGCCCAGGTTAGACTATATAATTTGGGTAAAGTCGAGTTCTGTGTAGGTTTACCCTCATTTAAGGTGCCTGGGCAGCTCATGAGGCAATAATTTTTTTTCTATAGGGCAGGCAGAGTGCTGCATTGTGGGTCCGGAATTTCCAAACTTGAGGGCTTCGGGGCCAGGAGTGTGAGGACGGAAGTCTGAAAAGACAAGCTAGACTTGGGTTTCAGGGCGAGGGCACGGCAGGTACCCCCTGCAGATCTGAACCTATATCTCATGCATCTGAAGTCAGGGCGAGGATCAGACGTTGGCTCAGGTTGGAGTTTTTGTGCATGACGGCCGCTTCATGAAGGGAGCGGAATCTCGAGGCCATTGAGGTTTTCCCACGTTGGGAGTTGTGGGATGCCCCCTTCAAGGGTTCCTTCTGCGGTACAATTGAGACCAGTTGGACAGCTCCAGGACATCCCATATGGAATGACTCCAGAGCACCGTTCGCGGATGGATGCCTGGGAAGCCCGCCTCGCATTCCAATTGTCTCCTAGCAACAAGACAGTTTACATCTGATGGCTCTGCGGGAGCTACCGGGGTGGATGAGTTGAAATGGACTTTCCTGAGGATGGGTCCTAATGTGTTTTTGTGTCCATGAGGGCCTTGGAATGGGGCGGTGGCACCGGGACCCTGAAGTACTCTCCTAAGCTTTGGACATGGCTCCCATGCACAGGTTTCCTTGTGGAGACGAGATGAGTTCTGATGGGTGCCTCAGGAAAACCCCTATGCTCGTATTGGAATCAGGCTTTTGAGGTCACATGCCTGTAACCCAAAGCAATGGATCCTATTATGGCCTAGGGTCCTGTCTGGTTCAATCTTCATCTCTGTGGACATCCATCTATGGTATGAGTGGAGGTCGATTATCAGCTGGTGTCAGACAGCCCTTGTTTGTTCCGGGCGACCTACACTATTGGGATGGCCTCAGGGACTTTGGAGGTTTCTCCTAATTTGTACGATTTTGGACCATGGAATGGGCAGAATTCCCATGGATTGGTGGGCACAGTCCTAATGTGTGGCTCCAGGGGCCCAGCTTGGAGGGTGTGGGGCCCAAGACTTTGAGGACAGAAGTCTGAAAACACAAACTCAGCTTAGGTTTGGGGACGTAGGTATGGCAGGCCCGATCTACAAACCATGAGAAGAACTCTTCAGGATATAAAGAAAGTGCGAGTCTGAGGCGCTTGCTCAGGCTTTTGTCTCTGGATTTTGTATCAGCGATGGCCGTGGAATGTCGGGGAGGCCTCATGGGCCATGGACGAATCTTCCTCTCTGAGGATTTGGCCCGATTCCCAATTGCTTTTCGTCAATCTGTGGGATGGGAGGACTCATTTCAGTTTTGTTACCTCAGGTGTCCCACCAAAAGAGGAATTCCAAAGCAAAGCCGTGGGGAAGACTGAAGGGACAACCCAAAATATGGTTAAAAATTGGGGCCTAGGGGCATGGCAAGCCCAATATGCTATCTCTTCATCCAGCCACTGAGTGGCCTTACTTGAGGACTGGGCTCAGCCTGAGCGTCACAATGTGTGTTTGTGACCAATGTGGCCCTCGAGCATGGGCGGGGCCTCATGGGCCACACTGGTTTCAACTACACTGAACGTTGGACAACATGCCAACCACAAGGTTTCTTGCCATGGGGAAGGAGTTCTGATTTCTGCATCACCTTCAACCCTGGGCAGTGATTGGAGATAAGGTCTAGGTTCTGAAACCTGAAAACCGAGGTTGGGAAGAGATGACGACCTAAGGCCATGACGGCTGGATGTGCTCAGTGTGCGGCCAGCTGTCTGGGAGGGGCCAGGGGGTCCAGGCTCAGGCTGTGTCAGAAATGGCATTAGTGCCCTGGTCAGCCTATGTATTTGGGGTACAGCCAAGGTCGGTGCAGGTTGATCCTCATTTGGGGTTACTGGGTAGCCCCAGAAGACAATGTTTTTATTCTGCAGAGCCGGCAGAGCGCTGCATTGCAGTTCTGGATTGCCAAACTGGAGGGCTTGTGGGCCAGTTGTCTGACGACAAAAGTCTGAGAACACAAGCTAAGCTTACGTTTCTGGGTGAGGCCATGGCACGCACAATCTACAGACCTGAATCGAGGTCTCATGCATCTGAAGTCAGCGCGAGGATCAGACGATCGCTCAGGTTGGAGTTTCTGTCCCTAATGGCTCCTTCATGAATGGGGGGGGGCATCACGAGGCCATGTGTGTTTTCCCACGATGGTAGTTGTGAGAAGCTCCAAACTGCAGAGAGTCTTCTGCCGGACAATTGAGACCAGTTGTTTGGCTCCAGGCCAATGATTCTGAGCAGGGTTCTAAGGATGGATGGCTGGGTAGCCCACGTCGCATTCCAATAGTCTCCTAGCAACCAGACAGGTTAGATCTCCTGGATCTGTTGGGAGCAACCGAAGACGCTGAGTTGAAATGGACACCCCTGGGGATGGGTCCTAACGTGCTTTTGTGTCTATGGAGACCTTGGAATGAGGCGGTGGCACTGGGGCCCTAAAGTGTTCTCCTTAACAGAGGCTTTGACACAGCTCCAATGTGCAAGTTTCCCATGTGTAGATGAGATGTTTTCAGATGGGTGAGTCAAGAAACAGCTATATGCTGCTTTTGAAATCCAGGCCTCTGAGGAGAGATGCCTGGAAACCAAAGCAATGGATCTGATTAGTGCCTAGGGGCCTGTTCTTTCCTTTTTACCTCTGGGGACATCTGTCTATGGGTCTGAGTGCAGGTAGTTGCTCAGTTGGACTCAGATTGCCCCTGTTTTTCCTGGGAAGCCACCACTATTGAGATGGATCAGGGACTTTGGAGGTTTATCCTATTAGAAGGGTTGTGGCCATTGGAATGGGCACACACAATTCCCTTGGAGAGGGCAAGTACAGTCCTCAGGTTTGGCTCCAGGGGCCTGAGCCTGTAGGTTGTGTAGGCCAGGGCTGTTTGGACAGTTGTCTGAAAACACAAACTCGGCTTATGTTTCGGGTCATAGGTATGGCAGGACTGATCTACAGACCATGAGGAGAACTCTTCGGGATTTGAAAGAAGGGCGAGTGTGAGGCTCCTGCTCAAGTTTTTGTCTCTGGATTTCGTGTCACTCATGGTCGTGGAATTTCTGGGTGACTTCATGGGAAATGGACGAGTCTTACTCTCTGGTGGTTTGGCCCCGTCCAAAGAGTTTGGGGTCATTCTGTGGGCTGGAAGAAATCCGTTTTTTTTATTATTCTTGTTTTTTTCTTTTTTATCCTCAGGTGTCCCAACAAATGAGGGATTCCAGAGTAGAGCCCTGGGGAGGGGCGACTGGACCATCAGAAATCTGGTTAAAAATTGGGGCCTAGGGACATGTCAAGCCCATTATGACATCTAATGGTCCAGCCACTGAGAGGACTTACTAGAGGACAGTACTCATGCTGAGGGTCACAATGCGTGTGTATGCCCTCGTCGCACTCAAGGATGGGCGGGGCCTCAGGGTGAATGCTGGTTTCTCCTACACTGAACGTTGGACAACGTGCCAACCACAAGGGTTCTTGCCATGGGTAAGGAGGAGTTCTGATTTCTGCATCACACTCACCCCTGGGCAGTGATTGGAGATAAGGTCTCGGTTCTGAAGCCTGAAAACTGAGGTAGGGAAGAGATGATGACCTAAGGCCATGGCGGGTTTTATGTGCTCAGTGTGTGGTCAGCTTTCTGGCTGTTGGTCAGGAGGTCCGGGCTCAGGTTGTGTTCGACAGTGCATTAGTGCCCAGGTTAGACTATATAATTTGGGTAAAGTCGAGTGCTGTGTAGGTTTACCCTCATTTAAGGTGCCTGGTCAGCTCATGAGGCAATAATTTTTTTTCTAGAGGGCAGGCAGAGTGCTGCATTGTGGGTCCGGAATTGTCAAACTTGAGGGCTTCGGGGCCAGGAGTGTGAAGACGGAAGTCTGAGAACACAAGCTAGACTTGGGTTTCAGGGCGAGGGCACGGCAGGTACCCCCTGCAGATCTGAACCAATATCTCATGCATCTGAAGTCAGGGCGAGGATCAGACGTTGGCTCAGGTGGGAGTTTCTGAGCATGACGGCCGCTTCATGAAGGGAGCGGAATCTCGAGACCATTGAGGTTTTCCCACGTTGGGAGTTGTGGGATGCCCCCTTCCAGGATTCCTTCTTCCGGACAATTGAGACCTGTGGGACAGCTCCAGGACATCCCATATGGAATGACTCCAGAGCACCGTTCGCGGATGGATGCCTGGGAAGCCCGCCTCGCATTCCAATTGTCTCCTAGCAACAAGACAGTTTACATCTGATGGCTCTGCGGGAGCAACCGGGGTGGCTGAGTTGAAATGGACTTTCTTGAGGATGGGTCCTAATGTCTTTTTGTGTCCATGAGGGCCTTGGAATGGGGCGGTGGCACCGGGACCCTGAAGTACTCTCCTAAGCTTTGGACATGGCTCCCATGCACAGGTTTCCTTGTGGAGACGAGATGAGTTCTGATGGGTGCCTAAGGAAAACCCCTATGCTCGTATTGGAATCAGGCTTTTGAGGACACATGCCTGTAACCCAAAGCAATGGATCCTATTATGGCCTAGGGTCCTGTCTGGTTCAATCTTCTTCTCTGGGTATATCGATCTATGGTATGAGTGGAGGTCGATTATCAGCTGGTGTCAGACAGCCCTTGTTTGTTCTGGGCGACCTACACTATTGGGATGGCCTCAGGGACTTTAAAGGTTTCTCCTAATTTGTACGATTTTGGACCATTGAATGGGCAGAATTCCCATGGATTGTTATGCACAGACCTAATGTGTGGCTCCAGGGGCCCAGCCTGGAGGGTGTGTGGCCCAAGACTTTGAGGACAGAAGTCTGAAAACACAAACTCAGCTTAGGATTGGGGACGTAGGTATGGCAGGCCCGATCTACAAACCATGAGAAGAACTCTTCAGGATATGAAGGAAGTGCGAGTCTGAGGCGCTTGCTAAGGCTTTTGTCTCTGGATTTTGTATCAGCAATGGCCGTGGAATGTCGGGGAGGCCTCATGGGCCATGGACCAATCTTCCTCTCTGAGGATTTGGCCCGATTCCCAATTACTTTTCGTCAATCTGTGGGATGGGAGGACTCATTTCAGGTTTGTTACCTCAGGTGTCCCACCAAAAGAGGAATTCCAAAGCCAAGCCGTCGGGAAGACTGAAGGGACAACCCGAACTATGGTTAAAAATTGGGGCCTAGGGGCATGGCAAGCCCAATATGCTATCTCTTCATCCAGTCACTGAGTGGCCTTATTGAGGACTGGGCTCAGCCTGAGCGTCACAATGTGTGTTTGTGACCAATGTGGCCCATGAGCATGGGCGGGGCCTCATGGGCCACACTGGTTTCAACTACACTGAACGTTGGACAACATGCCAACCACAAGGTTTCTTGCCATGGGGAAGGAGTTCAGATTTCTGCATCACATTCAACCCTGGGCAGTGATTGGAGATATGGCCTAGGATCTGAAACCTTAAAACCGAGGTTGGGAAGAGATGACGACCTAAGGCCATGGCGGCTCGATGTGCTAAGTGTTCGGCCAGCTGTCTGGGAGGGGCCAGGGGGTCCAGGCTCAGGCTGTCTCAGAAAAGGCATTAGTGCCCTGGTCAGTCTATGTATTTGGGGTACAGCCAAGGTCGGTGCAGTTTGATCCTCATTTGGAATTACTGGTTAGCCCCAGCGGACAATGTTTTTCTTCTGGAGCGCTGGCAGAGTGCTGCATTGTAGTTCTGGATTGCCAAACTGGAGGGCTTGTGGGCCAGTAGTCTGACGAAAAAGTTTGATAACACAAGCTAGGCTTAGGTTTCTGGGTGAGGCCATGGCAGGCACAATCTACAGACCTGAATCTAGATCTCGTTCATCTGATGTCAGGGCGAGGATCAGACGATCGCTCAGGTTGGAGTTTCTGTCCCTGATGGCCCCTTCATGAATGGGGGGGCATCACGAGGCCATGGGGGTTTTCCCACGATGGGAGTTGTGAGAAGCTCCAAACTGCAGAGAGTCTTCTGCAGGACAATTGAGACCTGTCGTTTGGATCCAGGCCAATGATTCTGAGCAGGGTTCTAAGGATGGATGGCTGGGTAGCCCACCTCGCATTCCAATTGTCTCCTAGCAACAAGACAGGTTAGATCTCCTGGATCTGTGGGGAGCAACCGAGGACGCTGAGTGAAATGGACACCCCTGGGGATGGGTACTAATGTGCTTTTGTGTCTATGGAGACCTTGGAATGAAGCGGAGGCACTGGGGCCCTAAAGGGTTCTCCTTAACAGAGGCTTTGACACAGCCCCAACGTGCAAGTTTCCCATGTGTAGATGAGATGTTTTCTGATGTGTGGGTCAAGAAACAGCTATATGCTGCTTTTGAAATCCAGGCCTCTGAGGAGAGATGCCTGGAAACCAAAGCAATGGATCTGATTAGTGCCTAGTTGCCTGTTCTTTCCTTTTTACCTCTGGGGACATCTGTCTTGGGTCTGAGTGCAGGTAGATGCTCAGTTGGGCTCAGATTGCCCCTGTTTTTTCTGTGAAGTCACCACTATTGAGATGGATCAGGGACTTTCGAGGTTTATCCTATTAGAAGGGTTGTGGCCATTGGAATGGGCACACACAATTCCCTTGGAGAGGGCAAGTACAGTCCTCAGGTTTGGCTTCAGGGGCCTGAGCCTGTAGGCTGTGTAGGCCTGGGCTGTTTGGACAGTTGTCTGAAAACACACACCCTCCAGGCTACGGCCCCTGGAACCACACCTCAGGATTGTTCCTTCCCTCTCAAAGGGAATTCTTCATATTCCATTGGCCACAACCATATAAATCAGGAGAAATCTCCAATGTCCCTGGGACCATACCAATATTGTAGGCCGCTTGGAACAAACAGGGGTGATCTGACACTAGTTGAGCAACTAGCTCCACACCAACTCGGAGACAGATGTCCCCAGAGAAGAACATTGAACTGGACAGGCCCCTAGGTCCTAATCAGATCCATTGCTTTCGTTTCCAGGCATCTCTTCTCAGAGGCCTGTTTTCCAATACCAGCCTATGGGGTTTCCAGAGGCCCCTTCAGAGCAAGTCTTGTCTGCACATTGGAAACTTGCTCGTGGAGCTATGTCAGAACCTCAGAGGCCTGGTTTTCAATACCACCATATGGGGGTTTCCTGAGTCATCAGTCAGAACAAATGTCTTCTCCACATGGGAAACGTGCTCTTTCAAGCTGTGTCATAACCTCCGGCTAGGAAAATCCTTCAGGGCCCCGGTGCCACCACCTCATTCCAAGGTCTCCATGGACACAATCCCACATTAGGACCCATCTGCAGGAGAGTCTATTTCAACTCAGTGCCCTTGGGTGCTCCCCTAGAGCCAGCAGATCGAACCTATCTTGTCACTAGGAGACAATTGGAATGTGAGGCGGGCTGGCTAGGCATCCATCTGTAGAAAACTACTCTGAAGTAATTCCATATGGGACGTCCTGGAGCCATCCAACAGGTCACAGCTGTCCTGCAGACGGAATCCTTTCGCTTTGGAGCACCTCACAACTCCCATCATGAGAAAAGCTCTGTGGCCTCGTGGTGCACCGTCCCCTTCATGAAAGAGCCATCTTGGACAGAAACTCCAACCTGAGCCAACGTCTAATCCTCGCCCTGACTTCAGATGCACGAAATCTTGATTCAACTCTGCAGAGTGTGCCTGCCGAAACCCCGCCCCGAAGCAAAACCTAGCTATTGTTCTCAGACTTCGTCCTCACACTCCGAGCCCACCAGCCCTCCAGTTAGGGAATTCTGGAGAGACACAATGCAGCACTCTGACTGCCCTCCAGAAGAGAAACGTTGTCCTATGGGGCTAACCAGAAACACCAAATGAGGATCAACCTGCATGCCACTTGACTCTACCCCAATTATACAGTTTCGCTTCGGCGTTAATGCCCTGTCTTGCACAGCCTGAGGTCTGAATTCCCAACCGACACCCAGACAGCTGGCTGTACACTGAGCACATCAGACCCGCCATGGCTTTAGGTCATCATCTCTTCCCAACCTTGGTTTTCAGGTTTCAGAACCTAGACCTTATATATACTCACTACCCAGGGGTGAACGTGATGCAGAAATGAAACTCCTTCTTCCTCAAGGCAAGAAACCTTGTGGTTGGCATGTTTTCCAATGTTCAGTGTAGGAGAATCCAGTGTAGCCCATGAGTCCCCGCCCATGCTTGAGAACCGCAATGGGCACAAACACATTGGGACCCTCAGTGTGAGCCCTGTCCTCAAGTAAAGCCTCTCAGGTGCTGGACCAAGAACCCGCATTGCCATCCCTAGTCCCCCAATATTAATGAGAGGTTGAGAGGTCTAGTCACCCCTATTCAGATCTCTGCTCTGGAACCCCTGAGGAAAAAAATATCGAAGGGTCTCCTCCATCCCCTGAATGAGCCCCAAAACTTGGGATCTGACCAAATCTTAAAAGAGAAAGAATCATCCATGGCCAAAGAGGCCATCCCGTCATTCCATGGCCACCATTGACACAAAATCTAGAGACAAAAGCCTGGAGATATGCCTCACACTTGCCCTTTGTTCATAGCCTGAAAAATTCTCCTCACAGGCCTGTCATACCTACGTCCCCAAACCTAAGCTGAGTTTGGGTTTTCAGATTTCTGTCCCCACTGTCCTGGCCCACACACCCTCCAGGCTGGGGCCCCTGAAGCCATGCCTCAGGACTGTGCCTGCCTTCTCCAAGCAAATTCTGCCCATTCCATTGGACACAACCCTAAAGATTAGGAGAACACTCCAACGTCCCTGAGGCCATCCCAATAGTGTTGGCCACTCAGGGCAAACAGGGTGATGTGTCCCAAGATGAGCAACTACCTCAACTCAGACCCATAGACAGATAACCCCAGAGAAGAAGATTGAACCGGACAGGCACCTAGGACCTAATCAGATCCATTGCTTTTGATTCCAGGCATCTCTCCTCAGAGGCCTGGTTTCCAATACCAGCATATGTGTTCTTCTGGAGGTACCAGTCTGAACAAATCTCATTTCCACATGGGAAACATGCATTTTGGAGCTGTGTCCCAACCTCCAGTTAAGGGAAACCTTCAGGTCCCAGCAGCCAACACCCCATTCCAAGGTCTCCATGGACACAAACCCACATTATGACCCATCCGCAGGCGAGTCCATTTCAACACATCCCCTTTGGTTGCTCCCCAAAAGAAGCAGATCGAACCTGCCTTGTCACTAGGAGACAATAGGAATGTGAGGCGGGCACTCCAGGAATCCATCCTTAGAACCCTGCACTGCCGTGGTTCCGCATGGGACGTCCTGGAGCAATATGACCAGTCTCGACTGTCCTGTAGAAGGAATCCTTGCCGATTGGAGCAACATACAATGCCAATAGTGGGAAAGTCTCCATAGCCCCATGATGCCCCCCACCATCATTAAGGGGCCATCCTGAACAGAAACTTCAACCTGAGCCTACGTCTGATCCTCGCCCTGACTTCAGATGCATGAGATTTAGATTTAGCTCTACAGAGTGTGCCTGCCATGATCTTGACCCAAAACCTAAGCCTAGCTTGTGTTCTCACACTTCCTTCCTCACAATTCTGGCCCACAAGCCCTCCAGTGTGAGAATTCCGTCGCCACAATGCAGCACTCTTCCTTCCCTCCAGAAGAAAAACGTTGCCCCTGGGGCTACCCAGAAACGCCAAATGAGGATCAACCTGCATGCCACTCAACTTTACTCCAATTATACAGTCTAAGCTTGGCACTAATGCCCTGTCTGACACAGCCTGAGCCTGGACCTCCTGGATGACACCCAGAAAGGTTGCGTCACACCTAAGGACTGTGCCAGTGCTCTCCAAGGGAACTCTGCCCATTTCATTTGCCACAACCTTACAGATTAGGAGAAACCTCCAATTCCCAAGACCAGTCCAATAGTGTTGGCCTCCCCCAACAAACATGGGTGATCTGACACAAGCTGAACAGTGACCTCCATTCTGAATCTTAGACAGAGACACTCAGAGGAGAATATTGAAAAGGACAGGCCCCTAGACCGTAATCAGATCCATTGCTTTGGATTCCAGGCATTGTTCCCCAGATGCTTGGTTTCCAATACCAGGTTGTGGGGGTTTCAGAACAAATCTCGTCTCTACATGGGAAACTTGCTCTTTGGAGCTGCATCAAAACCTCAGGTTAGGAGAATTCTTCAGGGCAACAGAGCCACTGCCCCATTCCAAGGGATGCATGGACACAAATCCACATCGACTGATCCTCATGAGATTCCATTTCAATTCAGCCCCCTCGGTTGTTCCCCCAGTGACAGCAGATCAAATCCTCCTTTTCACTAGGACACAACTGGAATGCAAGTTGGACTGCCCAGGCATCCATCATTAGAACTGTGCTTTGGAGCATTTCTTATGGGACGTCCTTGATCCATTCAAAAGGTCGTGACTGTCCTGCTGACGGAATCCTTGTGGTTTGGAGCATCACACACTCACAAAGTTGGAAATCTTCCATGGTTTCCTGATGCCCCCCCCCACCTTCATGAAGGGGACATCATGTACAGAAACTCCAACCTAAGCCAACATCTGATCCTCGCCCTGACTTCAGATGCACGAGATCTCATTTCAGGTCTGTAGAGTGTGCCTGCCATGTCACCGCTGCGAATTCAAAGCTGAACTTGTGTTCTCAGACTTCTGTCCTAAAACACCTGGCCCACAAGCCCTGAAGTTGGCAATTCTGGAGCCAGAATGCAGCACTCTGCCTGCCCTCCAGAAGAAAATCTTTGCCCTATGAAGCCAACCAGAAACCCCAAATGAGGACCAACCTTCACATCACTCGACTGTATCCCAATTATACAGTCTAGCCTGGGGACTAATGCCCTGCCTGACACAGCCTGAGCCCAGACCTCATGATGGACACAGACATCTGGCCGCACACTAAGTGCATCGGACCCACCATGGCCTTAGGTCGTCATCTCTTACCAACCTCGGTTTTCAGGCTTCAGAATCTAGGCCTTATCTCTACTCACTGCCATGCCGTGTACGTGATGCAGAAATCAGAACTCCTCCTTCCCCATGACCAGAAACCCTGTGGTTGGCATGTTGTCCAACGTGCAGTGTAGGAGAAACCAACATGGCCCATGAGGCCCCAGACATGCTTGAGGGCTGCGATGGGCACAAACACACATTAGGATCCTAAGCATGATCCCTGGCCTCAAGTAAAGCCTCTCCGGGATGGACCAAGAGCCCACATATGGAGATTACCATGCCCCTACTCCCCAAGCCTTAACCAGTGCTTGAGAAGTCTAGTCACCCCTACTCAGATCTCTTCTCTAGAATCCCTCCTTGGTGGGACACATGAGGTTAAAAAAAAAAATAGAGAAAGGCCTCCTACCGTCCAAAGAATGACCGCAAACACTTGGAATTGGGCCAAATTCACAGAGAGAAATACTCGTCCATGGCTGATGAGGCCATCCTGACATTCCACGGCCACCATTGACACAAAATCCGGAGACAAAAGCCTGAAAAAGCGCCACACACTCGCCCTTTGTTCAAAGCCTGAAAAATTCTCACGGTCTGTAGATCGGGCCTGCCATACCTATGTCCCCAAACCTAAGCCACGTTTGTGTTTTCAGACTTCTGTCTCCATTGTCCTGGCCCACACACCCTCAAGGCTTGGCCCCATGGAGCCACACCTCAGGACTGTGCCTGCCCTCTCCATGGGAATTCTGCTCATTCCTTTGGCACAACCTGACAGATTAGGAGAAACATCCGAAGTCCCCGAGGCCACCCCAATATTGTAGGATATCCGGGACAAACAGGGAACATCTGCCACAAGCTGAGCCTCTACCTCCAATCAGACCTGTAGATAGATATCCATAGAAAAGAAGATTGAACAGGACAGGCACCTAGGCCCTAAACGGATCCATTGCTTTTGTTTTCACGTATCTCTCCTCAGAGGCCTGGATTCCAATACCAGCACATGGGGGTTTCTGGAGCTACCAATCGGAACAAATCGCATGCCACATGGGAATCATGCTATATGGAACTGTGTCAAAACCTCCAGTTAGGAGAAAATTTCACGTCACTGGAGCCACCGCCCCATTCCAATGTCTCAATGGACACAATCCCACATTATGACCCATCCTCAGGAGAGTCCATTTCAACTCAAACCTGGCGGTTGCTCACCCAGTGCCAGCAGATCAAACCTGCTTTGTCACTAGGAGACAATTGGAATGCGAGTTCGTTGCCCAGGTATCCGTTGTTAGAACTCTGCTCTGGAGAAATTCCTAATGGGGTGTCCTTGATCCATTCAACAGGTCTCAACTGTCCTGCAGAAGGAATCCTTGTGGTTTGCAGCATCACACACTCGCACCGTGGGAAAACCTCCATGGCCTCGTGATGCCTCCACCTTCAGGTAGAGGACATCATGGACAGAAACTCCCGTCTGATCCTCGCCCTGACTTCAGATGCATGAGATCTCAATTCAGCTCTGCAGAGTGTGCCTGCCTTGCCCTCGCCCCAAAACCTAAGCCAGCTCACGTTCTCAGACTTCCGTCCTCACAGTCCTGGCCCACAAGCCTTCCACTTTGGGAATTCTGGAGACAAAATGCAGCACTCTGCCTGCCCTCCAGAAGAGAGACTTTGCCCTAGGGGTCTACCCAGAAACATCAAATGAGGATCAACCTGCAATTCTCTAGACTGTACCTCAATTATACAGTCTAGCCTGGGCACTAATGCCCTGTCTGACACAGCCTGACCCCAGACCTCGTGACCGACACCCAGACACCTGGCCTCACACTGAACACATCGAACATGCCATGGCCTTTGGTCATCATCTCTTCCCAACCTTGGTCTTCAGGCTTCAGAACCTAGACATTATCTCCACTCACAACTAAGTGATGTACGTGATGCAGAAATCAGAACTTCACCTTCCCCATGACCAGAAACCTTGTGGTTGGCATGTTGTCCAACGTTCAGTATATGAGAAACCAGCATGGCCCATGAGGCCTCAGACATGCTTGAGGGCTGCGATGGGCACAAACACACATTAGGACCCTAAGCATGAACCCTGGCCTCAAGTAAAGCCTCTCCGGGGCTGGACCAAGAGCCTGCATATGGGATGTGCCATGCCCCTACTCCCCCAATCCTAGCCAGAGCTTGAGAAGTCTAGTCAACCTTATTCAGAGCTCTTTTCTGGAATCCCTCTTTGGTGGGACACATAAGGTAAAAATAAATAAATAAAAAAAAAAAAAACCAAGATAAAGAAAAAAAAAAAGTAAGGACTCCTACCATCCAAAGAATGACCCCAAACACTTGGAATCTGGCCAAATCCACAGAGAGAAATACTCGTCCATGGTTGATGAGGCCAGCCTGACATTCCATGGCCACCATTGACACAAAATCCGGAGACAAAAACCTGAAAAAGCGCCACACACTTGCCCTTTGTTCAGAGCCCCCAAAATTCTCAAGGTCTGTAGATCGGGCCTGCCATACCTATGTCCCCAAACCTAAGCTGAGTTTGTGTTTTCAGACTTCTGTCTCCATTGTCCTCACCCACACATTCTAAAGGCTGGGCCCCATGGAGCCACACCTCAGGACTGTGCCTGCCCTCTCCAAGGGAATTCTGCTTATTCATGTGGCATAACCTGACAGATTAGGAGAATCATCCAAAATCTCTGAGGCCATCCCAATAGTGTAGGATGTCCTGGACATACAGGGACCCTCTGGCACAAGCTGAGCCACTACCTCCAATCAGAACCTTAGACAGATATCCATAGAAAAGAATATTGAACAAGACAGGCACCTAGGCCCTAATTGGATCCATTGCTTTTGTTTTCAGGCATCTCTCCTCAGAGGCCTGGATTCCAATACCAGCATAAGGGGGTTTCCAGAGCTACCTATCAGAAAAAATCTCGTCTCCACATGGGAATCTTGCTCTATGGAGCTGTGTCATAACCTCCAGTTAGGAGAAAACTTCAGGTCACTGGAGCCACTGCCCCATTTGAATATCTCCATGGACACAATCCCAAATTATGACCCATCCTTAGGAGAGTCCATTTCAACTAAACCCCCTCGGTTGCTACTCCAGAGCCAGCAGATTGAACCTGCCTTGTCGCTAGGAGACAATTGAAATGCAAGTTGGGCTCTTCAGGCATCCATCCTTAGAACCCTGCTCTTGCGTCATTCCTTATGGGACATCCTTGAGCCATCCAACAGGTCTCGACTGTCCCACAGGAGTCCTTGTGCATGGACCACCTAACAACTCATATCATGGAAAGCTTCCAAGGTCACATGATGCCCCCAATCTTCATGAAGGCAGATCATGGAAAGAAACTCCAACCTGAGCCAACAGCTGATCTTCGCCTTGACTTCAGATGCACGAGATCTTGATTCAGCTCTTCAGAGTGTACCTGCTGTGCCCTCACCCCAAAACCTAAGCGTAGCTAGTGTTCTCCGACTTCCGTCCTCACTCTCCTGAACCACACGCCCTCTATTTTGGGATTTCTGATGACACAGTGCTGCACTCTGCCTGCCCTCTAGAAGAAAAATATTGCCCTATGGGTCTACCCAGAAACCTCAAATGAGGATAAACCTGCACGTCACTCAACTGTACACCAATTATATAGTCTAGCCTGTGCACTAATGCCCTGTCTGACAGAACCTGAGGCCTGAATTCCCAACCGACACCCAGACAGCTTGCAGTACACTGAGAACATCTGAACCGCCATGGCCTTAGGTCGCCATCTCTTTCCAACTTCGGTTTTCAGGCTACAGAATCCTAGACCTTATCTCTACTCACTTCACATGGGTGAACGTGATGCAGAAATCAGAACTCCTCCTTCCCTCTCACCAGAATCTTGTGGTTGGCATCTTGTCCAACGTTCAGTGTAGGACCCCTGTAGGGCCTACAGGGGTAGTAGTAGGGCCCCTGAGGGTAGTGTAGGGTCCCTGAGGCCCTGCCTATGCTTAAGAGCTGCGGTGGGCTTAAACACACATTGGGACCCTCAGTTTGAGCCCTGTCCTCAAGTAAAGCCTCTCAGTGGCTGGACCATGAGCCCACATATGGGGCCTGCCATGCCCCAAGTCACCCAATCTTAACCAGAGGTAGAGACATCTAGTCACTCCTACTCAGGGCTCTGCTCTGGAATCCCTCTTTGGTGGGACATTTGAGGTAAATAAACACAGAAAGGACTCCTCCCACTCACAGAATGACCCCAATCACTTGGGATTGGGCCATGCCAAGTGATTGGGGTCCAGAGAGAAAGACTCGTCCATGGCCCATGAGGCCAGCCCGACATTCCACGGCCACTATTGACACAAAATCCAGAGACATAAGCTTCAGCAAGTGTTCACACTCACCCTTAGGTCATAGCCCAAAAAATTCTCCTCATAGTCTGTAGATTTGGCCTGCCATACCTACGTCCCCAAACCTAAGCCGAGTTTGTGTTTTCAGACTTCTATCCTGACATCCCTGTCCCACACACCCTCCAGACTGAGGCTCCTGGAGCCACACCTCAGGACTGTGCCTGCCCTCTCCAAGGAAATTCTTCCCATTCCATTAGCCACAACCCTACAGATAAGGAGAAACCTCCAAAGTCCCAGAGGCCATTCCAATAGTGTAGGCCACCCAGGACAAAGAGGGGCGATCTCTCACAAGCTGAGCAACGACGTCAACTCACCCGTAGACAGATAACCCAAGAGAAGAAGATTAAACTGGACTGGCCCCTAGAATGTAATTGGTTCCATTGCTTTTTTTTCTAAGCATCTCTCCTCAGAGGCCTGTTTTCCAATACCAGCATATGGGGGATTCCAGAGATACCAATCAGAACAAATCTTGTCTTCACATGGGAAACTTATCCTTTGGAGCTCTGTAAAAGCCTCCAGTTAGGAGAAACCTTCAGGTAGCCGGAGCAACCGCCCTATTGCAAGGTCTCCATGGACACATACCCGCATTATGACCATTCGGCAGGAGAGTACATTTCAACTCAGCCCCGTCGATTACTCCCCCAGAGGCAGAATATCAAACCTGCCTTGTCGCTAGGAGACAACTGGAATGCAAAGCAGACTCTCTAGGCATCCATCCTTGGAATCCTGCTCTGGCGCCGTTCCATATGGGATGTCCTGGAGCCTTCCAACAGGTCTTGACTGTCCCACAGAAGGAATCCTTGCAGATTGGAGCATCTCACAACTCCTATCGTGGGAAAACCTACATGGCCTCATGAGAGGCTCCCCTTTATAAAGGGGCCATCATGGACAGAAACTCCAACCTGAGCCAACTTCTGATGCATTGCTTTGGTTTCTAGGTATCTCTCCTCAGAGGCCTGGTTTCCAATATCATAATATGGGGGCTTCCTAAGGAAACAATCAGAACAGATCTCATCTCCACATGGGAAACTTGCTCTTTGGAGCTGTGTCAATACCTCAGGTTAGGAGGATCCTTCAGGGAGCTGGCACCATGGCCCAATCCCAAGGTCTCCAAGGACACAAACTTACATTATGAACCATTCTCAGGAGAGTCCATTTCAAATCAGCCCACTCGGCTGCTCACCCAGAGCCAGCAGATCAAACCTTCCTTGTCACTAGGAGACAGTTAGAATGGGAGGCGGGCTGCCCAGGCATCCATCCTTAGAACCCTGCTCTGGAGAACTTCTTTATGGGATGTCTTGAATCCAACCAACCTGTCTTGACTGTCTCGCAGAATGAATCCTTGTGGTTTGAAGCATCACACAATAACACTGTGAGAAAACCTCCATTTCCTCATGATGCCCCACACCTTCATAAATGGGCCATCATGGACAGAAACTCCATCCTAAGCCAAAGTCTGATCCTCGCCCTGAATTCAGAAGCATGAGATCTCGATTCAGCACTTGAGAGTGTGCCTGCTGGGCCCTCGCCTTGAAACCTAAGCCTATCTTGTGTTCTCAGACATCCCTCCTCAGAATCCTGGCCACACCCCTGCAGTTTGGAAATTCTGGAGACACAATGCAGCACTCTGCCTGCACTCCAGAAGAAAAATGTTGCCCTATAGGGCTAACCAGAAACGCCAAATGAGTAACAACCTGCATGCCACTCGACCATACCCCAATTATACAGTCTAGCCTGTGCACTAAAGCCCTGTCTGACACAGCCTGGGGGCAGACCTCCAGTCCAACACCAGGACAGCTGGCCGTACACTGAGCATATCATACCCACAATGGCTTTAGGCCATCATCTCTACCCAACCTCAATTTTCACCTTCAGAACCTAGACCTTATCTACACTCACTGCTCATGAGTGAACGTGATGCAAGAATCAGAACTTCTCCTTCGCCATGGCAAGAAACCTTGTGGTTGGCATGTTGTCCAACGTTCATTGTAGGAGAAAGCAGCATGGACTATAAGGTCCCACCTATCCCTGAGGGCCACAATTTGCACAAACACATATTGTGACCCTCAGCGTGAGCCCTATCCTCATGTAAAGCCTCTTAGTGACTGGAACAACAGCCCACATATGGGGCTTGCCAAGCCCCTAGTCACCCAATCTCAACCAGAGTTCGAGATGTCTAGTCACCCAACTCAGGGCTCTGCTCTGGAATCCCTCTTTGGTGGGACACCTGAGGTAAAAAAAAAAAAATGCAGAAAGGACTTTTCCCATCCACTGAATGATCCCAACCCCTTGGGATCAGGCCAAATCACCAGAGAAAGAATTGTCCATGGCCCTTGAGGACACCCCGACATTCCACGGCCACCGTTGACACAAAATCCAGAGACAAAAGCCTGAGCAAGCGCCACATACTCACCCTTTGTTCATAGCCCGGAAAATTCTCACGTTCTGTAGATCGAGCCTTCATACATACATCCCCAAACCTAAGCTGAGTTTGTGTTTTCAGACTTCTGTCCCCACAGTCCTGGCCCACACAGCATCCAAGCTGGGGCCCCGGGAGCCACACCTCAGGACTGTGGCTTCCCTCTCCAGGGGAATTCTGCCATTTCCATTGGCCACAACCTTATAGATTAGGAGAAACCTCCAAACTCCCTGAGGCCATCCGAATAGTGTTGGCTGCCCAGGACAAACAGGGATGATCTTTCACAAGTTAGGAAACTACCTCCACTCAGACCCAGAGACAGATATCCCCAGAGAATAAGATTGAACTGGACAGGCACTTAGGCCCTAATCAGATCCATTGCTTTTGTTTCCAGGCATCTCTCCTCAGAGGCCTGGTTTCCAATACCAGCATAGGGGGATTACTGAGGCACTCATCAGAAAAATCTCGTCTCCACATAGGAAATGTACTCTTTGGAGCTCTATAAAAACCTCTGTTTAGGAGAATCTTTCAGGGCCCCGGATCAAGCGCCCCATTCCAAGGTCTCCATGGACTTAAACCCATATTATGATCTATCCTCGGGAGCGTCCATGTCAACTCAACACCCTTGGTTTCTCCCCCAGGGCCTGCAGATCAAACCTGCCTTGTCGCTAGGAGACAACTAGAATGGGAGGTGGGCTGCCTAGGCATCAATCCTTAGAACCCTACTCTGGAGTCATTCCATATGGGACATCCTAGAGCCATCCAACAGGTCTCAAATGTCCCACAGAAGGAATCTTTGCAGTCGGGAGCATCTCAGAACTCCCATTGTGGGAAAATCTACATGGACTCTTGAGACGCTCCACTTTATAAAGTGGCCATCATGGACAGAAACTCCAACCTGAGCAAACGTCTGATATTCGCCCTGACTTCAGGTGCATGAGATCATGATTCAGCTCTGCAGAGTGTGCCTTCTGTGCCCTCACCCCAAAAACTAAGCCTAGCTTGTATTCTCAGACTACAGTCCTCACACCGCTGGCCCAAAAGCCCTACAGTTTGGCAATACTGGGGCCACAATGCAGCACTCTGCCTGCCCTCCCAGAGAAAAAACGTTGCCTTATGGAACTACCTAGAGACCCGAATGAGGATCAATTGAACGCCACTAGACTGCACCCCAAATATTCAGTCTACCCTGTCTAATGCCTTGTCTGACACAGCATGAGCCCACACCTCCAGACCTACGCTCAACAGCTGGCCGCACACTGAGCTCATTGGACCCAACAGGTCCTTAGGTCTTCATCTCTACACAACCTCGGTTTTCGGGTTTCAGAACCTAGACCTAAACTCCAATCACTGTCCAGGGGTTAACGTGATGCAGAAGTCAAAACTCTTCCTTCGCCATGGCCAGAAACTTTGTGGTTGGCATATTCTCCAACGTTCAGTGTCGGAGAATCCAGCGTGGCCCATGAGGCCCTTCCCATGCTTGAGGGCCTTGTTGGCACAAATAGGCATTGTGACCCTCAGCATGAGCCCTGTCCTCAAGGAGGGCCTCTCAGTGTCTGAATCAAGAGCCCACATATTGGACTTGCCATGCCCCTAGGCCCCCAAACTAAAACAGAGGTGAGGTTGTCCAGTTATCCCTCCCGAGGACTCTGCTCTGGAATCCCTCCTTTATTGGGACACATGAGGTACAAAAAATAAAATAAAATAAAATAAAAAACAGAAAGGACTCCTCCCATCCAACAGAACATACACAAACTCTTGGGATGGGTCAAATCCTCAGAGAAGGAAAGCCGTCCACAACCCATGAGGCCACGCCAGCATTCCACCCACATTGTTGACACAAATCCAGAGACAAAATCTGAGCAAGCACCTCAAACTCACACTTTTTCATATCCTGAAGTGTTATCACGGTCTGTAGATTGGGCGTGCCATAACTATGTCCCCAATCCTAAGCGGAGTTTGTGTTTTCAGATTTTTGCTCCACAGGCCTGGCCCACACACCCTCAAGGTTGGGCCCCTAGAGCCAAACTCAGAACTTTGCCTGCCCTCTCCAGGGGATTTCTGCCCATTCCATTGACCACAACCCTATAGATTAGGAGAAACTCAAAAGTCCCGAGGCCATTCCAATATTATAGGTCGCCCAGGACAAACAGGGGCGATCTGACACAATCTGAGCAACTACCTCACCTCAGATACTTAGACACGTATCCCCAGCAAAGAGATTGAACCGGACAGGCACCTAGGCTCTAATCATATCCATTGCTTTTGTTTCCAGTCATCTCTCCTCAGAGGCCTGTTTTCCAATACCAGCATATGGGAGATTCCTTAGGCACTCATCAAAACAATTCTCTTCTCTACATAGGAAACATACTCTTTAGAGCTCCATCAAAACCTCCGGTTATGAACATCCCTCAAGGACCCGGATCAGACCCCATTCCAAGGTCTCCATGGACACAAATGCACATTATGACCCATCCTCAACTCACCCATTTCAACACACCCGATTCGGTTGCTCCACTAGATCAGGCAGATCGAACTTGCCTTGGCTCTATGAGACACCTGGAATGGGAGGCAGGCTGCCCAGGCATCCATCCTTAGAACCCTGCTCTGGATAACTTCCTTATGGGATGTCCTGGAGCCATCCACCGGTCTCACCTGTCCCACAGAAGGAATCATTGCGGTTTGGAGCATCTCACAATTCAAATCGTGGGAAAACCTACATGTCCTCGTGACACCCGCTTCTTCATGAAGGGGCCGTTTTGGACAGAAACTCCGACCTAAGCCAACTTCTGATCCTAGCTCTGTCTTCAGGTATACGGGATCTCGAATCATCTCTGCAGAGGGTGCCTGCCGTCCCTTTACCCCGAAATCTAAGTCTGGCTTGTGTTCTCAGAATTTTTTCCTCACACTCCTGGCCCACAAGACTTCCAGTTTGTGAATTCTGGAGCCAGTATGTGACACTGTGTCTTCCCTCCAGAAGAAAAACGTTGCCCTCTGGGGCTACCCAGTAACCACAAATGAGTACCATCCTGCACGAAACTCGACTGCACCCCAATGATACAGTCTAGCCTGGGCACTAATTCCCTGTCTGCCACAGCCAGAGCCTGCACCTCCCAACCCACACTCAACAGCTGGCCGAACACTGAGCACATCAGGCACACCATGGCCTTAGGGCTTCATTTCTTCCCAACCTCAGTTTTCAGGCTTCAGAACCTAGACCTTAAATCCAATCATAGTCCAGGAGTGAAAGTGTTGCAGAAATTAGAACTCCTTCTTCCCCATGGCCAGAAAACTTGTGGTTGCCATTGTGCAACGTTAAGTGTAGGAGAAACCAGCATGGTACATTAGGCCACGCCCTGACTTGAGGGGCTCCTTGAGCACAAAAACACATTGTGAAACTCAGTGTGAGACCTATCGTCAAGGAAGGCCTCTCAGTGTCTGGAGCAAGAGCCCAAATATGGGGCTTGCCATGTTCTTAGGTCCCAATGTTAACCAGAGGTCTGGTTGTCCAGTCGCCCCTCCCCAGGACTCTGCTCTGGAATGCCTCTTTTGGTGGTCCACCTGAGGTAAAAAAAAAAAAAAAAAAAAAAAAAAAAAAAACAGAAAGACCTCCTCCCTTCAGACAGAATGACCCCAAACTCTTGGGATCGGGTCAAATCCCCAGAAAGGGAGCCTCATCGATGGCCCATGAAGACCCCCCGACATTCCATGGCAATCGGTGACACCTTTCCAGAAAAAAAAAAAAAAGCATGAGCAAGCACCTCACATTCGCCCTTTGTTCATATCCCGAAGAGTTCTCCTCATGGTCTATAGATCGGGACGGCCATACCTACATCCTCCAACCTAAGTGGAGTTTGTGGTTTCAGACTTTTATTCCAAATAGCCCTGGACCACACACGCTCCACACTTGGGTCCCTGGAGCCACACCTCAGGACTGTGCTTCCCTTTCAAGGGAATTCTTCCCATTCAATTGGCCACAACCTTGCAAATTAGGAAAAACCTCCAAAGTCACCGAGGCCATCCCAATAGTTTAGGCCAACCAGGACAAACAGGGGTGATCTCAAACCACCTGAGCAACTACCTCCACTCAGACAACAGATGTCCCAGGAGAAAAATATTGAACCGGACAGGACCCTAGGCCCTAATCAGATCCATTGCTTTGGTTTCCAGGCATCTCTCCTCAGAGGCCTCGTTTCCAATACCAGCATATGGTGGTTTCCTGAGGCACCAATAAGAACAAATCTCGTCTCCCCATGGAAAACTTGCTCATTGGAGCTTTGTCATAACCTCTGGTTAGGAGAATCCTTCAGGGCCCTGGTGCCACTGCCCCATACCAAGGTCTCCATGGCTCAATCCAACATTAAGACCATCCTCAGGAAAGTTCATTCAACTCAGCCCCCTCTGTTGCTACCCCAAGCCAGCAGATCAAACGTTTCTTGTTGCTAGGAGACAATTGGAATGTGAGGCTGCTGCCCAGGCATCCATACGTAGAACCCTGTTCTGGAAAAATACCTTATAAGACGTCCTGGAGCCATCCAACAAAACTTAATTGTCCCACAGAAGGAATCCTTGCGGTTTGGAGCATCTCACAACTCCAATAGTGGCAAAACCCCCATGGCCTCATAATCCCCCCTCTTCTTGAAGGGGCCAAAATGGAAAGAAACTCAAACCTGAGCCAAAGTCTGATCCTCGACCTAACTTCAGACGCATGAGATCTCAATTCAGCTCTGCAGAGTGTGCCTGCCATACCCTTGCCCCGAAACCTAAGCCTAGCTTGTGTTCTCAGCTTCCGTCCTCACTCCCCTGGACTAAAAGCCCTCCAATTTGGGAATTCCGAAGCCACAATGCAGCACTCTGCCTGCCCTCAAGAAGAAAAACTTTGCCCTATGCTGCTAATAAGAAACCCCAAATGATTTTCTAATGCATGTCACTCGATGGTAAAGCAATTATACAGCCTACCCTGTATACTAATGCCCTGTCTGGCACAGCCTGAGACAAGACATCCCAAACGACACCCAGACAGCTGGCCCCAACCTGGACACATAGGACCCGCTATTGCTGTAGGTCGTCATCTCTTCCCAACCTGGGTTTTCAGGCTTCAGAACCTAGACCTTAAATCCAATCACAGTCCTGGAGTGAAAGAGTTGCAGGAAATAGAACTCCTTCTTCCCCATGGCCAGAAAACTTTTGGTTGCCATATTGTGCAACGTTCAGTGTAGGAGAAACCAGCATGGTACATTAGGCCACGCCCTGACTTGAGGGGCTCCTTGGGCACAAAAACGCATTGTGAAACTCAGTACGAGACCTATCCTCAAGGAAGGCCTCTCAGTGTCTGGACCAAGAGCCCACATATGGGGCTTGCCATGTTCTTAGGTCCCAATGTTAACCAGAGGTCTGGTTGTCCAGTTGCCCCCACCCACGACTCTGCTCTGGAATCCCTCTTTTGGTGGTCCACCTGAGGTAAAAAAAAAAATAAATGAATAAAAATAAACAAAAAAAAAACAGAAAGGCCTCCTCCCTTACGACAGAATGACCCCAAACTCTTGGGTTCTGGTCAAATCCCCAGAAAGGGAGCCTCATCGATGGCCCATGAGGACACCCCGACATTCGATGGCAATCGGTGACACATTTCCAGGAAAAAAAAAAAAAAAAAAAGCATGAGCATGCACCTCACATTCGCCCTTTGTTCATATGCCGAAGAGTTCTCCTCACGTTCTATAGATCGGGCCGGCCATACCTACATCCCCCAACCTAAGTGGAGTTTGTGTTTTCAGACTTTTGACCAAATAGCCCTGGACCACACACGCTCCACACTTGGGTCCCTGGAGCCACACCTCAGGACTGTGCTTCCCTTTCAAGGGAATTCTTCCCATTCCATTGGCCACAACCTTGCAAATGAGGAAAAACCTCCAAAGTCACCGAGGCCATCCCAATAGTGTAGGCCGCCCAGGACAAACAGGGGTGATCTCAAACCAGCTGAGCAACTACCTCCACTCAGACAACAGATGTCCCCAGAGAAGAATATTGAACCGGACAGGCCCCTAGGCCCTAATCAGATCCATTGCTTTGGTTTCCAGGCATCTCTCCTCAGAGGCCTCGTTTCCAATACCAGCATATGGTGGTTTCCTGAGGCACCAATGAGAACAAATCTCGTCTCCCCATGGAAAACTTGCTCATTGGAGCTTTGTCATAACCTCTGGTTTGGAGAATCCTTCAGGGCCCTGGTGCCACTGCCCCATACCAAGGTCTCCATGGCTCAATCCAACATTAAGACCATCCTCAGGAAAGTCCATTTCAACTCAGCCCCCTCTGTTGCTACCCTAAGCCAGCAGATCAAACGTTTCTTGTTGCTAGGAGACAATTGGAATGTGAGGCTGGCTGCCCAGGCATCCATACTTAGAACGCTGTTCTGGAAAAATACCTTATAAGACGTCCTGGAGCCATCCAACAAATCTTAATTGTCCCACAGAAGAAATCCTTGCGGTTTGGAGCATCTCACAACTCCAATAGTGGGAAAACCCCCATGACTCATAATGCCCCCCCTTCCTAAAGGGGCCAACATGGACAGAAACTCAAACCTGAGCCAAAGTCTGAACCTCGACCTGACTTCAGAAGCATAAGATCTCAATTCAGCTCTGCAGAGTGTGCCTGCCATGTCCTTGCCCCGAAACCTAAGCCTAGCTTGTGTTCTCAGACTTCCGTCCTCACTGTCCTGGCCTATAAGCCCTCCAGTTTGGGAATACCGAAGCCACAATGCAGCATGCTGCCTGCCCTCCAGAAGAAAAACTTTGCCCTATGCTGCTAATAAGAAACCCCAAATGATTTTCTATGTATGCCACACGATTGTAAAGCAATTACACAGCCCACCCTGTATACTAATGCCCTGTCTGGCAGAGCCTGAGACAAGACATCCCAAACGACACCCAGACAGCTGGCCCCAACCTGGACACATAGGAACCGCTATGGCTGTAGGTCGTCATCTCTTCCCAACCTCGGTTTTCAGGCTTCAGAACCTAGACCTTATCTCCAATCACTGCCCAGGGGTGAACGTGATGCAGAAATTAGAATTCCTCCTTCCCCATGGCCAGAAACCTTGTGGTTGGCATGTTGTCCAACGTTCAATGTGGGAAAACCTGCATTGTCTGAAAGGCCACGCCAGTGCTTGAGGGTCGCCTAGGGCACAGACATGCATTGTGACCTGCAGCGTGAGTCCCGTATTAAAGTAACGCCTTTCAGTGGCTGGACCAAGATCCTGCATATGGGGCTTGTCATATCCATAGGCCCCCAGGCTTAACCAGAGGGCGAGTATTCCAGTTGTCAGTACCCACTGCTATGCTCTAGAATCCCTCTACTGGGGGGACACATGAAGCAGAAAACAGGACACTTCCCTTCCCACAGAAGGACCCCAAACTCTTGGGGGCTGGACAAACTACCAGAGAGGGAGACTTCTACGACCCATGAGGCAACTCCTACATTAAACGGCCATTGTGGACAAAACATCCAGAGACAAAAGCCGGAGCGACTGCCTCCCTCTCACCCTTCTTTCATATCCAGAGGAACTCCCCTCATGGACTGTAGATCAGGCCTGCCGTAACCTCGGCCCCAAACCTGAGCTGAGTTAGGGTTTTTGGATGTCTGTCTGCACAGCCACGTCCCACACAGCCTCCAGGCTGGGGTCTCTGGAGCCACACCACAGTACTGTGCCTGCTCTCTCCTAAGAAACTGCCCATTCCATTGGTCACAACTCTAAAAAATAGTAGAAACCTCAAGGTCCCCAAGGACATCCCACTACCGCAAGCCGCACTGGACAAATAGGGGCATTATGACACAAGCTGAGCAACTACTACCTCCATGCAGACACACATATAGATATCCGCAGAGACAGAAGATTGAACCAGACAGGCCCCTAGGCCCTATTATGAACTCTTGCTTTGGTGTCCAAGTATCACTCCTCAGAGGCCTGGGTTCAAAGACCAGCATACGGGGCTTTCCTGAGGCACCAGACAGAAGACCTCTCATCTCCACAAGGGAATCTTCCTTGTTGGGGTTGTGTCAAGTCCTTCGGGTTGGAGAATCCTGCAGAGTCCCTTAGCTACTGCCACATTTCAAGGTCTCCATGGCCACCAACCCACATTATGACTCATCCTCAGGAGAGTCCATTTAAACTCAGCCTTCTGGGTAGCTCACCCAAGAGCCCGCAGATTGAGCGTGCCTTGTCTCCACCAGGCAAAGGGAAGGTGAGTTGGCGTTTCTCGGCATCCATGTTTACGGCCCTGCTCTCGAGTCTTTCTGTATGGGGCATCCTGGAACCATCCAATAGTACTCGACTGTCCTGAAGAAGGAAACTTTGAAGTTTGGAGCAGCTCACAACTCCCAGCGTGGGAAACCTCCCTGGCCTCATGACGCCCCACCCTCTTCAGGAAGGGGCCATCATTGACACAAATTCCAGCTTGAGGCAACATCTGATACTCGCCCTGAACTCAATGCAGGAGATCTCGATTCAGCCTCTGCAGAGTGGGCCTGCCATGCTCTTGGCCCAAAACTCGTGCTAGCTTGTGTTTTCAGACTTCCTTCCTCACAATCCTGGCCACACCCCTCCAGTTTGGCAATTCTGGAGACACAAGGCAGCACTCTGCCTGCCCTCCAGAAGAAAAATTTTGCCCTATAGGGCTAACCAGAAACGCCAAATGAGTAACAACCTGCATGCCACTCGACCATACCCCAATTATACAGTCTAGCCTGTGCACTAAAGCCCTGTCTGACACAGCCTGAGGGCAGACCTCCAGTCCAACACCCAGACAGCTGGCCGTACACAGAGCATATCACACCCACAATGGCTTTAGGCCATCATCTCTACCCAACCTCAGTTTTCACCTTCAGAACCTAGACCTTATCTCCACTCACTGCTCAGGAGTGAACGTGATGCAAGAATCAGAACTTCTCCTTCAGCTTGGCAAGAAACCTAGTGGTTGGCATGTTGTCCAATGTTCATTGTAGGAGAAAGCAGCATGGTCTATGAGGCCCCACCTATCCCTGAGGGCCACAATGTGCACAAACACACATTGTGACCCTCAGCGTGAGCCCTATCCTCATGTAAAGACTCTTAGTGACTGGAACAACAGCCCACATATGGGACTTGCCAAGCCCCTAGTCCCCCAATCTCAACCAGAGTTCGAGATGTCTAGTCACCCCTACTCAGGGCTCTACTCTGGAATCCCTCTTTGGTGGGACATCTGAGGTAAAAAAAAAAAAATACAGAAAGGACTCTTCCCATCCACAGAATGATCCCAACCACTTGGGATCAGGCCAAATCATCAGAGAAAGAATTGTCCATGGCCCTTGAGGACACCCCGACATTCCGCGGCCACCGTTGATACAAAATCAAGAGACAAAAGCCTGAGCAAGCGCCACATACTCGCCCTTTGTTCATAGCCCGGAAAATTCTCACGGTCTGTAGATCGAGCCTTCATACATACATCCCCAAACCTAAGCTGAGTTTGTGTTTTCAGACTTCTGTCCCCACAGTCCTGGCCCACACACCATCCACGTTGGGGCCCCTGGAGCCACACCTCAGGACTGTGGCTTCCCTCTCCAGGGGAATTCTGCCATTTCCATTGGCCACAACCCTATAGATTAGGAGTATCCTCCAATCTCCCCGAGGCCATCCGAATAGTGTTGGCTGCCCAGGACAAACAGGGATGATCTCTCACAAGTTAGGAAACTACCTCCACTCAGACCCAGAGACAGATATCCCCATAGAATAAGATTGAACTGGACAGGCACTTAGGCCCTAATCAGATCCATTGCTTTTGATTCCAGTCATCTCTCCTCAGAGGCCTGGTTTGCAATACCAGCATATGGGAGATTTCTTAGGCACTCATCAAAACAATTCTCTTCTCTACATAGGAAACATACTCTTTAGAGCTCCATCAAAACCTCCGGTTATGAACATCCCTCAAGGCCCCGGGTCAAGCACCCCATTCCAAGGTCTACATGGACACAAATGCACATTATGACCCATCCTCAACTCACCCATTTCAACACACCCACCTCGGTTGCTCCCCTAGATCCAGCAGATCGAACTTGCCTTGGCTCTATGAGACACCTGGAATGGGAGGCAGGCTGCCCAGGCATCCATCCTTAGAACCCTTCTCTGGATAACTTCCTTATGGGATGTCCTGTAGCCATCCAACAGGTCTCGACTGGCCCACAGAAGGAATCATTGCGGTTTGGAGCATCTCACAATTCCCATCGTGGGAAAACCTCCATGTCCTCGTGACACCCTCCCCTTCATGAAGGGGCCGTCATGGACAGAAACTCCGACCTAAGCCAACTTCTGATCCTAGCTCTGTCTTCAGGTATACGGGATCTCGAATCATCTCTGCAGAGGGTGCCTGCCATCCCCTCACCCCGAAATCTAAGTCTGTCTTGTGTTCTCAGAATTTTTTCCTCACACTCCTGGCCCACAAGCCTTCCAGTTTGGGAATTCTGGAGCCACTATGTGGCACTGTGTCTTCCCTCCAGAAGAAAAACGTTGCCCTTTGGGGCTACCCAGTAACCACAAATGAGTACCATCCTGCACGAAACTCGACTGCACCCCAATGATACAGTCTAGCCTGTGCATTAATTCCCTGTCTGCCACAGCCTGAGCCTGCACCTCCCAACCCACACTCAACAGCTGGCCGAACACTGAGCACATCAGACACACCATGGCCTTAGGTCTTCATCTCTTCTTAACCTCAGTTTTCAGGCTTCAGAACCTAGACCTTAAATTGAATCACAGTCCATGTTGGCCCCTTCAAGAAGAGCGGGGATTATGAGGCCATGGGGGTTTTGCAACTATTGGAGTTGTGAGATGCTCCAAACCGCAAGGATTCCTTCTTTGGGACAATTAAGATTTGTTGGATGGCTCCAGGACGTCTTTTAAGGTATTTTTTCAGAACAGGGTTCTACGTATGGATGCCTGGGCAGCAGCCTCACATTCCAATTGTCTCCTAGCAATGAGAAACGTTTGATCTGCTGTCCTGGGGTAGCAACAGAGGTGCCTGAGTTGAAATGGACTTTCCTGAGGATGGTCTTAATGTTGGTTTGAGTCCATGGAGACCTTGGTATGGGGCAGTGGCACCAGGGCCCTGAAGGATTCTCCTAACCAGAGGTTATGACAAAGCTCCAATGAGCAAGTTTTCCATGGGGAGACGAGATTTGTTCTTATTGGTGCCTTAGGAAACCACCATATGCTGGTATTGGAAACGAGGCCTCTGAGGAGAGATGCCTGGAAACCAAAGCAATGGATTTGATTAGGGCCTAGGGGCCTGTCCGGTTCAATATTCTTCTCTGGGGACATCTGTTGTCTGAGTGGAGGTAGTTACTCAGCTGGTTTGAGATCACCCCTGTTTGTCCTGGGCGGCCTACAATATTGGGATGGCCTCGGTGACTTTGGAGGTTTTTCCTCATTTGCAAGGTTGTGGCCAATGGAATGGGAAGAATTCCCTTGAAAGGGAAGCACAGTCCTGAGGTGTGGCTCCAGGGACCCAAGTGTGGAGTGTGTGTGGTCCAGGGCTATTTGGACAAAAGTCTGAAAACACAAACTCCACTTAGTTTGGAGGATGTAGGTATGGCCGGCTCGATTTATAGACCGTGAGGAGAACTCTTCGGGATATGAAAAAAGGGCGAATGTGAGGTGCTCTCATGCTTTTTTTTTTTATTCTGGAAATGTGTCACCGAATGCCATGGAATGTCGTGGTGTCCTCATGTGCCATCGATGAGGCTCCCTTTCTGGGGATTTGACCCGATCCCAAGAGTTTGGGTTCATTCTGTCGGAAGAGAGGAAGTCTTTCTGTTTTTTTTGTTTATTTTTTTTGTTTTTGTTTTTGTTTTTTTTTTTACCTCAGGTGGACCACCAAAAGAGGGATTCCAGAGCAGAGTCCTGGGACGGGGCGACTGGACAACCAGACCTCTGGTTAACATTGGGACCTAAGAACATGGCAAGCCCCATATGTGGGCTCTTGGTCCAGACACTGAGAGGCCTTCCTTGAGGATAGGTCTCACACTGAGTTTCACAATGTGTTTTTGTGCCCAAGGAGCCCCTCAAGGCAGGGCGTGGCCTAATGTACCATGCTGGTTTCTCCTACACTGAAAGTTGCACAATATGGTAACCACAAGTTTTCTGGCCATGGGGAAGAAGGAGTTCTATTTTCTGCAACTCTTTCACTCCTGGACTGTGATTGGATTTAAGGTCTAGGTTCTGAAGCCTGAAAACTAAGGTTGGGAAGAGATGAAGACCTAAGGCCATGGTGTTTCTGATGTGCTCAGTGTTCGGCCAGCTGTTGAGTGTGGGTTAGGAGGTGCAGGCTCAGGCTGTGGCAGACAGGAAATTAATGCCCAGGCTAGACTGTATATTGGGGTGCAGTCGAGTTTCGTGCAGGATGGTACTCATTTGTGGTTACTGGGGACCCCCAGAGGGCAACGTTTTTCTTTGGAGGGAAGACACAGTGCCACATAGTGGCTCCATAATTCCCAAACTGGAAGGCTTGTGGGCCAGGAGTGTGAGGAAAAAATTCTGAGAACACAAGCCAGACGTAGATTTCGGGGTGAGGGGACGGTAGGCACCCTCTGCAGAGATGATTCGAGATCCTGTATACCTGAAGACAGAGCTAGGATCAGACGTTGGCTTAGGTCGGAGTTTCTGTCCATGACGGCCCCTTCATGAAGGGGAGGGTGTCACGAGGACATGGAAGTTTTCCCACGATGGGATTGTGAGATGCTCCAAACCGCAATGATTCCTTCTGTGGGACAGTCGAGACCTGTTGGATGGCTCCAGGACATCCCATAAGAAAATTATCCAGTGCAGGGTTCTAAGGATGGATACCTGGGCAGCCTGCCTCCCATTCCAGGTGTCTCATAGAGCAAAGGCAAGTTCGATCTCCTGGATCTAGGGGAGCAACCGAGGCGGGTGTGTTGAAATGGGTGAGTTGAGGATGGGTCATAATGTGCATTTGTGTCCATGTAGACCTTGGAATGGGATGCTTGATCCGGGGCCTTGAGGGATGTTCATAAACGGAGGTTTTGATGGAGCTCTAAAGAGTATGTTTCCTATGTAGAGAAGAGAATTGTTTTGATGAGTGCCTAAGGAATCTCCCATATGCTGGTATTGGAAACCAGGCCTCTGAGGAGAGATGACTGGAATCAAAAGCAATAGATCTGATTAGGGCCTAAGTGCCTGTCCAGTTCAATCTTATTCTATGGGGATATCTGTCTCTGGGTCTGAGTGGAGGTAGTTTCCTAACTTGTGAGAGATCATCCCTGTTTGTCCTGGGCAGCCAACACTATTCGGATGGCCTCGGGGAGATTGGAGGATACTCCTAATCTATAGGGTTGTGGCCAATGGAAATGGCAGAATTCCCCTGGAGAGGGAAGCCACAGTCCTGAGGTGTGGCTCCAGGGGCCCCACCTTGGATGGTGTGTGTGCCAGGACTGTGGAGACAGAAGTCGGTAAACACAAACTCAGCTTAGGTTTGGGGATGTATGTATGAAGGCTCGATCTACAGACCGTGAGAATTTTCCGGGCTATGAACAAAGGGCGAGTATGTGGCGCTTGCTCAGGGTTTTGTCTCTGGATTTTGTGTCAACGGTGGCCGCGGAATGTCGGGGTGTCCTCTAGGGCCATGGACAATTCTTTCTCTGATGATTTGGCCTGATCCCAAGTGGTTGGGATCATTCTGTGGATCGGAAGAGTTCTTTCTGTATTTTTTTTTTTTTTTACCTCAGGTGTCCCACCAAAGATGGATTCCAGAGTAGAGCCCTGAGTAGGGGTGACTAGACATCTGGAACTCTGGTTGAGATTCGGGGACTAGGGGCCTGGCAAGCCCCATATGTGGTCTGTTGTTCCAGTCACTAAGAGGTTTTACATGAGGATAGGGCTCACGCTGAGGGTCACAATGTGTGTTTGTGCACATTGTGGCCCTCAGGGATAGGTGGGGCCTCCTAGTCCATGCTGCTTTCTCCTACAATGAACATTGGACAACATGCCAACCACTAGGTTTCTTGCCAAGGCGAAGGAGAAGTTCTGATTCTTGCATCACGTTCACTCCTGAGCAGTGAGTGGAGATAAGGTCTAGGTTCTGAAGGTGAAAACTGAGGTTGGGTAGAGATGATGGCCTAAAGCCATTGTGGGTGTGATATGCTCTGTGTACGGCCAGCTGTCTGGGTGTTGGACTGGAGGTCTGCCCTCAGGCTGTGTCAGACAGGGCTTTAGTGCACAGGCTAGACTGTATAATTGGGGTATGTTCGAGTGGCATGCAGGTTGTTACTCATTTGGCGTTTCTGGTTAGCCCTATAGGGCAACATATTTCTTCTGGAGGGCAGGCAGAGTGCTGCATTGTTTCTCCAGAATTGCCAAACTGGAGGGGTGTGGCCAGGATTGTGAGGAAGGAAGTCTGAAAACACAAGCTAGCACGAGTTTTGGGGCCAAGAGCATGGCAGGCCCACTCTGCAGAGGCTGAATCGAGATCTCCTGCAGGTGAGGTCAGGGCGAGTATCAGATGTTGCCTCAAGCTGCAGTTTGTGTCCATGACGGCCCCTTCCTGAAGGGGGTGGGGCGTCATGAGGCCAGGGAGGTTTCCCTACGCTGGGAGTTGTAAGCTGCTCCAAACTTCAAAGTTTCCTTCTTAAGGACAGTCGAGTACTATTGGATGGTTCCAGGATGCCCCACACAGAAAGACTCGAGAGGAGGGCCGTAAGCATGGATGCTGAGAAACGCCAACTCACCTTCCCATTGCCTGGTCTAGACAAGGCACGCTCAATTTGCGGGCTCTTGGGTGAGCTACCCAGAAGGCTGAGTTTAAATGGACTCTCCTGAGGATGAGTCATAATGTGGGTTGGTGGCCATGGAGACCTTGGAATGTGGCAGTAGCTAAGGGACTCTGCAGGATTCTCCAACCCGAAGGGCTTGACACAACCCCAACAAGGAAGCTTCCCATGTGAAGATGAGAGGTCTTCTGTCTGGTGCCTCAGGAAAGCCCCGTATGCTGGTCTTCGAACCCAGGCCTCTGAGGAGTGATACCTGGACACCAAAGCAAGAGTTCATAATAGGGCCTAGGGGCCTGTCTGGTTCAATCTTCTGTCTCTGAGGATATCTGTCTGTGTGTCTGCGTGGAGGTAGTAGTTGCACAGCATGTGTCATAATGCCCCTATTTGACCAGTGCGGCTTGCGGTAGTGGGATGTCCTTGGGGACCTTGAGGTTTCTACTATTTTGTAGAGTTGTGGCCAATGGAATGGGCAGTTTCTTAGGAGAGAGCAGGCACAGTACTGTGGTGTGGCTCCAGAGACCCCAGCCTGGAGGCTGTGTGGGCCATGGCTGTGCAGACAGACATCCAAAAACCCTAACTCAGCTCAGGTTTGGGGCCGAGGTTACGGCAGGACTGATCTACAGTCCATGAGGGGAGCTCCTCTGGATATGAAAGAAGGGTGAGAGGCTGGCAGTCGCTCAGGCTTTTGTCTCTGGATGTTTTGTCCACAATGGCCGTTTAATGTAGGAGTTGCCTCATGGGTCGTAGAAGTCTCCCTCTCTGGTAGTTTGTCCAGCCCCCAAGAGTTTGGGTCCTTCTGTGGGAAGGGAAGTGTCCTGTTTTCTGCTTCATGTGTCCCCCCAGTAGAGGGATTTTAGAGCATAGCAGTGGGTACTGACAACTGGAATACTCGCCCTCTGGTTAAGCCTGGGGGCCTATGGATATGACAAGCCCCATATGCAGGATCTTGGTCCAGCCACTGAAAGGCGTTACTTTAATACGGGACTCACGCTGCAGGTCACAATGCATGTCTGTGCCCCAGGCGGCCCTCAAGCACTGACGTGGCCTTTCGGACAATGCAGGTTTTCCCACATTGAACGTTGGACAACATGCCAACCACAAGGTTTCTGGCCATGGGGAAGGAGGAATTCTAATTTCTGCATCACGTTCACCCCTGGCAGTGATTTGAGATAAGGTCTAGGTTCTGAAGCCTGAAAACCGAGGTTGGGAAGAGATGACGACCTACAGCCATAGCGGGTCCTATGTGTCCAGGTTGGGGCCAGCTGTCTGGGTGTCGTTTGGGATGTCTTGTCTCAGGCTCTGCCAGACAGGGCATTAGTATACAGGGTGGGCTGTATAATTGCTTTACAATCGAGTGGCATGCATTAGAAAATCATTTGGGGTTTCTTATTAGCAGCAGGGCAAAGTTTTTCTTCTGGAGGGCAGGCAGCATGCTGCATTGTGGCTTCGGAATTCCCAAACTGGAGGGCTTATGGGCCAGGAGAGTGAGGATGGAAGTCTGAGAACACAAGCTAGGCTTAGGTTTCGGGGCAAGGACATGGCAGGCACACTTTGCAGAGCTGAATTGAGATCTCATGCGTCTGAAGTCAGGTCGAGGTTCAGACTTTGCCTCAGGTTTGAGTTTCTGTCCATGTTGGCCCCTTCAGGAAGGGGGGGCATTATGAGGCCATGGGGGTTTTCCCACTATTGGAGTTGTGAGATGCTCCAAACCGCAAGGATTCCTTCTGTGGGACAATTAAGATTTGTTGGATGGCTCCAGGACGTCTTATAAGGTATTTTTCCAGAACAGCGTTCTAAGTATGGATGCCTGGGCAGCCAGACTCACATTCCAATTGTCTCCTAGCAACAAGAAACGTTTGATCTGCAGGCTTGGGGTAGCAACAGAGGGGGCTGAGTTGAAATGGACTTTCCTGAGGATGGTCTTAATGTTGGATTGAGTCCATGGAGACCTTGGTATGGGGCAGTGGCACTAGGGCCCTGAAGGATTCTCCTAACCAGAAGTTATGACAAAGCTCCAATGAGCAAGTTTTCCATGGGGAGACGAGATTTGTTCTTATTGGTGCCTCAGGAAACCACCATATGCTGGTATTGGAAACGAGGCCTCTGAGGAGAGATGCCTGGAAACCAAAGCAATGGATCTGATTAGGGCCTAGGGTCCTGTCCGGTTCAATATTCTTCTCTGGGGACATCTGTTGTCTGAGTGGAGGTAGTTGCTCAGCTGGTTTGAGATCACCCCTGTTTGTCCTGGGCGGCCTACACTATTGGGATGGCCTCGGTGACTTTGGAGGTTTTTCCTCATTTGCAAGGTTGTGGCCAATTGAATGGGAAGAATTCCCTTGAAAGGAAAGCACAGTCCTCAGGTGTGGCTCCAGGGACCCTGGTGTGGAGCGTGTGTGGTCCAGGGCTATTTGGTCAAAAGTCTGAAAACACATACTCCACTTAGGTTGGGGGATGTAGTTATGGCCGGCCCGATCTATAGACCGTGAGGAGACCTCTTCGGCATATGAACAAAGGGCGAATGTGAGGTGCTTGCTCATGATTTTTTTTTTTTTTCTGGAAATGTGTCACCGATTGCCATGGAATGTCGGGGTGTCCTCATGGGCCATTGATGAGGCTCCCTTTTTGGGGATTTGACCAGATCCCAAGAGTTTGGTGTCATTCTGTCGGAAGGGAGGAGGCCTTTCTGTTTTTTTTTTTTGTTTATTTTTATTCATTTATTTATTTTTTTTTACCTCAGTTGGACCACGAAAAGAGGGATTCCAGAGCAGAGTCGTGGGTGGGGGCAACTGGACAACCAGACCTCTGGTTAACATTGGGACCTAAGAACATGGCAAGCCCCATATGTGGGCTCTTGGTCCAGACACTGAGAGGCCTTCCTTGAGGATAGGTCTCGCACTGAGTTTCACAATGCGTTTTTGTGCCCAAGGAGCCCCTCAAGTCAGGGCGTGGCCTAATGTACCATGCTGGTTTCTCCTACACTGAACGTTGCACAATATGGCAACCAAAAGTTTTCTGGCCATGGGGAAGAAGGAGTTCTATTTTCTGCAACTCTTTCTCTCCTGGACTGTGATTGGATTTAAGGTCTAGGTTCTGAAGCCTGAAAACTGAGGTTGGGAAGAGATGAAGACCTAAGGCCATGGTGTGTCTGATTGCTCAGTGTTCGGCCAGCTGTTGAGTGTGGGTTGGGAGGTGCAGGCTCAGGCTGTGGCAGACAGGGAATTAATGCCCAGGCTAGACTGTATCATTGGGGTGCAGTCGAGTTTCGTGCAGGATGGTACTCATTTGTGGTTACTGGGTAGCCCCAAAGGGCAACGTTTTTCTTCTGGAGGGAAGACACAGTGCAACATAGTGGCTCCAGAATTCCCAAACTGGAAGGCTTGTGGGCCAGGAGTGTGAGGAAAAAATTCTGAGAACACAAGCCAGACTTAGATTTCGGGGTGAGGGGACGGCAGGCACCCTCTGCAGAGATGATTCGAGATCCCGTATACCTGAAGACAGAGCTAGGATCAGAAGTTGGCTTAGGTCGGAGTTTCTGTCCATGACGGCCCCTTCATGAAGGGGAGGGTGTCACGAGGACATGGAGGTTTTCCCACGATGGGAATTGTGAGATGCTCCAAACCGCAATGATTCCTTCTGTGGACAGTCGAGACCTGTTGGATGGCTCCAGGACATCCCATAAGGAAGTTATCCAGAGCAGGATTCTAAGAATGGATGCCTGGGCAGCCTGCCTCCCATTCCAGGTGTCTCATAGAGCAAAGGCAAGTTCGATCTGCTGGATCTAGGGGAGCAACCGAGGCGGGTGTGTTGAAATGGGTGAGTTGAGGATGGGTCATAATGTGCATTTCTGTCCATGTAGACCTTGGAATGGGATGCTTGATCCGGGGCCTTGAGGGATGTTCATAAACGTAGGTTTTGATGGAGATCTAAAGAGTATGTTTCCTATGTAGAGAAGAGAATTGTTTTGATGAGTGCCTAAGGAATCTCCCATATGCTGGTATTGGAAACCAGGCCTCTGAGGAGAGATGACTGGAATCAAAAGCAATGGATCTGATTAGGGCCTAAGTGCCTGTCCAGTTCAATCTTATTCTCTGGGGATATCTGTCTCTGGGTCTGAGTGGAGGTAGTTTCCTAACTTGTGAGAGATCATCCCTGTCTGTCCTGGGCAGACAACCCTATTCGGATGGCCTCGGGGAGATTGGAGGATACTCCTAATCTATAGGGTTGTGGCCAATGGAAATGACAGAATTCCCCTGGAGAGGAAAGCCACAGTCCTGAGGTGTGGCTCCAGGGGCCCCAACTGGATGGTGTGTGGGCCAGGACTGTGGGGACAGAAGTCTGAAAACACAAACTCAGCTTAGGTTTGGGGATGTATGTATGAAGGCTCGATCTACAGACCGTGAGAATTTTCCGGGCTATGAACAAAGGGCGAGTATGTAGCGCTTGCTCAGGCTTTTGTCTCTGGATTTTGTGTCAACGGTGGCCGCGGAATGTCGGGGTGTCCTCAAGGGCCATGGACAATTCTTTCTCTGATGATTTGGCCTGATCCCAAGTGGTTGGGATCATTCTGTGGATGGGAAGAGTTCTTTCTGTATTTTTTTTTTTTTTACCTCAGGTGTCCCACCAAAGAGGGATTCCAGAGTAGAGCCCTGAGTAGGGGTGACTAGACATCTCGAACTCTGGTTGAGATTGGGGGACTAGGGGCTTGGCAAGCCCCATATGTGGAATGTTGTTCCAGTCACTAAGAGGCTTTACATGAGGATAGGGCTCACCCTGAGGGTCACAATGTGTGTTTGTGCACATTGTGGCCCTCAGGGATAGGTGGGGCCTCCTAGTCCATGCTGCTTTCTCCTACAATGAACATTGGACAACATGCCAACCACTAGGTTTCTTTCCAAGGCGAAGGAGAAGTTCTGATTCTTGCATCACGTTCACTCCTGAGCAGTGAGTGGAGATAAGGTCTAGGTTCTGAAGGTGAAAACTGAGGTTGGGTAGAGATGATGGCCTAAAGCCATTGTGGGTGTGATATGCTCTGTGTACGGCCAGCTGTCTGGGTGTTGGACTGGAGGTCTGCCCTCAGGCTGTGTCAGACAGGGCTTTAGTGCACAGGCTAGACTGTATAATTGGGGTATGTTCGAGTGGCATGCAGGTTGTTACTCATTTGGCGTTTCTGGTTAGCCCTATAGGGCAACATTTTTCTTCTGAAGGGCAGGCAGAGTGCTGCATTGTGTCTTCAGAATTGCCAAACTGGAGGGGTGTGGCCAGGATTGTGAGGAAGGAAGTCTGAAAACACAAGCTAGCACGAGTTTTGGGGCCAAGAGCATGGCAGGCCCACTCTGCAGAGGCTGAATCGAGATCTCCTGCAGGTGAGGTCAGGGCGAGTATCAGATGTTGCCTCAAGCTGGAGTTTGTGTCCATGACGGCCCCTTCCTGAAGGGGGTGGGGGCGTCATGAGGCCAGGGAGGTTTCCCTACGCTGGGAGTTGTGAGCTGCTCCAAACTTCAAAGTTTCCTTCTTCAGGACAGTCGAGTACTATTGGATGGTTCCAGATTGCCCCATACAGAAAGACTCGAGAGCAGGGCCGTAAGCATGGATGCCGAGAAACGCCAACTCACCTTCCCATTGCCTGGGCGAGACAAGGCACGCTCAATCTGCGGGCTCTTGGGTGAGCTACCCAGAAGGCTGAGTTTAAATGGACTCTGCAAAGGATGAGTCATAATGTGGGTTGGTGGCCATGGAGACCTTGGAATGTGGCAGTAGCTAAGGGACTCTGCAGGATTCTCCAAGCCGAAGGGCTTGACACAACCCCAACAAGGAAGCTTCCCATGTGGAGATGAGAGGTCTTCTGTCTGGTGCCTCAGGAAAGCCCCGTATGCTGGTCTTCGAACCCAGGCCTCTGAGGAGTGATACCTGGACACCAAAGCAAGAGTTCATAATAGGGCCTAGGGGCCTGTCTGGTTCAATCTTCTGTCTCTGCGGATATCTGTCTTTGTGTCTGCATGGAGGTAGTAGTTGCTCAACTTGTGTCATAATGCCCCTATTTGTCCAGTGCGGCTTGCGGTAGTGGGATGTCCTTGGGGACCTTGAGGTTTCTACTATTTTGTAGAGTTGTGGCCAATGGAATGGACAGTTTCTTAGGAGAGAGCAGGCACAGTACTGTGGTGTGGCTCCAGAGACCCTAGCCTGGAGGCTGTGTGGGCCATGGCTGTGCAGACAGACATCCAAAAACCCTAACTCAGCTCAGGTTTGGGGCCGAGGTTACGGCAGGACTGATCTACAGTCCATTAGGGGAGCTCCTCTGGATATGAAAGAAGGGTGAGAGGGAGGCAGTCGCTCAGGCTTTTGTCTCTGGATGTTTTGTCCACAATGGCCGTTTAATGTAGGAGTTGCCTCATGGGTCGTAGAAGTCTCCCTCTCTGGTAGTTTGTCCAGCCCCCAAGAGTTTGGGGTCCTTCTGTGGGAAGGGAAGTGTCCTGTTTTCTGCTTCATGTGTCCCCCCAGTAGAGGGATTCTAGAGCATAGCAGTGGGCACTGACAACTGGAATACTCGCCCTCTGGTTAAGCCTGGGGGCCTATGGATATGACAAGCCCCATATGCAGGATCTTGGTCCAGCCACTGAAAGGCGTTACTTTAATACGGGACTCACGCTGCAGGTCACAATGCATGTCTGTGCCCTAGGCGGCCCTCAAGCACTGGCGTGGCCTTTCGGACAATGCAGGTTTTCCCACATTGAACGTTGGACAACATGCCAACCACAAGGTTTCTGGCCATGGGGAAGGAGGAATTCTAATTTCTGCATCACGTTCACCCCTGGGCAGTGATTGGAGATAAGGTCTAGGTTCTGAAGCCTGAAAACCGAGGTTGGGAAGAGATGACGACCTACAGCCATAGCGGGTTATGTGTCCAGGTTGGGGCCAGCTGTCTGGGTGTCGTTTGGGATGTCTTGTCTCAGGCTGTGCCAGACAGGGCATTAGTATACAGGGTGGGCTGTATAATTGCTTTACAATCGAGTGGCATGCATTAGAAAATCATTTGGGGTTTCTTATTAGCAGCATAGGGCAAAGTTTTTCTTCTGGAGGGCAGGCAGCATGCTGCATTGTGGCTTCGGAATTCTTAAACTGGAGGGCTTATGGGCCAGGAGAGTGAGGACGGAAGTCTGAGAACACAAGCTAGGCTTAGGTTTCGGGGCAAGGACATGGCAGGCACACTCTGCAGAGCTGAATTGAGATCTCATGCGTCTGAAGTCAGGTCGAGGTTCAGACTTTGGCTCAGGTTTGAGTTTCTGTCCATGTTTGCCCCTCAGGAAGGGGGGGCATTATGAGGCCATGGGGGTTTTCCCACTATTGGAGTTGTGAGATGCTCCAAACCGCAAGGATTCCTTCTGTGGGACAATTAAGATTTGTTGGATGGCTCCAGGACGTCTTATAAGGTATTTTTCCAGAACAGCGTTCTAAGTATGGATGCCTGGGCAGCCAGCCTCACATTCCAATTGTCTCCCAGCAACAAGAAACGTTTGATCTGCAGGCTTGGGGTAGCAACAGAGGGGGCTGAGTTGAAATGGACTTTCCTGAGGATGGTCTTAATGTTGGATTGAGTCCATGGAGACCTTGGTATGGGGCAGTGGCACCAGGGCCCTGAAGGATTCTCCTAACCAGAGGTTATGACAAAGCTCCAATAAGCAGGTTTTCCATGGGGAGACGAGATTTGTTCTTATTGGTGCCTCAGGAAACCACCATATGCTGGTATTGGAAACGAGGCCTCTGAGGAGAGATGCCTGGAAACCAAAGCAATGGATCTGATTAGGGCCTAGGGTCCTGTCCGGTTCAATATTCTTCTCTGGGGACATCTGTTGTCTGAGTGGAGGTAGTTGCTCAGCTGGTTTGAGATCACCCCTGTTTGTCCTGGGCGGCCTACACTATTGGGATGGCCTCGGTGACTTTGGAGGTTTTTCCTCATTTGCAAGGTTGTGGCCAATGGAATGGGAAGAATTCCCTTGAAAGGGAAGCACAGTCCTGAGGTGTGGCTCCGGGGACCCAAGTGTGGAGCGTGTGTGGTCCAGGGCTATTTGGTCAAAAGTCTGAAAACACAAACTCCACTTAGGTTGGGGGATGTAGTTATGGCCGGCCCGATCTATAGAACGTGAGGAGAACTCTTCGGCATATGAACAAAGGGCGAATGTGAGGTGCTTGCTCATGCTTTTTTTTTTTTTTTTTTTCTGGAAATGTGTCACCGATTGCCATGGAATGTCGGGGTGTCCTCATGGGCCATCGATGAGGCTCCCTTTCTGGGGATTTGACCAGATCCCAAGAGTTTGGGGTCATCCTGTCGTAAGGGAGGAGGCCTTTTTGTTTTTTTTTTTGTTTATTTTTATTCATTTATTTATTTTTTTTTTTTACCTCAGGTGGACCACCAAAAGAGGGATTCCAGAGCAGAGTCGTGGGTGGGGGCAACTGGACAACCAGACCTCTGGTTAACATTGGGACCTAAGAACATGGCAAGCCCCATATGTGGGCTCTTGGTCCAGACACTGAGAGGCCTTCCTTGAGGATAGGTCTCGCACTGAGTTTCACAATGCGTTTTTGTGCCCAAGGAGCCCCTCAAGTCAGGGCGTGGCCTAATGTACCATGCTGGTTTCTCCTACACTGAACGTTGCACAATATGGCAACCAAAAGTTTTCTGGCCATGGGGAAGAAGGAGTTCTATTTTCTGCAACTCTTTCACTCCTGGACTGTGATTGGATTTAAGTTCTAGGTTCTGAAGCCTGAAAACTGAGGTTGGGAAGAGATGAAGACCTAAGGCCATGGTGTGTCTGATGTGCTCAGTGTTCGGCCAGCTGTTGAGTGTGGGTTGGGAGGTGCAGGCTCAGGCTGTCGCAGACAGGGAATTAATGCCCAAGCTAGACTGTATCATTGGGGTGCAGTCGAGTTTCATGCAGGATGGTACTCATTTGTGGTTACTGGGTAGCCCCAAAGGGCAAAGTTTTTCTTCTGGAGGGAAGACACAGTGCCACATAGTGGCTCCAGAATTCCAAAACTGGAAGGCTTGTGGGCCAGGAGTGTGAGGAAAAAATTCTGAGAACACAAGCCAGACTTAGATTTCGGGGTGAGGGGACGGCAGGCACCCTCTGCAGAAATGATTCGAGATCCCGTATACCTGAAGACAGAGCTAGGATCAGAAGTTGGCTTAGGTCGGAGTTTCTGTCCATGACGGCCCCTTCATGAAGGGGAGGGTGTCACGAGGACATGGAGGTTTTCCCACGATGGGAATTGTGAGATGCTCCAAACCGCAATGATTCCTTCTGTCGGACAGTCGAGACCTGTTGGATGGCTCCAGGACCTCCCATAAGGAAGTTATCCAGAGCAGGGTTCTAAGGATGGATGCCTGGGCAGCCTGCCTCCCATTCCAGGTGTCTCATAGAGCCAAGGCAGTTCGATCTGCTGGATCTAGGGGAGCAACCGAGGCGGGTGTGTTGAAATGGGTGATTTGAGGATGGGTCATAATGTGCATTTGTGTCCATGTAGACCTTGGAATGGGATGCTTGATCCGGGGCCTTGAGGGATGTTCATAACCGGAGGTTTTGATGGAGCCCTAAAGAGTATGTTTCCTATGTAGAGAAGAGAATTGTTTTGATGAGTGCCTAAGGAATCTCCCAAATGCTGGTATTGGAAACCAGGCCTCTGAGGAGAGATGACTGGAATCAAAAGTAATGGATCTGATTAGGGCCTAAGTGCCTGTCCAGTTCAATCTTATTCTCTGGGGATATCTGTCTCTGGGTCTGAGTGGTGGTAGTTTCCTAACTTGTGAGAGATCATCCCTGTCTGTCCTGGGCAGCCAACACTATCCGGATGGCCTCGGGGAGATTGGAGGATACTCCTAATCTATAGGGTTGTGGCCAATGGAAATGGCAGAATTCCCCTGGAGAGGGAAGCCACAGTCCTGAGGTGTGGCTCCAGGGGCCCCAACTTGGATGGTGTGTGGGCCAGGACTGTGGGGACAGAAGTCTGAAAACACAAACTCAGCTTAGGTTTGGGGATGTATGTATGAAGGCTCGATCTACAGACCGTGAGAATTTTCCGGGCTATGAACAAAGGGCGAGTATGTGGCGCTTGCTCAGGCTTTTGTCTCTGGATTTTGTGTCAACGGTGGCCGCGGAATGTCGGGGTGTCCTCAAGGGCCATGGACAATTCTTTCTCTGATGATTTGGCCTGATCCCAAGTGGTTGGGATCATTCTGTGGATGGGAAGAGTTCTTTCTGTATTTTTTTTATTTTTACCTCAGGTGTCCCACCAAAGAGGGATTCCAGAGTAGAGCCCTGAGTAGGGGTGACTAGACATCTCGAACTCTGGTTGAGATTGGGGGACTAGGGGCTTGGCAAGCCCCATATGTGGGGTGGGCTGTTGTTCCAGTCACTAAGAGGCTTTACATGAGGATAGGGCTCACGCTGAGGGTCACAATGTGTGTTTGTGCACATTGTGGCCCTCAGGGATAGGTGGGGCCTCCTAGTCCATGCTGCTTTCTCCTACAATGAACATTGGACAACATGCCAACCACTAGGTTTCTTGCCAAGGCGAAGGAGAAGTTCTGATTCTTGCATCACGTTCACTCCTGAGCAGTGAGTGGAGATAAGGTCTAGGTTCTGAAGGTGAAAACTGAGGTTGGGTAGAGATGATGGCCTAAAGCCATTGTGGGTGTGATATGCTCTGTGTACGGCCAGCTGTCTGGGTGTTGGACTGGAGGTCTGCCCTCAGGCTGTGTCAGACAGGGCTTTAGTGCACAGGCTAGACTGTATAATTGGGGTATGTTCGAGTGGCATGCAGGTTGTTACTCATTTGGCGTTTCTGGTTAGCCCTATAGGGCAACATTTTTCTTCTGGAGGGCAGGCAGAGTGCTGCATTGTGTCTCCAGAATTGCCAAACTGGAGGGGTGTGGCCAGGATTGTGAGGAAGGAAGTCTGAAAACACAAGCTAGCACGAGTTTTGGGGCCAAGAGCATGGCAGGCCCACTCTGCAGAGGCTGAATCGAGATCTCCTGCAGGTGAGGTCAGGGCGAGTATCAGATGTTGCCTCAAGCTGGAGTTTGTGTCCATGACGGCCCCTTCCTGAAGGGGGTGGGGGCGTCATGAGGCCAGGGAGGTTTCCCTACCCTGGGAGTTGTGAGCTGCTCCAAACTTCAAAGTTTCCTTCCTCAGGACAGTCGAGTACTATTGGATGGTTCCAGGATGCCCCATACAGAAAGACTCGAGAGCAGGGCCCTAAGCGTGGATGCCGAGAAACGCCAACTCACCTTCCCATTGCCTGGTCGAGACAAGGCACGCTCAATCTGCGGGATCTTGGGTGAGCTACCCAGAAGGCTAAGTTTAAATGGACTCTGCTGAGGATGAGTCATAATGTGGGTTGGTGGCCATGGAGACCTTGGAATGTGGCAGTAGCTAAGGGACTCTGCAGGATTCTCCAACCCGAAGGGCTTGACACAACCCCAACAAGGAAGCTTCCCATGTGGAGATGAGAGGTCTTCTGTCTGTTGCCTCAGGAAAGCCCCGTATGCTGGTCTTCGAACCCAGGCCTCTGAGGAGTGATACCTGGACACCAAAGCAAGAGTTCATAATAGGGCCTAGGGGCTTGTCTGGTTCAATCTTCTGTCTCTGCGGATATCTGTCTGTGTGTCTGCATGGAGGTTGTAGTTGCTCAGCTTGTGTCATAATGCCCCTCTTTGTCCAGTGCGGCTTGGGGTAGTGGGATGTCCTTGGGGACCTTGAGGTTTCTACTATTTTGTAGAGTTGTGGCCAATGGAATGGGCAGTTTCTTAGGAGAGAGCAGGCACAGTACTGTGGTGTGGCTCCAGAGACCCTAGCCTGGAGGCTGTGTAGGCCATGGCTGTGCAGACAGACATCCAAAAACCCTAACTCAGCTCAGGTTTGGGGCCGAGGTTACGGCAGGCCTGATCTACAGTCCATGAGGGGAGTTCCTCTGGATATGAAAGAAGGGTTAGAGGGAGGCAGTCGCTCAGGCCTTTGTCTCTGGATGTTTTGTCCACAATGGCCGTTTAATGTAGGAGTTGCCTCATGGGTCGTAGAAGTCTCCCTCTCTGGTAGTTTGTCCAGCCCCCAAATTTGGGGTCATTCTGTGGGAAGGGAAGTGTCCTGTTTTCTGCTTCATGTGTCCCCCCAGTAGAGGGATTCTAGAGCATATCAGTGGGTACTGACAACTGGAATACTCGCCCTCTGGTTATGCCTGGGGGCCTATGGATATGACAAGCCCCATATGCAGGATCTTGGTCCAGCCACTGAAAGGCGTTACTTTAATACGGGACTCACGCTGCAGGTCACAATGCATGTCTGTGCCCTAGGCGGCCCTCAAGCACTGGCGTGGCCTTTCGGACAATGCTGGTTTTCCCACATTGAACGTTGTACAACATGCCAACCACAAGGTTTCTGGCCATGGGGAAGGAGGAATTCTAATTTCTGCATCACGTTCACCCCTGGGCAGTGATTGGAGATAAGGTCTAGGTTCTGAAGCCTGAAAACAGAGGTTGGGAAGAGATGACGACCTACAGCCATAGCGGGTCCTATGTGTCCAGGTTGGGGCCAGCTGTCTGGGTGTCGTTTGGGATGTCTTGTCTCAGGCTCTGCCAGACAGGGCATTAGTATACAGGGTGGGATGTATAATTGCTTTACAATCGAGTGGCATGCATTAGAAAATCATTTGGGGTTTCTTATTAGCAGCATAGGGCAAAGTTTTTCTTCTGGAGGGCAGGCAGCATGCTGCATTGTGGCTTCGGAATTCCCAAACTGGAGGGCTTATGGGCCAGGAGAGTAAGGACGGAAGTCTGAGAACACAAGCTAGGCTTAGGTTTCGGGCAAGGACATGGCAGGCACACTCTGCAGAGCTGAATTGAGATCTCATGCGTCTGAAGTCACGTCGAGGTTCAGACTTTGGCTCAGGTTTGAGTTTCTGTCCATGTTGGCCCCTTCAGGAAGGGGGGGCATTATGAGGCCATGGGGGTTTTCCCACTATTGGAGTTGTGAGATGCTCCAAACCGCAAGGATTCCTTCTGTGGGACAATTAAGATTTGTTGGATGGCTCCAGGACGTCTTATAACGTATTTTTCCAGAACAGGGTTCTAAGTATGGATGCCTGGGCAGCCACCCTCACATTCCAATTGTGTCCTAGCAACAAGAAACGTTTGATCTGCTGGCTTGGGGTAGCAACAGAGGGGGCTGAGTTGAAATGGACTTTCCTAAGGATGCTCTTAATGTTGGATTGAGTCCATGGAGACCTTGGTATGCGGCAGTGGCACCAGGGCCCTGAAGGATTCTCCTAACCAGAGGTTATGACAAAGCTCCAATGAGCAAGTTTTCCATGGGGAGACGAGATTTGTTCTTATTGGTGCCTCAGGAAACCACCATATGCTGGTATTGGAAACGAGGCCTCTGAGGAGAGATGCCTGGAAACCAAAGCAATGGATCTGATTAGGGCCTAGGGGCCTGTCCGGTTCAATATTCTTCTCTGGGGACATCTGTTGTCTGAGTGGAGGTAGTTGCTCAGCTGGTTTGAGATCACCCCTGTTTGTCCTGGGCGGCCTACACTATTGGGATGGCCTCGGTGACTTTGGAGGTTTTTCCTCATTTGCAAGGTTGTGGCCAATGGAATGGGAAGAATTCCCTTGAAAGGGAAGCACAGTCCTGAGGTGTGGCTCCAGGGACCCAAGTGTGGAGCGTGTGTGGTCCAGGGCTATTTGGTCAAAAGTCTGAAAACACAAACTCCACTTAGGTTGGGGGATGTAGTTATGGCCGGCCCGATCTATAGACCGTGAGGAGAACTCTTCGGCATATGAACAAATGCCGAATGTGAGGTGCTTGCTCATGCTTTTTTTTTTTTTTTTTCTGGAAATGTGTCACCGATTGCCATGGAATGTCGGGGTGTCCTCATGGGCCATCGATGAGGTTCCCTTTCTGGGGATTTGACCCGATTCTAAGAGTTTGGGGTCATTCTGTCGGAAGAGAGGAGGCCTTTCTGTATTTTTTTTTTTGTTTATTTATTTATTTATTTATTTATTTATTTTTTTTTTTTTTTTTACCTCAGGTGGACCACCAGAAGACGGATTCAAGAGCAGAGTCGTGGGTGGGGGCAACTGGACAACCAGACCTCTGGTTAACATTGGGACCTAAGAACATGGCAAGCCCCATATGTGGGCTCTTGGTCCAGACACTGAGAGGCCTTCCTTGAGGATAGGTCTCACACTGAGTTTCACAATGTGTTTTTGTGCCCAAGGAGCCCCTCAAGTCAGGGCGTGGCCTAATGTACCATGCTTGTTTCTCCTACACTGAACATTGCACAATATGGCAACCAAAAGTTTTCTGGCCATGGGGAAGAAGGAGTTCTATTTTCTGCAACTCTTTCACTCCTGGACTGTGATTGGATTTAAGGTCTAGGTTCTGAAGCCTGAAAACTGAGGTTGGGAAGAGATGAAGACCTAAGGCCATGGTGTGTTTGATGTGCTCAGTGTTCGGCCAGCTGTTGAGTGTGGGTTGGGAGGTGCAGGCTCAGGCTGTGGCAGACAGGGAATTAATGCCCAGGCTAGACTGTATCATTGGGGTGCAGTCGAGTATCGTGTAGGATGGTACTCATTTGTGGTTCCTGGGTAGCCCCAAAGGGCAACGTTTTTCTTCTGGAGGGAAGACACAGTGCCACATAGTGGCTCCAGAATTCCCAAACTGGAAGGCTTGTGGGCCAGGAGTGTGAGGAAAAAATTCTGAGAACACAAGCCAGACTTAGATTTCGGGGTGAGGGGATGGCAGGCACCCTCTGCAGAGATGATTCGAGATCCCGTATACCTGAAGACAGAGCTAGGATCAGAAGTTGGCTTAGGTCGGAGTTTCTGTCCATGACGGCCCCTTCATGAAGGGGAGGGTGTCACGAGGACATGGAGGTTTTCCCACGATGGGAATTGTGAGATGCTCCAAACCGCAATGATTCCTTCTGTGGGCCAGTCGAGACCTGTTGGATGGCTTCAGGACATCCCATAAGGAAGTTATCCAGAGCAGGGTTCTAAGGATGGATGCCTGGGCAGCCTGCCTCCCATTCCAGGTGTCTCATAGAGCCAAGGCAAGTTCGATCTGCTGGATCTAGGGGAGCAACCGAGGCGGGTGTGTTGAAAAGGGTGAACTGAGGATGGGTCATAATGAGCATTTGTGTCCATGTAGACCTTGGAATGGGGTGCTTGATCCGGGCCCTTGAGGGATGTTCATAACCGGAGGTTTTGATGGAGCTCTAAAGAGTATGTTTCCTATGTAGAGAAGAGAATTGTTTTGATGAGTGCCTAAGGAATCTCCCATATGCTGGTATTGGAAACCAGGCCTCTGAGGAGCGATGACTAGAATCAAAAGCAATGGATCTGATTAGGGCCTATGTGCCTGTCCAGTTCAATCTTATTCTCTGGGGATATCTGTCTCTGGGTCTGAGTGGAGGTAGTTTCCTAACTTGTGTGAGATCATCCCTGTTTGTCCTGGGCAGCCAACACTATTCGGATGGCCTCGGGGAGATTGGAGGATACTCCTAATCTATAGGGTTGTGGCCAATGGAAATGGCAGAATTCCCCTGGAGAGGGAAGCCACAGTCCTGAGGTGTGGCTCCAGGGGCCCCAACTTGGATGGTGTGTGGGCCAGGACTGTGGGGACAGAAGTCTGAAAACACAAACTCAGCTTAGGTTTGGGGATGTATTTATGAAGGCTCGATCTACAGACCGTGAGAACTTTCCGGGCTATGAACAAAGGGCGAGTATGTGGCGCTTGCTCAGGCTTTTGTCTCTGGATTTTGGGTCAACGGTGGCCGTGGAATGTCGGGGTGTCCTCAAGGGCCATGGACAATTCTTTCTTGATGATTTGGCCTGATCCCAAGTGGTTGGGATCATTCTGTGGATGGGAAGAGTCCTTTCTGTAGTTTTTTTTTTTTTTTACTTCAGGTGTCCCACCAAAGAGGGATTCCAGAGTTGAGCCCTGAGTAGGGGTGACTAGACATTTCGAACTCTGGTTGAGATTGGGGGACTAGGGGCTTGGCCAGCCCCATATGTGGGCTGTTGTTCCAGTCACTAAGAGGCTTTACATGAGGATAGGGCTCACGCTGAGGGTCACAAAGTGTGTTTGTGCACATTGTGGCCCTCAGGGATAGGTGGGGCCTCCTAGTCCATGCTGCTTTCTCCTACAATGAACATTGGACAACATGCCAACCACTAGGTTTCTTGCCAAGGCGAAGGAGAAGTTCTGATTCTTGCATCACGTTCACTCCTGAGCAGTGAGTGGAGATAAGGTCTAGGTTCTGAAGGTGAAAACTGACGTTGGGTAGAAATGATGGCCTAAAGCCATTGTGGGTGTGATATGCTCTGTGTACGGCCAGCTGTCTGGGTGTTGGACTGGAGGTCTGCCCTCAGGCTGTGTCAGACAGGGCTTTAGTGCACAGGCTAGACTGTATAATTGGGGTATGGTCGAGTGGCATGCAGGTTGTTACTCATTTGGCGTTTCTGGTTAGCCCTATAGGGCAACATATTTCTTCTGGAGGGCAGGCAGAGTGCTGCATTGTGTCTCCAGAATTGCCAAACTGGAGGGGTGTGGCCAGGATTGTGAGGAAGGAAGTCTGAAAACACAAGCTAGCACGAGTTTTGGGGCCAAGAGCATGGCAGGCCCACTCTGCAGAGGCTGAATCGAGATCTCCTGCAGGTGAGGTCAGGGCGAGTATCAGATGTTGCCTCAAGCTGGAGTTTGTGTCCATGACGGCCCCTTCCTGAAGGGGGTGGGGGCGTCATGAGGCCAGGGAGGTTCCCCTACGCTGGGAGTTGTGAGCTGCTCCAAACTTCAAAGTTTCCTTCTTCAGGACAGTCGAGTACTATTGGATGGTTCCAGGATGCCCCATACAGAAAGACTCGAGAGCAGGGCCGTAAGCATGGATGCCGAGAAACGCCAACTCACCTTCCCATTGCCTGGGCGAGACAAGGCACGCTCAATCTGCGGGCTCTTGGGTGAGCTACCCAGAAGGCTGAGTTTAAATGGACTCTGCTGAGGATGAGTCATAATGTGGGTTGGTGGCCATGGAGACCTTGGAATGTGGCAGTAGCTAAGGGACTCTGCAGGATTCTCCAACCCGAAGGGCTTGACACAACTCCAACAAGGAAGCTTCCCATGTGGAGATGAGAGGTCTTCTGTCTGGTGCCTCAGGAAAGCCCCGTATGCTGGTCTTCGAACCCAGGCCTCTGAGGAGTGATACCTGGACACCAAAGCAAGAGTTCATAATAGGGCCTAGGGGCCTGTCTGGTTCAATCTTCTGTCTCTGCGGATATCTGTCTGTGTGTCTGCATGGAGGTAGTAGTTGCTCAGCTTGTGTCATAATGCCCCTATTTGTCCAGTGCGGCTTGGGGTAGTGGGATGTCCTTGGGGACCTTGAGGTTTCTACTATTTTGTAGAGTTGTGGCCAATGGAATGGGCAGTTTCTTAGGAGAGAGCAGGCACAGTTCTGTGGTGTGGCTCCAGAGACCCCAGCCTGGAGGCTGTGTGGGCCATGGCTGTGCAGACAGACATCCAAAAACCCTAACTCAGCTCAGGTTTGAGGCCGAGGTTACGGCAGGCCTGATCTACAGTCCATGAGGGGAGTTCCTCTGGATATGAAAGAAGGGTGAGAGGGAGGCAGTCGCTCAGGCTTTTGTCTCTGGATGTTTTGTCCACAATGGCCGTTTAATGTAGGAGTTCCTCATGGGTCGTAGAAGTCTCCCTCTCTGGTAGTTTGTCCAGCCCCCAAGAGTTTGGGGTCCTTCTGTGGGAAGGGAAGTGTCCTGTTTTCTGCTTCATGTGTCCCCCCAGTAGAGGGATTCTAGAGCATAGCAGTGGGTACTGACAACTGGAATACTCGCCCTCTGGTTAAGCCTGGGGGCCTATGGATATGACAAGCCCCATATGCAGGATCTTGGTCCAGCCACTGAAAGGCGTTACTTTAATACGGGACTCACGCTGCAGGTCACAATGCATGTCTGTGCCCTAGGCGGCCCTCAAGCACTGGCGTGGCCTTTCGGACAATGCAGGTTTTCCCACATTGAACGTTGGACAACATGCCAACCACAAGGTTTCTGGCCATGGGGAAGGAGGAATTCTAATTTCTGCATCACGTTCACCCCTGGGCAGTGATTTGAGATAAGGTCTAGGTTCTGAAGCATGAAAACCGAGGTTGGGAAGAGATGACGACCTACAGCCATAGCGGGTCCTATGTGTCCAGGTTGGGGCCAGCTTTCTGGGTGTCGTTTGGGATGTCTTGTCTCAGGCTGTGCCAGACAGGGCATTAGTATACAGGGTGGGCTGTATAAATGCTTTACAATCGAGTGGCATGCATTAGAAAATCATTTGGGGTTTCTTATTAGCAGCATAGGGCAAAGTTTTTCTTCTGGAGGGCAGGCAGCATGCAGCATTGTGGCTTCGGAATTCCCAAACTGGAGGGCTTATGGGCCAGGACAGTGAGGACGGAAGTCTGAGAACACAAGCTAGGCTTAGGTTTCGGGGCAAGGACATGGCAGGCACACTCTGCAGAGCTGAATTGAGATCTCATGCGTCTGAAGTCAGGTCGAGGTTCAGACTTTGGCTCAGGTTTGAGTTTCTGTCCATGTTGGCCCCTTCAAGAAGATGGGGCATTATGAGGCCATGGGGGTTTTCCCACTATTGGAGTTGTGAGATGCTCCAAACCGCAAGGATTCCTTCTGTGGAACAATTAAGATTTGTTGGATGGCTCCAGGACTTCTTATAAGGTATTTTTCCAGTACAGCGTTCTAAGTATGGATGCCTGGGCAGCCAGACTCACATTCCAATTGTCTCCTAGCAACAAGAAACGTTTGATCTGCTGGCTTGGTGTAGCAACAGAGCGGGCTGAGTTGAAATGGACTTTCCTGAGGATGGTCTTAAGGTTGGATTGAGTCCATGGAGACCTTGGTATGGGGCAGTGGCACCAGGGCCCTGAAGGATTCTCCTAACCAGAGGTTATGACAAAGCTCCAATGAGCAAGTTTTCCATGGGGAGACGAGATTTGTTCTTATTGGTGCCTCAGGAAACCACCATATGCTGGTATTGGAAACGAGGCCTCTGAGGAGAGATGCCTGGAAACCAAAGCAATGGATCTGATTAGGGCCTAGGGTCCTGTCCGGTTCAATATTCTTCTCTGGGGACATCTGTTGTCTGAGTGGAGGTAGTTGCTCAGCTGGTTTGAGATCACCCCTGTTTGTCCTGGGCGGCCTACACTATTGGGATGGCCTCGGTGATTTTGGAGGTTTTTCCTCATTTGCAAGGTTGTGGCCAATGGAATGGGAAGAATTCCCTTGAAAGGGAAGCACAGTCCTGAGGTGTGGCTCCAGGGACCCAAGTGTGGAGCGTGTGTGGTCCAGGGCTATTTGGTCAAAAGTCTGAAAACACAAACTCCACTTAGGTTGGGGGATGTAGTTATGGCCGGCCCGATCTATAGAACGTGAGGAGAACTCTTCGGCATATGAACAAAGGGCGAATGTGAGGTGCTTGCTCAAGCTTTTTTTTTTTTTTTTTTTCTGGAAATGTGTCACCGATTGCCATGGAATGTCGGGGTGTCCTCATGGGCCATCGATGAGGCTCCCTTTCTGGGGATTTGACCAGATCCCAAGAGTTTGGGGTCATCCTGTCGTAAGGGAGGAGGCCTTTCTGTTTTTTTTTTGTTTATTTTTATTCATTTATTTATTTATATTTTTTACCTCAGGTGGACCACCAAAAGAGGGATTCCAGAGCAGAGTCGTGGGTGGGGGCAACTGGACAACCAGACCTCTGGTTAACATTGGGACCTAAGAACATGGCAAGCCCCATATGTGGGCTCTTGGTCCAGACACTGAGAGGCCTTCCTTGAGGATAGGTCTCGCACTGAGTTTCACAATGCGTTTTTGTGCCCAAGGAGCCCCTCAAGTCAGGGCGTGGCCTAATGTACCATGCTGGTTTCTCCTACACTGAACGTTGCACAATATGGCAACCAAAAGTTTTCTGGCCATGGGGAAGAAGGAGTTCTATTTTCTGCAACTCTTTCACTCCTGGACTGTGATTGGATTTAAGGTCTAGGTACTGAAGCCTGAAAACTGAGGTTGGGAAGAGATGAAGACCTAAGGCCATGGTGTGTCTGATGTGCTCAGTGTTCGGCCAGCTGTTGAGTGTGGGTTGGGAGGTGCAGGCTCAGGCTGTCGCAGACAGGGAATTAATGCCCAGGCTAGACTGTATCATTGGGGTGCAGTCGAGTTTCATGCAGGATGGTACTCATTTGTGGTTACTGGGTAGCCCCAAAGGGCAACGTTTTTCTTCTGGAGGGAAGACACAGTGCCACATAGTGGCTCCAGAATTCCAAAACTGGAAGGCTTGTGGGCCAGGAGTGTGAGGAAAAAATTCTGAGAACACAAGCCAGACTTAGATTTCGGGGTGAGGGGACGGCAGGCACCCTCTGCAGAAATGATTCGAGATCCCGTATACCTGAAGACAGAGCTAGGATCAGAAGTTGGCTTAGGTCGGAGTTTCTGTCCATGACGGCCCCTTCATGAAGGGGAGGGTGTCACGAGGACATGGAGGTTTTCCCACGATGGGAATTGTGAGATGCTCCAAACCGCAATGATTCCTTCTGTCGGACAGTCGAGACCTGTTGGATGGCTCCAGGACCTCCCATAAGGAAGTTATCCAGAGCAGGGTTCTAAGGATGGATGCCTGGGCAGCCTGCCTCCCATTCCAGGTGTCTCATAGAGCCAAGGCAGTTCGATCTAAGGATCTAGGGGAGCAACAGAGGCGGGTGTGTTGAAATGGGTGATTTGAGGATGGGTCATAATGTGCATTTGTGTCCATGTAGACCTTGGAATGGGATGCTTGATCCGGGGCCTTGAGGGATGTTCATAACCGGAGGTTTTGATGGAGCCCTAAAGAGTATGTTTCCTATGTAGAGAAGAGAATTGTTTTTATGAGTGCCTAAGGAATCTCCCATATGCTGGTATTGGAAACCAGGCCTCTGAGGAGAGATGACTGGAATCAAAAGTAATGGATCTGATTAGGGCCTAAGTGCCTGTCCAGTTCAATCTTATTCTCTGGGGATATCTGTCTCTGGATCTGAGTGGAGGTAGTTTCCTAACTTGTGAGAGATCATCCCTGTCTGTCCTGGGCAGCCAACACTATTCGGATGGCCTCGGGGAGATTGGAGGATACTCCTAATCTATAGGGTTGTGGCCAATGGAAATGGCAGAATTCCCCTGGAGAGGGAAGCCACAGTCCTGAGGTGTGGCTCCAGGGGCCCCAACTTGGATGGTGTGTGGGCCAGGACTGTGGGGACAGAAGTCTGAAAACACAAACTCAGCTTAGGTTTGGGGATGTATGTATGAAGGCTCGATCTACAGACCGTGAGAATTTTCCGGGCTATGAACAAAGGGCGAGTATGTGGCGCTTGCTCAGGCTTTTGTCTCTGGATTTTGTGTCAATGGTGGCCGCGGAATGTCGGGGTGTCCTCAAGGGCCATGGACAATTCTTTCTCTGATGATTTGGCCTGATCCCAAGTGGTTGGGATCATTCTGTGGATGGGAAGAGTTCTTTCTGTATTTTTTTTTTTTTTACCTCAGGTGTCCCACCAAAGAGGGATTCCAGAGTAGAGCCCTGAGTAGGGGTGACTAGACATCTCGAACTCTGGTTGAGATTGGGGGACTAGGGGCTTGGCAAGCCCCATATGTGGGGTGGGCTTTTGTTCCAGTCACTAAGAGGCTTTACATGAGGATAGGGCTCACGCTGAGGGTCACAATGTGTGTTTGTGCACATTGTGGCCCTCTGGGATAGGTGGGGCCTCCTAGTCCATGCTGCTTTCTCCTACAATGAACATTGGACAACATGCCAACCACTAGGTTTCTTGCCAAGGCGAAGGAGAAGTTCTGATTCTTGCATCACGTTCACTCCTGAGCAGTGAGTGGAGATAAGGTCTAGGTTCTGAAGGTGAAAACTGAGGTTGGGTAGAGATGATGGCCTAAAGCCATTGTGGGTGTGATATGCTCTGTGTACGGCCAGCTGTCTGGGTGTTGGACTGGAGGTCTGCCCTCAGGCTGTGTCAGACAGGGCTATAGTGCACAGGCTAGACTGTATAATTGGGGTATGTTCGAGTGGCATGCAGGTTGTTACTCATTTGGCGTTTCTGGTTAGCCCTATAGGGCAACATTTTTCTTCTGGAGGGCAGGCAGAGTGCTGCATTGTGTCTCCAGAATTGCCAAACTGGAGGGGTGTGGCCAGGATTGTGAGGAAGGAAGTCTGAAAACACAAGCTAGCACGAGTTTTGGGGCCAAGAGCATGGCAGGCCCACTCTGCAGAGGCTGAATCGAGATCTCCTGCAGGTGAGGTCAGGGCGAGTATCAGATGTTGCCTCAAGCTGGAGTTTGTGTCCATGACGGCCCCTTCCTGAAGGGGGTGGGGGCGTCATGAGGCCAGGGAGGTTTCCCTACGCTGGGAGTTGTGAGCTGCTCCAAACTTCAAAGTTTCCTTCTTCAGGACAGTCGAGTACTATTGGATGGTTCCAGGATGCCCCATACAGAAAGACTCGAGAGCAGGGCCGTAAGCATGGATGCCGAGAAACGCCAACTCACCTTCCCATTGCCTGGTCGAGACAAGGCACGCTCAATCTGCGGGCTCTTGGGTGAGCTACCCAGAAGGCTGAGTTTAAATGGACTCTGCTGAGGATGAGTCATAATGTGGGTTGGTGGCCATGGAGACCTTGGAATGTGGCAGTAGCTAAGGGACTCTGCAGGATTCTCCAACCCGAAGGGCTTGACACAACCCCAACAAGGAAGCTTCCCATGTGGAGATGAGAGGTCTTCTGTCTGTTGCCTCAGGAAAGCCACGTATGCTGGTCTTAGAACTCAGGCCTCTGAGGAGTGATACCTGGACACCAAAGCAAGAGTTCATAATAGGGCCTAGGGGCCTGTCTGGTTCAATCTTCTGTCTCTTCGGATATCTGTCTGTGTGTCTGCATGGAGGTTGTAGTTGCTCAGCTTGTGTCATAATGCCCCTATTTGTCCAGTGCGGCTTGGGGTAGTGGGATGTCCTTGGGGACCTTGAGGTTTCTACTATTTTGTAGAGTTGTGGCCAATGGAATGGGCAGTTTCTTAGGAGAGAGCAGGCACAGTACTGTGGTGTGGCTCCAGAGACCCCAGCCTGGAGGCTGTGTGGGCCATGGCTGTGCAGACAGACATCCAAAAACCCAAACTCAGCTCAGGTTTGGGGCCGAGGTTACGGCAGGCCTGATCTACAGTCCATGAGGGGAGTTCCTCTGGATATGAAAGAAGGGTGAGAGGGAGGCAGTCGCTCAGGCTTTTGTCTATGGATGTTTTGTCCACAATGGCCGTTTAATGTAGGAGTTGCCTCATGGGTCGTAGAAGTCTCCCTCTCTGGTAGTTTGTCCAGCCCCCAAAGTTTGGGGTCATTCTGTGGGAAGGGAAGTGTCCTGTTTTCTGCTTCATGTGTCCCCCCAGTAGAGGGATTCTAGAGCATAGCAGTGGGTACTGACAACTGGAATACTCGCCCTCTGGTTAAGCCTGGGGGCCTATGGATATGACAAGCCCCATATGCAGGATCTTGGTCCAGCCACTGAAAGGCGTTACTTTAATACGGGACTCACACTGCAGGTCACAATGCATGTCTGTGCTCTAGGCGGACCTCAAGCACTGGCGTGGCCTTTCGGACAATGCTGGTTTTCCCACATTGAACGTTGGACAACATGCCAACCACAAGGTTTCTGCCATGGGGAAGGAGGAATTCTAATTTCTGCATCACGTTCACCCCTGGGCAGTGATTGGAGATAAGGTCTAGGTTCTGAAGCCTGAAAACAGAGGTTGGGAAGAGATGACGACCTACAGCCATAGCGGGTCCTATGTGTCCAGGTTGGGGCCAGCTGTCTGGGTGTCGTTTGGGATGTCTTGTCTCAGGCTCTGCCAGACAGGGCATTAGTATACAGGGTGGGATGTATAATTGCTTTACAATCGAGTGGCATGCATTAGAAAATCATTTGGGGTTTCTTATTAGCAGCATAGGGCAAAGTTTTTCTTCTGGAGGGCAGGCAGCATGCTGCATTGTGGCTTCGGAATTCCCAAACTGGAGGGCTTATGGGCCAGGAGAGTAAGGACGGAAGTCTGAGAACACAAGCTAGGCTTAGGTTTCGGGGCAAGGACATGGCAGGCACACTCTGCAGAGCTGAATTGAGATCTCATGCGTCTGAAGTCAGGTCGAGGTTCAGACTTTGGCTCAGGTTTGAGTTTCTGTCCATGTTGGCCCCTTCAGGAAGGGGGGGCATTATGAGGCCATGGGGGTTTTCCCACTATTGGAGTTGTGAGATGCTCCAAACCGCAAGGATTCCTTCTGTGGGACAATTAAGATTTGTTGGATGGCTCCAGGACGTCTTATAAGGTATTTTTCCAGAACAGGGTTCTAAGTATGGATGCCTGGGCAGCCACCCTCACATTCCAATTGTGTCCTAGCAACAAGAAACGTTTGATCTGCTGGCTTGGGGTAGCAACAGAGGGGGCTGAGTTGAAATGGACTTTCCTGAGGATGGTCTTAATGTTGGATTGAGTCCATGGAGACCTTGGTATGCGGCAGTGGCACCAGGGCCCTGAAGGATTCTCCTAACCAGAGGTTATGACAAAGCTCCAATGAGCAAGTTTTCCATGGGGAGACGAGATTTGTTCTTATTGGTGCCTCAGGAAACCACCATATGCTGGTATTGGAAACGAGGCATCTGAGGAGAGATGCCTGGAAACCAAAGCAATGGATCTGATTAGGGCCTAGGGGCCTGTCCGGTTCAATATTCTTCAATGGGGACATCTGTTGTCTGAGTTGAGGTAGTTGCTCAGCTGGTTTGAGATCACCCCTGTTTGTCCTGGGCGGCCTACACTATTGGGATGGCCTCGGTGACTTTGGAGGTTTTTCCTCATTTGCAAGGTTGTGGCCAATGGAATGGGAAGAATTCCCTTGAAAGGGAAGCACAGTCCTGAGGTGTGGCTCCAGGGACCCAAGTGTGGAGCGTGTGTGGTCCAGGGCTATTTGGTCAAAAGTCTGAAAACACAAACTCCACTTAGGTTGGGGGATGTAGTTATGGCCGGCCCGATCTATAGACCGTGAGGAGAACTCTTCGGCATATGAACAAATGCCGAATGTGAGGTGCTTGCTCATGCTTTTTTTTTTTTTTTTTTTCTGGAAATGTGTCACCGATTGCCATGGAATGTCGGGGTGTCCTCATGGGCCATCGATGAGGCTCCCTTTCTGGGGATTTGACCCGATTCTAAGAGTTTGGGGTCATTCTGTCGGAAGGGAGGAGGCCTTTCTGTATTTTTTTATTTATTTATTTATTTTTTTTACCTCAGGTGGACCACCAGAAGACGGATTCAAGAGCAGAGTCGTGGGTGGGGGCAACTGGACAACCAGACCTCTGGTTAACATTGGGACCTAAGAACATGGCAAGCCCCATATGTGGGCTCTTGGTCCAGACACTGAGAGGCCTTCCTTGAGGATAGGTCTCACACTGAGTTTCACAATGTGTTTTTGTGCCCAAGGAGCCCCTCAAGTCAGGGCGTGGCCTAATGTACCATGCTTGTTTCTCCTACACTGAACATTGCACAATATGGCAACCAAAAGTTTTCTGGCCATGGGGAAGAAGGAGTTCTATTTTCTGCAACACTTTCACTCCTGGACTGTGATTGGATTTAAGGTCTAGGTTCTGAAGCCTGAAAACTGAGGTTGGGAAGAGATGAAGACCTAAGGCCATGGTGTGTTTGATGTGCTCAGTGTTCGGCCAGCTGTTGAGTGTGGGTTGGGAGGTGCAGGCTCAGGCTGTGGCAGACAGGGAATTAATGCCCAGGCTAGACTGTATCATTGGGGTGCAGTCGAGTATCGTGTAGGATGGTACTCATTTGTGGTTCCTGGGTAGCCCCAAAGGGCAACGTTTTTCTTCTGGAGGGAAGACACAGTGCCACTTAGTGGCTCCAGAATTCCCAAACTGGAAGGCTTGTGGGCCAGGAGTGTGAGGAAAAAATTCTGAGAACACAAGCCAGACTTAGATTTCGGGGTGAGGGGACGGCAGGCAACCTCTGCAGAGATGATTCGAGATCCCGTATACCTGAAGACAGAGCTAGGATCAGAAGTTGGCTTAGGTCGGAGTTTCTGTCCATGACGGCCCCTTCCTGAAGGGGAGGGTGTCACGAGGACATGGAGGTTTTCCCACGATGGGAATTGTGAGATGCTCCAAACCGCAATGATTCCTTCTGTGGGCCAGTCGAGACCTGTTGGATGGCTACAGGACATCCCATAAGGAAGTTATCCAGAGAAGGGTTCTAAGGATGGATGCCTGGGCAGCCTGCCTCCCATTCAAGGTGTCTCATAGAGCCAAGGCAAGTTCGATCTGCTGGATCTAGGGGAGCAACCGAGGCGGGTGTGTTGAAAAGGGTGAAGTGAGGATGGGTCATAATGAGCATTTGTGTCCATGTAGACCTTGGAATGGGGTGCTTGATCCGGGGCCTTGAGGGATGTTCATAACCGGAGGTTTTGATGGAGCTCTAAAGAGTATGTTTCCTATGTAGAGAAGAGAATTGTTTTGATGAGTGCCTAAGGAATCTCGCATATGCTGGTATTGGAAACCAGGCCTCTGAGGAGAGATGACTGGAATCAAAAGCAATGGATCTGATTAGGGCCTACGTGCCTGTCCAGTTCAATCTTATTCTCTGGGGATATCTGTCTCTGGGTCTGAGTGGAGGTAGTTTCCTAACTTGTGTGAGATCATCCCTGTTTGTCCTGGGTAGCCAACACTATTCGGATGGCCTCGGGGAGATTGGAGGATACTCCTAATCTATAGGGTTGTGGCCAATGGAAATGGCAGAATTCCCCTGGAGAGGGAAGCCACAGTCCTGAGGTGTGGCTCCAGGGGCCCCAACTTGGATGGTGTGTGGGCCAGGACTGTGGGGACAGAAGTCTGAAAACACAAACTCAGCTTAGGTTTGGGGATGTATTTATGAAGGCTCGATCTACAGACCGTGAGAACTTTCCGGGCTATGAACAAAGGGCGAGTATGTGGCGCTTGCTCAGGCTTTTGTCTCTGGATTTTGGGTCAACGGTGGCCGTGGAATGTCGGGGTGTCCTCAAGGGGCATGGACAATTCTTTCTCTGATGATTTGGCCTGATCCCAAGTGGTTGGGATCATTCTGTGGATGGGAAGAGTCCTTTCTGTATTTTTTTTTTTTTTTACCTCTGGTGTCCCACCAAAAAGGGATTCCAGAGTTGAGCCCTGAGTAGGGGTGACTAGACATTTCGAACTCTGGTTGAGATTGGGGGACTAGGGGCTTGGCCAGCCCCATATGTGGGCTGTTGTTCCAGTCACTAAGAGGCTTTACATGAGGATAGGGCTCACGCTGAGGGTCACAATGTGTGTTTGTGCACATTGTGGCCCTCAGGGATAGGTGGGGCCTCCTAGTCCATGCTGCTTTCTCCTACAATGAACATTGGACAACATGCCAACCACTAGGTTTCTTGCCAAGGCGAAGGAGAAGTTCTGATTCTTGCATCACGTTCACTCCTGAGCAGTGAGTGGAGATAAGGTCTAGGTTCTGAAGGTGAAAACTGAGGTTGGGTAGAGATGATGGCCTAAAGCCATTGTGGGTGTGATATGCTCTGTGTACGGCCAGCTGTCTGGGTGTTGGACTGGAGGTCTGCCCTCAGGCTGTGTCAGACAGGGCTTTAGTGCACAGGCTAGACTGTATAATTGGGGTATGTTCGAGTGGCATGCAGGTTGTTACTCATTTGGCGTTTCTGGTTAGCCCTATAGGGCAACATTTTTCTTCTGGAGGGCAGGCAGAGTGCTGCATTGTGTCTCCAGAATTGCCAAACTGGAGGGGTGTGGCCAGGATTGTGAGGAAGGAAGTCTGAAAACACAAGCTAGCACGAGTTTTGGGGCCAAGAGCATGGCAGGCCCACTCTGCAGAGGCTGAATCGAGATCTCCTGCAGGTGAGGTCAGGGCGAGTATCAGATGTTGCCTCAAGCTGGAGTTTGTGTCCATGACGGCCCCTTCCTGAAGGGGGTGGGGGCGTCATGAGGCCAGGGAGGTTTCCCTACCCTGGGAGTTGTGAGCTGCTCCAAACTTCAAAGTTTCCTTCCTCAGGACAGTCGAGTACTATTGGATGGTTCCAGGATGCCCCATACAGAAAGACTCGAGAGCAGGGCCCTAAGCGTGGATGCCGAGAAACGCCAACTCACCTTCCCATTGCCTGGTCGAGACAAGGCACGCTCAATCTGCGGGCTCTTGGGTGAGCTACCCAGAAGGCTAAGTTTAAATGGACTCTGCTGAGGATGAGTCATAATGTGGGTTGGTGGCCATGGAGACCTTGGAATGTGGCAGTAGCTAAGGGACTCTGCAGGATTCTCCAACCCGAAGGGCTTGACACAACCCCAACAAGGAAGCTTCCCATGTGGAGATGAGAGGTCTTCTGTCTGTTGCCTCAGGAAAGCCCCGTATGCTGGTCTTCGAACCCAGGCCTCTGAGGAGTGATACCTGGACACCAAAGCAAGAGTTCATAATAGGGCCTAGGGGCTTGTCTGGTTCAATCTTCTGTCTCTGCGGATATCTGTCTGTGTGTCTGCATGGAGGTTGTAGTTGCTCAGCTTGTGTCATAATGCCCCTCTTTGTCCAGTGCGGCTTGGGGTAGTGGGATGTCCTTGGGGACCTTGAGGTTTCTACTATTTTGTAGAGTTGTGGCCAATGGAATGGGCAGTTTCTTAGGAGAGAGCAGGCACAGTACTGTGGTGTGGCTCCAGAGACCCTAGCCTGGAGGCTCTGTAGGCCATGGCTGTGCAGACAGACATCCAAAAACCCTAACTCAGCTCAGGTTTGGGGCCGAGGTTACGGCAGGCCTGATCTACAGTCCATGAGGGGAGTTCCTCTGGATATGAAAGAAGGGTTAGAGGGAGGCAGTCGCTCAGGCCTTTGTCTCTGGATGTTTTGTCCACAATGGCCGTTTAATGTAGGAGTTGCCTCATGGGTCGTAGAAGTCTCCCTCTCTGGTAGTTTGTCCAGCCCCCAAATTTGGGGTCATTCTGTGGGAAGGGAAGTGTCCTGTTTTCTGCTTCATGTGTCCCCCCAGTAGAGGGATTCTAGAGCATAGCAGTGGGTACTGACAACTGGAATACTCGCCCTCTGGTTAAGCCTGGGGGCCTATGGATATGACAAGCCCCATATGCAGGATCTTGGTCCAGCCACTGAAAGGCGTTACTTTAATACGGGACTCACGCTGCAGGTCACAATGCATGTCTGTGCCCTAGGCGGCCCTCAAGCACTGGCGTGGCCTTTCGGACAATGCTGGTTTTCCCACATTGAACGTTGGACAACATGCCAACCACAAGGTTTCTGGCCATGGGGAAGGAGGAATTCTAATTTCTGCATCACGTTCACCCCTGGGCAGTGATTGGAGATAAGGTCTAGGTTCTGAAGCCTGAAAACAGAGGTTGGGAAGAGATGACGACCTACAGCCATAGCGGGTCCTATGTGTCCAGGTTGGGGCCAGCTGTCTGGGTGTCGTTTGGGATGTCTTGTCTCAGGCTCTGCCAGACAGGGCATTAGTATACAGGGTGGGATGTATAATTGCTTTACAATCGAGTGGCATGCATTAGAAAATCATTTGGGGTTTCTTATTAGCAGCATAGGGCAAAGTTTTTCTTCTGGAGGGCAGGCAGCATGCTGCATTGTGGCTTCGGAATTCCCAAACTGGAGGGCTTATGGGCCAGGAGAGTAAGGACGGAAGTCTGAGAACACAAGCTAGGCTTAGGTTTCGGGGCAAGGACATGGCAGGCACACTCTGCAGAGCTGAATTGAGATCTCATGCGTCTGAAGTCAGGTCGAGGTTCAGACTTTGGCTCAGGTTTGAGTTTCTGTCCATGTTGGCCCCTTCAGGAAGGGGGGGCATTATGAGGCCATGGGGGTTTTCCCACTATTGGAGTTGTGAGATGCTCCAAACCGCAAGGATTCCTTCTGTGGGACAATTAAGATTTGTTGGATGGCTCCAGGACGTCTTATAACGTATTTTTCCAGAACAGGGTTCTAAGTATGGATGCCTGGGCAGCCACCCTCACATTCCAATTGTGTCCTAGCAACAAGAAACGTTTGATCTGCTGGCTTGGGGTAGCAACAGAGGGGGCTGAGTTGAAATGGACTTTCCTAAGGATGCTCTTAATGTTGGATTGAGTCCATGGAGACCTTGGTATGCGGCAGTGGCACCAGGGCCCTGAAGGATTCTCCTAACCAGAGGTTATGACAAAGCTCCAATGAGCAAGTTTTCCATGGGGAGACGAGATTTGTTCTTATTGGTGCCTCAGGAAACCACCATATGCTGGTATTGGAAACGAGGCATCTGAGGAGAGATGCCTGGAAACCAAAGCAATGGATCTGATTAGGGCCTAGGGGCCTGTCCGGTTCAATATTCTTCTCTGGGGACATCTGTTGTCTGAGTGGAGGTAGTTGCTCAGCTGGTTTGAGATCACCCCTGTTTGTCCTGGGCGGCCTACACTATTGGGATGGCCTCGGTGACTTTGGAGGTTTTTCCTCATTTGCAAGGTTGTGGCCAATGGAATGGGAAGAATTCCCTTGAAAGGGAAGCACAGTCCTGAGGTGTGGCTCCGGGGACCCAAGTGTGGAGCGTGTGTGGTCCAGGGCTATTTGGTCAAAAGTCTGAAAACACAAACTCCACTTAGGTTGGGGGATGTAGTTATGGCCGGCCCGATCTATAGACCGTGAGGAGAACTCTTCGGCATATGAACAAATGCCGAATGTGAGGTGCTTGCTCATGCTTTTTTTTTTTTTTTTTTTTCTGGAAATGTGTCACCGATTGCCATGGAATGTCGGGGTGTCCTCATGGGCCATCGATGAGGCTCCCTTTCTGGGGATTTGAACCGATTCTAAGAGTTTGGGGTCATTCTGTCGGAAGGGAGGAGGCCTTTCTGTATTTTTTTTTTGTTTATTTTATTTTTTTTTTTTTTTTTACCTCAGGTGGACCACCAGAAGACGGATTCAAGAGCAGAGTCGTGGGTGGGGGCAACAGGACAACCAGACCTCTGGTTAACATTGGGACCTAAGAACATGGCAAGCCCCATATGTGGGCTCTTGGTCCAGACACTGAGAGGCCTTCCTTGAGGATAGGTCTCACACTGAGTTTCACAATGTGTTTTTGTGCCCAAGGAGCCCCTCAAGTCAGGGCGTGGCCTAATGTACCATGCTTGTTTCTCCTACACTAAACATTGCACAATATGGCAACCAAAAGTTTTCTGGCCATGGGGAAGAAGGAGTTCTATTTTCTGCAACTCTTTCACTCCTGGACTGTGATTGGATTTAAGTTCTAGGTTCTGAAGCCTGAAAACTGAGGTTGGGAAGAGATGAAGACCTAAGGCCATGGTGTGTTGGATGTGCTCAGTGTTCGGCCAGCTGTTGAGTGTGGGTTGGGAGGTGCAGGCTCAGGCTGTGGCAGACAGGGAATTAATGCCCAGGCTAGACTGTATCATTGGGGTGCAGTCGAGTTTCGTGTAGGATGGTACTCATTGTGGTTCCTGGGTAGCCCCATGGGCAACGTTTTTCTTCTGGAGGGAAGACACAGTGCCACATAGTGGCTCCAGAATTCCCAAACTGGAAGGCTTGTGGGCCAGGAGTGTGAGGAAAAAATTCTGAGAACACAAGCCAGACTTAGATTTCGGGGTGAGGGGACGGCAGGCACCCTCTGCAGAGATGATTCGAGATCCCGTATACCTGAAGACAGAGCTAGGATCAGAAGTTGGCTTAGGTCGGAGTTTCTGTCCATGACGGCCCCTTCCTGAAGGGGAGGGTGTCACGAGGACATGGAGGTTTTCCCACGATGGGAATTGTGAGATGCTCCAAACCGCAATGATTCCTTCTGTGGGCCAGTCGAGACCTGTTGGATGGCTCCAGGACATCCCATAAGGAAGTTATCCAGAGCAGGGTTCTAAGGATGGATGCCTGGGCAGCCTGCCTCCCATTCCAGGTGTCTCATAGAGCCAAGGCTAGTTCGATCTGCTGGATCTAAGGGAGCAACCGAGGCGGGTGTGTTGAAAAGGGTGAAGTGAGGATGGGTCATAATGAGCATTTGTGTCCATGTAGACCTTGGAATGGGGTGCTTGATCCGGGGCCTTGAGGGATGTTTATAACCGGAGGTTTTGATGGAGCTCTAAAGAGTATGTTTCCTATGTAGAGAAGAGAATTGTTTTGATGAGTGCCTAAGGAATCTCGCATATGCTGGTATTGGAAACCAGGCCTCTGAGGACAGATGACTGGAATCAAAAGCAATGGATCTGATTAGGGCCTACGTGCCTGTCCAGTTCAATCTTATTCTCTGGGGATATCTGTCTCTGGGTCTGAGTGGAGGTAGTTTCCTAACTTGTGTGAGATCATCCCTGTTTGTCCTGGGCAGCCAACACTATTCGGATGGCCTCGGGGAGATTGGAGGATACTCCTAATCTATAGGGTTGTGGCCAATGGAAATGGCAGAATTCCCCTGGAGAGGGAAGCCACAGTCCTGAGGTGTGGCTCCAGGGGCCCCAACTTGGATGGTGTGTGGGCCAGGACTGTGGGGACAGAAGTCTGAAAACACAAACTCAGCTTAGGTTTGGGGATGTATTTATGAAGGCTCGATCTACAGACCGTGAGAACTTTCCGGGCTATGAACAGAGGGCGAGTATGTGGCGCTTGCTCAGGCTTTTGTCTCTGGATTTTGGGTCAACGGTGGCCGTGGAATGTCGGGGTGTCCTCAAGGGCCATGGACAATTCTTTCTCTGATGATTTGGCCTGATCCCAAGTGGTTGGGATCATTCTGTGGATGGGAAGAGTCCTTTCTGTATTTTTTTTTTTTTACCTCAGGTGTCCCACCAAAGAGGGATTCCAGAGTTGAGCCCTGAGTAGGGGTGACTAGACATTTCGAACTCTGGTTGAGATTGGGGGACTAGGGGCTTGGCCAGCCCCATATGTGGGCTGTTGTTCCAGTCACTAAGAGGCTTTACATGAGGATAGGGCTCACGCTGAGGGTCACAAAGTGTGTTTGTGCACATTTTGGCCCTCAGGGATAGGTGGGGCCTCCTAGTCCATGCTGCTTTCTCCTACAATGAACATTGGACAACATGCCAACCACTAGGTTTCTTGCCAAGGCGAAGGAGAAGTTCTGATTCTTGCATCACGTTCACTCCTGAGCAGTGAGTGGAGATAAGGTCTAGGTTCTGAAGGTGAAAACTGACGTTGGGTAGAAATGATGGCCTAAAGCCATTGTGGGTGTGATATGCTCTGTGTACGGCCAGCTGTCTGGGTGTTGGACTGGAGGTCTGCCCTCAGGCTGTGTCAGACAGGGCTTTAGTGCACAGGCTAGACTGTATAATTGGGGTATGGTCGAGTGGCATGCAGGTTGTTACTCATTTGGCGTTTCTGGTTAGCCCTATAGGGCAACATATTTCTTCTGGAGGGCAGGCAGAGTGCTGCATTGTGTCTCCAGAATTGCCAAACTGGAGGGGTGTGGCCAGGATTGTGAGGAAGGAAGTCTGAAAACACAAGCTAGCACGAGTTTTGGGGCCAAGAGCATGGCAGGCCCACTCTGCAGAGGCTGAATCGAGATCTCCTGCAGGTGAGGTCAGGGCGAGTATCAGATGTTGCCTCAAGCTGGAGTTTGTGTCCATGACGGCCCCTTCCTGAAGGGGGTGGGGGCGTCATGAAGCCAGGGAGGTTTCCCTACCCTGGGAGTTGTGAGCTGCTCCAAACTTCAAAGTTTCCTTCTTCAGGACAGTCGAGTACTATTGGATGGTTCCAGGATGCCCCATACAGAAAGACTCGAGAGCAGGGCCGTAAGCATGGATGCCGAGAAACGCCAACTCACCTTCCCATTGCCTGGTCGAGACAAGGCACGCTCAATCTGCGGGCTCTTGGGTGAGCTACCCAGAAGGCTGAGTTTAAATGGACTCTCCTGAGGATGAGTCATAATGTGGGTTGGTGGCCATGGAGACCTTGGAATGTGGCAGTAGCTAAGGGACTCTGCAGGATTCTCCAAGCCGAAGGGCTTGACACAACCCCAACAAGGAAGCTTCCCATGTGGAGATGAGAGGACTTCTGTCTGGTGCCTCAGGAAAGCCCCGTATGCTGGTCTTCGAACCCAGGCCTCTGAGGAGTGATACCTGGACACCAAAGCAAGAGTTCATAATAGGGCCTAGGGGCCTGTCTGGTTCAATCTTCTGTCTCTTCGGATATCTGTCTGTGTGTCTGCGTGGAGGTAGTAGTTGCTCAGCATGTGTCATAATGCCCCTATTTGTCCAGTGCGGCTTGCGGTAGTGGGATGTCCTTGGGGACCTTGAGGTTTCTACTATTTTGTAGAGTTGTGGCCAATGGAATGGGCAGTTTCTTAGGAGAGAGCAGGCACAGTACTGTGGTGTGGCTCCAGAGACCCCAGCCTAGAGGCTGTGTGGGCCATGGCTGTGCAGACAGACATCCAAAAACCCTAACTCAGCTCAGGTTTGGGGCCGAGGTTACGGCAGGCCTGATCTACAGTCCATGAGGGGAGTTCCTCTGGATATGAAAGAAGGGTGAGAGGGAGGCAGTCGCTCCGGCTTTTGTCTCTGGATGTTTTGTCCACAATGGCCGTTTAATGTAGGAGTTGCCTCATGGGTCGTAGAAGTCTCCCTCTCTGGTAGTTTGTCCAGCCCCCAAGAGTCCTTCTGTGGGAAGGGAAGTGTCCTGTTTTCTGCTTCATGTGTCCCCCCAGTAGAGGGATTCTAGAGCATAGCAGTGGGTACTGACAACTGGAATACTCGCCCTCTGGTTAAGCCTGGGGGCCTATGGATATGACAAGCCCCATATGCAGGGTCTTGGTCCAGCCACTGAAAGGCGCTACTTTAATACGGGACTCACGCTGCAGGTCACAATGCATGTCTGTGCCCTAGGCGGCCCTCAAGCACTGGCGTGGCCTTTCGGACAATGCAGGTTTTCCCACATTGAATGTTGGACAACATGCCAACCACAAGGTTTCTGGCCATGGGGAAGGAGGAATTCTAATTTCTGCATCACGTTCACCCCTGGGCAGTGATTTGAGATAAGGTCTAGGTTCTGAAGCATGAAAACCGAGGTTGGGAAGAGATGACGACCTACAGCCATAGCGGGTCCTATGTGTCCAGGTTGGGGCCAGCTTTCTGGGTGTCGTTTGGAATGTCTTGTCTCAGGCTGTGCCAGACAGGGCATTAGTATACAGGGTGGGCTGTATAAATGCTTTACAATCGAGTGGCATGCATTAGAAAATCATTTGGGGTTTCTTATTAGCAGCATAGGGCAAAGTTTTTCTTCTGGAGGGCAGGCAGCATGCTGCATTGTGGCTTCGGAATTCCCAAACTGGAGGGCTTATGGGCCAGGACAGTGAGGACGGAAGTCAGAGAACACAAGCTAGGCTTAGGTTTCGGGGCAAGGACATGGCAGGCACACTCTGCAGAGCTGAATTGAGATCTCATGCGTCTGAAGTCAGGTCGAGGTTCAGACTTTGGCTCAGGTTTGAGTTTCTGTCCATGTTGGCCCCTTCAGGAAGATGGGGCATTATGAGGCCATGGGGGTTTTCCCACTATTGGAGTTGTGAGATGCTCCAAACCGCAAGGATTCCTTCTGTGGGACAATTAAGATTTGTTGGATGGCTCCAGGACTTCTTATAAGGTATTTTTCCAGTACAGCATTCTAAGTATGGATGCCTGGGCAGCCAGACTCACATTCCAATTGTCTCCTAGCAACAAGAAACGTTTGATCTGCTGGGTTGGGGTAGCAACAGAGCGGGCTGAGTTGAAATGGACTTTCCTGAGGATGGTCTTAATATTGGATTGAGTCCATGGAGACCTTGGTATGGGGCAGTGGCACCAGGGCCCTGAAGGATTCTCCTAACCAGAGGTTATGACAAAGCTCCAATGAGCAAGTTTTCCATGGGGAGACGAGATTTGTTCTTATTGGTGCCTCAGGAAACCACCATATGCTGGTATTGGAAACGAGGCCTCTGAGGAGAGATGCCTGGAAACCAAAGCAATGGATCTGATTAGGGCCTAGGGTCCTGTCCGGTTCAATATTCTTCTCTGGGGACATCTGTTGTCTGAGTGGAGGTAGTTGCTCAGCTGGTTTGAGATCACCCCTGTTTGTCCTGGGCGGCCTACACTATTGGGATGGCCTCGGTGACTTTGGAGGTTTTTCCTCATTTGCAAGGTTGTGGCCAATGGAATGGGAAGAATTCCCTTGAAAGGGAAGCACAGTCCTGAGGTGTGGCTCCAGGGACCCAAGTGTGGAGCGTGTGTGGTCCAGGGCTATTTGGTCAAAAGTCTGAAAACACAAACTCCACTTAGGTTGGGGGATGTAGTTATGGCCGGCCCGATCTATAGAACGTGAGGAGAACTCTTCGGCCTATGAACAAAGGGCGAATGTGAGGTGCTTGCTCATGCTTTTTTTTTTTTTTTTTTTCTGGAAATGTGTCACCGATTGCCATGGAATGTCGGGGTGTCCTCATGGGCCATCGATGAGGCTCCCTTTCTGGGGATTTGACCAGATCCCAAGAGTTTGGGGTCATCCTGTCGTAAGGGAGGAGGCCTTTCTGTTTTTTTTTTTTTGTTTATTTTTATTCATTTATTTATTTATTTTTTTTTTACCTCAGGTGGACCACCAAAAGAGGGATTCCAGAGCAGAGTCGTGGGTGGGGGCAACTGGACAACCAGACCTCTGGTTAACATTGGGACCTAAGAACATGGCAAGCCCCATATGTGGGCTCTTGGTCCAGACACTGAGAGGCCTTCCTTGAGGATAGGTCTCGCACTGAGTTTCACAATGCGTTTTTGTGCCCAAGGAGCCCCTCAAGTCAGGGCGTGGCCTAATGTACCATGCTGGTTTCTCCTACACTCAACATTGCACAATATGGCAACCAAAAGTTTTCTGGCCATGGGGAAGATGGAGTTCTATTTTCTGCAACTCTTTCACTCCTGGACTGTGATTGGATTTAAGGTCTAGGTACTGAAGCCTGAAAACTGAGGTTGGGAAGAGATGAAGACCTAAGGCCATGGTGTGTCTGATGTGCTCAGTGTTCGGCCAGCTGTTGAGTGTGGGTTGGGAGGTGCAGGCTCAGGCTGTCGCAGACAGGGAATTAATGCCCAGGCTAGACTGTATCATTGGGGTGCAGTCGAGTTTCATGCAGGATGGTACTCATTTGTGGTTACTGGGTAGCCCCAAAGGGCAAAGTTTTTCTTCTGGAGGGAAGACACAGTGCCACATAGTGGCTCCAGAATTCCAAAACTGGAAGGCTTGTGGGCCAGGAGTGTGAGGAAAAAATTCTGAGAACACAAGCCAGACTTAGATTTCGGGGTGAGGGGACGGCAGGCACCCTCTGCAGAAATGATTCGAGATCCCGTATACCTGAAGACAGAGCTAGGATCAGAAGTTGGCTTAGGTCGGAGTTTCTGTCCATGACGGCCCCTTCATGAAGGGGAGGGTGTCACGAGGACATGGAGGTTTTCCCACGATGGGAATTGTGAGATGCTCCAAACCGCAATGATTCCTTCTGTCGGACAGTCGAGACCTGTTGGATGGCTCCAGGACCTCCCATAAGGAAGTTATCCAGAGCAGGGTTCTAAGGATGGATGCCTGGGCAGCCTGCCTCCCATTCCAGGTGTCTCATAGAGCCAAGGCAGTTCGATCTGCTGGATCTAGGGGAGCAACCGAGGCGGGTGTGTTGAAAAGGGTGATTTGAGGATGGGTCATAATGTGCATTTGTGTCCATGTAGACCTTGAAATGGGATGCTTGATCCGGGGCCTTGAGGGATGTTCATAACCGGTGGTTTTGATGGAGCCCTAAAGAGTATGTTTCCTATGTAGAGAAGAGAATTGTTTTGATGAGTGCCTAAGGAATCTCCCAAATGCTGGTATTGGAAACCAGGCCTCTGAGGAGAGATGACTGGAATCAAAAGTAATGGATCTGATTAGGGCCTAAGTGCCTGTCCAGTTCAATCTTATTCTCTGGGGATATCTGTCTCTGGGTCTGAGTGGAGGTAGTTTCCTAACTTGTGAGATATCATCCCTGTCTGTCCTGGGCAGCCAACACTATTCGGATGGCCTCGGGGAGATTGGAGGATACTCCTAATCTATAGGGTTGTGGCCAATGGAAATGGCAGAATTCCCCTGGAGAGGGAAGCCACAGTCCTGAGGTGTGGCTCCAGGGGCCCCAACTTGGATGGTGTGTGGGCCAGGACTGTGGGGACAGAAGTCTGAAAACACAAACTCAGCTTAGGTTTGGGGATGTATGTATGAAGGCTCGATCTACAGAGTGTGAGAATTTTCCGGGCTATGAACAAAGGGCGAGTATGTGGCGCTTGCTCAGGCTTTTGTCTCTGGATTTTGTGTCAACGGTGGCCGCGGAATGTCGGGGTGTCCTCAAGGGCCATGGACAATTCTTTCTCTGATGATTTGGCCTGATCCCAAGTGGTTGGGATCATTCTGTGGATGGGAAGAGTTCTTTCTGTATTTTTTTTTTTTTTTTTACCTCAGGTGTCCCACCAAAGAGGGATTCCAGAGTAGAGCCCTGAGTAGGGGTGACTAGACATCTCGAACTCTGGTTGAGATTGGGGGACTAGGCGCTTGGCAAGCCCCATATGTGGGGTGGGCTGTTGTTCCAGTCACTAAGAGGCTTTATATGAGGATAGGGCTCACGCTGAGGGTCACAATGTGTGTTTGAGCACATTGTGGCCCTCAGGGATAGGTGGGGCCTCCTAGTCCATGCTGCTTTCTCCTACAATGAACATTGGACAACATGCCAACCACTAGGTTTCTTGCCAAGGCGAAGGAGAAGTTCTGATTCTTGCATCACGTTCACTCCTGAGCAGTGAGTGGAGATAAGGTCTAGGTTCTGAAGGTGAAAACTGAGGTTGGGTAGAGATGATGGCCTAAAGCCATTGTGGGTGTGATATGCTCTGTGTACGGCCAGCTGTCTGGGTGTTGGACTGGAGGTCTGCCCTCAGGCTGTGTCAGACAGGGCTTTAGTGCACAGGCTAGACTGTATAATTGGGGTATGGTCGAGTGGCATGCAGGTTGTTACTCATTTGGCGTTTCTGGTTAGCCCTATAGGGCAACATTTTTCTTCTGGAGGGCAGGCAGAGTGCTGCATTGTGTCTCCAGAATTGCCAAACTGGAGGGGTGTGGCCAGGATTGTGAGGAAGGAAGTCTGAAAACACAAGCTAGCACGAGTTTTGGGGCCAAGAGCATGGCAGGCCCACTCTGCAGAGGCTGAATCGAGATCTCCTGCAGGTGAGGTCAGGGCGAGTATCAGATGTTGCCTCAAGCTGGAGTTTGTGTCCATGACGGCCCCTTCCTGAAGGGGGTGGGGGCGTCATGAGGCCAGGGAGGTTTCCCTACCCTGGGAGTTGTGAGCTGCTCCAAACTTCAAAGTTTCTTTCCTCAGGACAGTCGAGTACAATTGGATGGTTCCAGGATGCCCCATACAGAAAGACTCGAGAGCAGGGCCCTAAGCGTGGATGCCGAGAAACGCCAACTCACCTTCCCATTGCCTGGACAAGACAAGGCACGCTCAATCTGCGGGCTCTTGGGTGAGCTACCCAGAAGGCTGAGTTTAAATGGACTCTGCTGAGGATGAGTCATAATGTGGGTTGGTGGCCATGGAGACCTTGGAATGTGGCAGTAGCTAAGGGACTCTGCAGGATTCTCCAACCCGAAGGGCTTGACACAACCCAACAAGGAAGCTTCCCATGTGGAGATGAGAGGTCTTCTGTCTGGTGCCTCAGGAAAGCCCCGTATGCTGGTCTTCGAACCCAGGCCTCTGAGGAGTGATACCTGGACACCAAAGCAAGAGTTCATAATAGGGCCTAGGGGCCTGTCTGGTTCAATCTTCTGTCTCTGCAGATATCTGTCTGTGTGTCTGCATGGAGGTTGTAGTTGCTCAGCTTGTGTCATAATGCCCCTATTTGTCCAGTGCGGCTTGGGGTAGTGGGAAGTCCTTGGGGACCTTGAGGTTTCTACTATTTTGTAGAGTTGTGGCCAATGGAATGGGCAGTTTCTTAGGAGAGAGCAGGCACAGTACTGTGGTGTGGCTCCAGAGACCCTAGCCTGGAGGCTGTGTGGGCCATGGCTGTGCAGACAGACATCCAAAAACCCTAACTCAGCTCAGGTTTGGGGCCGAGGTTACGGCAGGCCTGATCTACAGTCCATGAGGGGAGTTCCTCTGGATATGAAAGAAGGGTGAGAGGGAGGCAGTCGCTCAGGCTTTTGTCTCTGGATGTTTTGTCCACAATGGCCGTTTAATGTAGGAGTTGCCTCATGGGTCGTAGAAGTCTCCCTCTCTGGTAGTTTGTCCAGCCCCCAAAGTTTGGGGTCATTCTGTGGGAAGGGAAGTGTCCTGTTTTCTGCTTCATGTGTCCCCCCAGTAGAGGGATTCTAGAGCATAGCAGTGGGTACTGACAACCGGAATACTCGCCCTCTGGTTAAGCCTGGGGGCCTATGGATATGACAAGCCCCATATGCAGGATCTTGGTCCAGCCACTGAAAGGCGTTACTTTAATACGGGACTCACACTGCAGGTCACAATGCATGTCTGTGCTCTAGGCGGCCCTCAAGCACTGGCGTGGCCTTTCGGACAATGCTGGTTTTCCCACATTGAACGTTGGACAACATGCCAACCACAAGGTTTCTGGCCATGGGGAAGGAGGAATTCTAATTTCTGCATCAAGTTCACCCCTGGGCAGTGATTGGAGATAAGGTCTAGGTTCTGAAGCCTGAAAACAGAGGTTGGGAAGAGATGACGACCTACAGCCATAGCGGGTCCTATGTGTCCAGGTTGGGGCCAGCTGTCTGGGTGTCGTTTGGGATGTCTTGTCTCAGGCTCTGCCAGACAGGGCATTAGTATACAGGGTGGGATGTATAATTGCTTTACAATCGAGTGGCATGCATTAGAAAATCATTTGGGGTTTCTTATTAGCAGCATAGGGCAAAGTTTTTCTTCTGGAGGGCAGGCAGCATGCTGCATTGTGGCTTCGGAATTCCCAAACTGGAGGGCTTATGGGCCAGGAGAGTAAGGACGGAAGTCTGAGAACACAAGCTAGGCTTAGGTTTCGGGGCAAGGACATGGCAGGCACACTCTGCAGAGCTGAATTGAGATCTCATGCGTCTGAAGTCACGTCGAGGTTCAGACTTTGGCTCAGGTTTGAGTTTCTGTCCATGTTGGCCCCTTCAGGAAGGGGGGGCATTATGAGGCCATGGGGGTTTTCCCACTATTGGAGTTGTGAGATGCTCCAAACCGCAAGGATTCCTTCTGTGGGACAATTAAGATTTGTTGGATGGCTCCAGGACGTCTTATAAGGTATTTTTCCAGAACAGGGTTCTAAGTATGGATGCCTGGGCAGCCACCCTCACATTCCAATTGTGTCCTAGCAACAAGAAACGTTTGATCTGCTGGCTTGGGGTAGCAACAGAGGGGGCTGAGTTGAAATGGACTTTCCTGAGGATGGTCTTAAGGTTGGATTGAGTCCATGGAGACCTTGGTATGCGGCAGTGGCACCAGGGCCCTGAAGGATTCTCCTAACCAGAGGTTATGACAAAGCTCCAATGAGCAAGTTTTCCATGGGGAGACGAGATTTGTTCTTATTGGTGCCTCAGGAAACCACCATATGCTGGTATTGGAAACGAGGCATCTGAGGAGAGATGCCTGGAAACCAAAGCAATGGATCTGATTAGGGCCTAGGGGCCTGTCCGGTTCAATATTCTTCAATGGGGACATCTGTTGTCTGAGTTGAGGTAGTTGCTCAGCTGGTTTGAGATCACCCCTGTTTGTCCTGGGCGGCCTACACTATTGGGATGGCCTCGGTGACTTTGGAGGTTTTTCCTCATTTGCAAGGTTGTGGCCAATGGAATGGGAAGAATTCCCTTGAAAGGGAAGCACAGTCCTGAGGTGTGGCTCCAGGGACCCAAGTGTGGAGCGTGTGTGGTCCAGGGCTATTTGGTCAAAAGTCTGAAAACACAAACTCCACTTAGGTTGGGGGATGTAGTTATGGCCGGCCCGATCTATAGACCGTGAGGAGAACTCTTCGGCATATGAACAAATGCCGAATGTGAGGTGCTTGCTCATGCTTTTTTTTTTTTTTTTTCTGGAAATGTGTCACCGATTGCCATGGAATGTCGGGGTGTCCTCATGGGCCATCGATGAGGTTCCCTTTCTGGGGATTTGACCCGATTCTAAGAGTTTGGGGTCATTCTGTCGGAAGAGAGGAGGCCTTTCTGTATTTTTTTTTTTGTTTATTTATTTATTTATTTATTTATTTATTTTTTTTTTTTTACCTCAGGTGGACCACCAGAAGACGGATTCAAGAGCAGAGTCGTGGGTGGGGGCAACTGGACAACCAGACCTCTGGTTAACATTGGGACCTAAGAACATGGCAAGCCCCATATGTGGGCTCTTGGTCCAGACACTGAGAGGCCTTCCTTGAGGATAGGTCTCACACTGAGTTTCACAATGTGTTTTTGTGCCCAAGGAGCCCCTCAAGTCAGGGCGTGGCCTATGTACCATGCTTGTTTCTCCTACACTGAACATTGCACAATATGGCAACCAAAAGTTTTCTGGCCATGGGGAAGAAGGAGTTCTATTTTCTGCAACTCTTTCACTCCTGGACTGTGATTGGATTTAAGGTCTAGGTTCTGAAGCCTGAAAACTGAGGTTGGGACGAGATGAAGACCTAAGGCCATGGTGTGTCTGATGTGCTCAGTGTTCGGCCAGCTGTTGAGTGTGGGTTGGGAGGTGCAGGCTCAGGCTGTCGCAGACAGGGAATTAATGCCCAGGCTAGACTGTATCATTGGGGTGCAGTCGAGTTTCGTGTAGGATGGTACTCATTTGTGGTTCCTGGGTAGCCCCAAAGGGCAACGTTTTTCTTCTGGAGGGAAGACACAGTGCCACATAGTGGCTCCAGAATTCCCAAACTGGAAGGCTTGTGGGCCAGGAGTGTGAGGAAAAAATTCTGAGAACACAAGCCAGACTTAGATTTCGGGGTGAGGGGACGGCAGGCACCCTCTGCAGAGATGATTCGAGATCCCGTATACCTGAAGACAGAGCTAGGATCAGAAGTTGGCTTAGGTCGGAGTTTCTGTCCATGACGGCCCCTTCATGAAGGGGAGGGTGTCACGAGGACATGGAGGTTTTCCCACGATGGGAATTGTGAGATGCTCCAAACCGCAATGATTCCTTCTGTGGGCCAGTCGAGACCTGTTGGATGGCTTCAGGACATCCCATAAGGAAGTTATCCAGAGCAGGGTTCTAAGGATGGATGCCTGGGCAGCCTGCCTCCCATTCCAGGTGTCTCATAGAGCCAAGGCAAGTTCGATCTGCTGGATCTAGGGGAGCAACCGAGGCGGGTGTGTTGAAAAGGGTGAACTGAGGATGGGTCATAATGAGCATTTGTGTCCATGTAGACCTTGGAATGGGGTGCTTGATCCGGGCCCTTGAGGGATGTTCATAACCGGAGGTTTTGATGGAGCTCTAAAGAGTATGTTTCCTATGTAGAGAAGAGAATTGTTTTGATGAGTGCCTAAGGAATCTCCCATATGCTGGTATTGGAAACCAGGCCTCTGAGGAGCGATGACTAGAATCAAAAGCAATGGATCTGATTAGGGCCTACGTGCCTGTCCAGTTCAATCTTATTCTCTGGGGATATCTGTCTCTGGGTCTGAGTGGAGGTAGTTTCCTAACTTGTGTGAGATCATCCCTGTTTGTCCTGGGCAGCCAACACTATTCGGATGGCCTCGGGGAGATTGGAGGATACTCCTAATCTATAGGGTTGTGGCCAATGGAAATGGCAGAATTCCCCTGGAGAGGGAAGCCACAGTCCTGAGGTGTGGCTCCAGGGGCCCCAACTTGGATGGTGTGTGGGCCAGGACTGTGGGGACAGAAGTCTGAAAACACAAACTCAGCTTAGGTTTGGGGATGTATTTATGAAGGCTCGATCTACAGACCGTGAGAACTTTCCGGGCTATGAACAAAGGGCGAGTATGTGGCGCTTGCTCAGGCTTTTGTCTCTGGATTTTGGGTCAACGGTGGCCGTGGAATGTCGGGGTGTCCTCAAGGGCCATGGACAATTCTTTCTCTGATGATTTGGCCTGATCCCAAGTGGTTGGGATCATTCTGTGGATGGGAAGAGTCCTTTCTGTAGTTTTTTTTTTTTTTTACTTCAGGTGTCCCACCAAAGAGGGATTCCAGAGTTGAGCCCTGAGTAGGGGTGACTAGACATTTCGAACTCTGGTTGAGATTGGGGGACTAGGGGCTTGGCCAGCCCCATATGTGGGCTGTTGTTCCAGTCACTAAGAGGCTTTACATGAGGATAGGGCTCACGCTGAGGGTCACAAAGTGTGTTTGTGCACATTGTGGCCCTCAGGGATAGGTGGGGCCTCCTAGTCCATGCTGCTTTCTCCTACAATGAACATTGGACAACATGCCAACCACTAGGTTTCTTGCCAAGGCGAAGGAGAAGTTCTGATTCTTGCATCACGTTCACTCCTGAGCAGTGAGTGGAGATAAGGTCTAGGTTCTGAAGGTGAAAACTGAGGTTGGGTAGAAATGATGGCCTAAAGCCATTGTGGGTGTGATATGCTCTGTGTACGGCCAGCTGTCTGGGTGTTGGACTGGAGGTCTGCCCTCAGGCTGTGTCAGACAGGGCTTTAGTGCACAGGCTAGACTGTATAATTGGGGTATGGTCGAGTGGCATGCAGGTTGTTACTCATTTGGCGTTTCTGGTTAGCCCTATAGGGCAACATATTTCTTCTGGAGGGCAGGCAGAGTGCTGCATTGTGTCTCCAGAATTGCCAAACTGGAGGGGTGTGGCCAGGATTGTGAGGAAGGAAGTCTGAAAACACAAGCTAGCACGAGTTTTGGGGCCAAGAGCATGGCAGGCCCACTCTGCAGAGGCTGAATCGAGATCTCCTGCAGGTGAGGTCAGGGCGAGTATCAGATGTTGCCTCAAGCTGGAGTTTGTGTCCATGACGGCCCCTTCCTGAAGGGGGTGGGGGCGTCATGAGGCCAGGGAGGTTCCCCTACGCTGGGAGTTGTGAGCTGCTCCAAACTTCAAAGTTTCCTTCTTCAGGACAGTCGAGTACTATTGGATGGTTCCAGGATGCCCCATACAGAAAGACTCGAGAGCAGGGCCGTAAGCATGGATGCCGAGAAACGCCAACTCACCTTCCCATTGCCTGGGCGAGACAAGGCACGCTCAATCTGCGGGCTCTTGGGTGAGCTACCCAGAAGGCTGAGTTTAAATGGACTCTGCTGAGGATGAGTCATAATGTGGGTTGGTGGCCATGGAGACCTTGGAATGTGGCAGTAGCTAAGGGACTCTGCAGGATTCTCCAACCCGAAGGGCTTGACACAACTCCAACAAGGAAGCTTCCCATGTGGAGATGAGAGGTCTTCTGTCTGGTGCCTCAGGAAAGCCCCGTATGCTGGTCTTCGAACCCAGGCCTCTGAGGAGTGATACCTGGACACCAAAGCAAGAGTTCATAATAGGGCCTAGGGGCCTGTCTGGTTCAATCTTCTGTCTCTGCGGATATCTGTCTGTGTGTCTGCATGGAGGTAGTAGTTGCTCAGCTTGTGTCATAATGCCCCTATTTGTCCAGTGCGGCTTGGGGTAGTGGGATGTCCTTGGGGACCTTGAGGTTTCTACTATTTTGTAGAGTTGTGGCCAATGGAATGGGCAGTTTCTTAGGAGAGAGCAGGCACAGTTCTGTGGTGTGGCTCCAGAGACCCCAGCCTGGAGGCTGTGTGGGCCATGGCTGTGCAGACAGACATCCAAAAACCCTAACTCAGCTCAGGTTTGGGGCCGAGGTTACGGCAGGCCTGATCTACAGTCCATGAGGGGAGTTCCTCTGGATATGAAAGAAGGGTGAGAGGGAGGCAGTCGCTCAGGCTTTTGTCTCTGGATGTTTTGTCCACAATGGCCGTTTAATGTAGGAGTTCCTCATGGGTCGTAGAAGTCTCCCTCTCTGGTAGTTTGTCCAGCCCCCAAGAGTTTGGGGTCATTCTGTGGGAAGGGAAGTGTCCTGTTTTCTGCTTCATGTGTCCCCCCAGTAGAGGGATTCTAGAGCATAGCAGTGGGTACTGACAACTGGAATACTCGCCCTCTGGTTAAGCCTGGGGGCCTATGGATATGACAAGCCCCATATGCAGGATCTTGGTCCAGCCACTGAAAGGCGTTACTTTAATACGGGACTCACACTGCAGGTCACAATGCATGTCTGTGCTCTAGGCGGCCCTCAAGCACTGGCGTGGCCTTTCGGACAATGCAGGTTTTCCCACATTGAACGTTGGACAACATGCCAACCACAAGGTTTCTGGCCATGGGGAAGGAGGAATTCTAATTTCTGCATCACGTTCACCCCTGGGCAGTGATTTGAGATAAGGTCTAGGTTCTGAAGCATGAAAACCGAGGTTGGGAAGAGATGACGACCTACAGCCATAGCGGGTCCTATGTGTCCAGGTTGGGGCCAGCTTTCTGGGTGTCGTTTGGGATGTCTTGTCTCAGGCTGTGCCAGACAGGGCATTAGTATACAGGGTGGGCTGTATAAATGCTTTACAATCGAGTGGCATGCATTAGAAAATCATTTGGGGTTTCTTATTAGCAGCATAGGGCAAAGTTTTTCTTCTGGAGGGCAGGCAGCATGCAGCATTGTGGCTTCGGAATTCCCAAACTGGAGGGCTTATGGGCCAGGACAGTGAGGACGGAAGTCTGAGAACACAAGCTAGGCTTAGGTTTCGGGGCAAGGACATGGCAGGCACACTCTGCAGAGCTGAATTGAGATCTCATGCGTCTGAAGTCAGGTCGAGGTTCAGACTTTGGCTCAGGTTTGAGTTTCTGTCCATGTTGGCCCCTTCAGGAAGGGGGGGCATTATGAGGCCATGGGGGTTTTCCCACTATTGGAGTTGTGAGATGCTCCAAACTGCAAGGATTCCTTCTGTGGAACAATTAAGATTTGTTGGATGGCTCCAGGACTTCTTATAAGGTATTTTTCCAGTACAGCGTTCTAAGTATGGATGCCTGGGCAGCCAGACTCACATTCCAATTGTCTCCTAGCAACAAGAAACGTTTGATCTGCTGGCTTGGTGTAGCAACAGAGCGGGCTGAGTTGAAATGGACTTTCCTGAGGATGGTCTTAAGGTTGGATTGAGTCCATGGAGACCTTGGTATGGGGCAGTGGCACCAGGGCCCTGAAGGATTCTCCTAACCAGAGGTTATGACAAAGCTCCAATGAGCAAGTTTTCCATGGGGAGACGAGATTTGTTCTTATTGGTGCCTCAGGAAACCACCATATGCTGGTATTGGAAACGAGGCCTCTGAGGAGAGATGCCTGGAAACCAAAGCAATGGATCTGATTAGGGCCTAGGGTCCTGTCCGGTTCAATATTCTTCTCTGGGGACATCTGTTGTCTGAGTGGAGGTAGTTGCTCAGCTGGTTTGAGATCACCCCTGTTTGTCCTGGGCGGCCTACACTATTGGGATGGCCTCGGTGATTTTGGAGGTTTTTCCTCATTTGCAAGGTTGTGGCCAATGGAATGGGAAGAATTCCCTTGAAAGGGAAGCACAGTCCTGAGGTGTGGCTCCAGGGACCCAAGTGTGGAGCGTGTGTGGTCCAGGGCTATTTGGTCAAAAGTCTGAAAACACAAACTCCACTTAGGTTGGGGGATGTAGTTATGGCCGGCCCGATCTATAGAACGTGAGGAGAACTCTTCGGCATATGAACAAAGGGCGAATGTGAGGTGCTTGCTCAAGCTTTTTTTTTTTTTTTTTTCTGGAAATGTGTCACCGATTGCCATGGAATGTCGGGGTGTCCTCATGGGCCATCGATGAGGCTCCCTTTCTGGGGATTTGACCAGATCCCAAGAGTTTGGGGTCATCCTGTCGTAAGGGAGGAGGCCTTTCTGTTTTTTTTTTGTTTATTTTTATTCATTTATTTATTTATATTTTTTACCTCAGGTGGACCACCAAAAGAGGGATTCCAGAGCAGAGTCGTGGGTGGGGGCAACTGGACAACCAGACCTCTGGTTAACATTGGGACCTAAGAACATGGCAAGCCCCATATGTGGGCTCTTGGTCCAGACACTGAGAGGCCTTCCTTGAGGATAGGTCTCGCACTGAGTTTCACAATGCGTTTTTGTGCCCAAGGAGCCCCTCAAGTCAGGGCGTGGCCTAATGTACCATGCTGGTTTCTCCTACACTGAACGTTGCACAATATGGCAACCAAAAGTTTTCTGGCCATGGGGAAGAAGGAGTTCTATTTTCTGCAACTCTTTCACTCCTGGACTGTGATTGGATTTAAGGTCTAGGTACTGAAGCCTGAAAACTGAGGTTGGGAAGAGATGAAGACCTAAGGCCATGGTGTGTCTGATGTGCTCAGTGTTCGGCCAGCTGTTGAGTGTGGGTTGGGAGGTGCAGGCTCAGGCTGTCGCAGACAGGGAATTAATGCCCAGGCTAGACTGTATCATTGGGGTGCAGTCGAGTTTCATGCAGGATGGTACTCATTTGTGGTTACTGGGTAGCCCCAAAGGGCAAAGTTTTTCTTCTGGAGGGAAGACACAGTGCCACATAGTGGCTCCAGAATTCCAAAACTGGAAGGCTTGTGGGCCAGGAGTGTGAGGAAAAAATTCTGAGAACACAAGCCAGACTTAGATTTCGGGGTGAGGGGACGGCAGGCACCCTCTGCAGAAATGATTCGAGATCCCGTATACCTGAAGACAGAGCTAGGATCAGAAGTTGGCTTAGGTCGGAGTTTCTGTCCATGACGGCCCCTTCATGAAGGGGAGGGTGTCACGAGGACATGGAGGTTTTCCCACGATGGGAATTGTGAGATGCTCCAAACCGCAATGATTCCTTCTGTCGGACAGTCGAGACCTGTTGGATGGCTCCAGGACCTCCCATAAGGAAGTTATCCAGAGCAGGGTTCTAAGGATGGATGCCTGGGCAGCCTGCCTCCCATTCCAGGTGTCTCATAGAGCCAAGGCAGTTCGATCTAAGGATCTAGGGGAGCAACAGAGGCGGGTGTGTTGAAATGGGTGATTTGAGGATGGGTCATAATGTGCATTTGTGTCCATGTAGACCTTGGAATGGGATGCTTGATCCGGGGCCTTGAGGGATGTTCATAACCGGAGGTTTTGATGGAGCCCTAAAGAGTATGTTTCCTATGTAGAGAAGAGAATTGTTTTTATGAGTGCCTAAGGAATCTCCCATATGCTGGTATTGGAAACCAGGCCTCTGAGGAGAGATGACTGGAATCAAAAGTAATGGATCTGATTAGGGCCTAAGTGCCTGTCCAGTTCAATCTTATTCTCTGGGGATATCTGTCTCTGGATCTGAGTGGAGGTAGTTTCCTAACTTGTGAGAGATCATCCCTGTCTGTCCTGGGCAGCCAACACTATTCGGATGGCCTCGGGGAGATTGGAGGATACTCCTAATCTATAGGGTTGTGGCCAATGGAAATGGCAGAATTCCCCTGGAGAGGGAAGCCACAGTCCTGAGGTGTGGCTCCAGGGGCCCCAACTTGGATGGTGTGTGGGCCAGGACTGTGGGGACAGAAGTCTGAAAACACAAACTCAGCTTAGGTTTGGGGATGTATGTATGAAGGCTCGATCTACAGACCGTGAGAATTTTCCGGGCTATGAACAAAGGGCGAGTATGTGGCGCTTGCTCAGGCTTTTGTCTCTGGATTTTGTGTCAATGGTGGCCGCGGAATGTCGGGGTGTCCTCAAGGGCCATGGACAATTCTTTCTCTGATGATTTGGCCTGATCCCAAGTGGTTGGGATCATTCTGTGGATGGGAAGAGTTCTTTCTGTATTTTTTTTTTTTTTTACCTCAGGTGTCCCACCAAAGAGGGATTCCAGAGTAGAGCCCTGAGTAGGGGTGACTAGACATCTCGAACTCTGGTTGAGATTGGGGGACTAGGGGCTTGGCAAGCCCCATATGTGGGGTGGGCTTTTGTTCCAGTCACTAAGAGGCTTTACATGAGGATAGGGCTCACGCTGAGGGTCACAATGTGTGTTTGTGCACATTGTGGCCCTCTGGGATAGGTGGGGCCTCCTAGTCCATGCTGCTTTCTCCTACAATGAACATTGGACAACATGCCAACCACTAGGTTTCTTGCCAAGGCGAAGGAGAAGTTCTGATTCTTGCATCACGTTCACTCCTGAGCAGTGAGTGGAGATAAGGTCTAGGTTCTGAAGGTGAAAACTGAGGTTGGGTAGAGATGATGGCCTAAAGCCATTGTGGGTGTGATATGCTCTGTGTACGGCCAGCTGTCTGGGTGTTGGACTGGAGGTCTGCCCTCAGGCTGTGTCAGACAGGGCTTTAGTGCACAGGCTAGACTGTATAATTGGGGTATGTTCGAGTGGCATGCAGGTTGTTACTCATTTGGCGTTTCTGGTTAGCCCTATAGGGCAACATATTTCTTCTGGAGAGCAGGCAGAGTGCTGCATTGTGTCTCCAGAATTGCCAAACTGGAGGGGTGTGGCCAGGATTGTGAGGAAGGAAGTCTGAAAACACAAGCTAGCACGAGTTTTGGGGCCAAGAGCATGGCAGGCCCACTCTGCAGAGGCTGAATCGAGATCTCCTGCAGGTGAGGTCAGGGCGAGTATCAGATGTTGCCTCAAGCTGGAGTTTGTGTCCATGACGGCCCCTTCCTGAAGGGGGTGGGGGCGTCATGAGGCCAGGGAGGTTTCCCTACGCTGGGAGTTGTGAGCTGCTCCAAACTTCAAAGTTTCCTTCTTCAGGACAGTCGAGTACTATTGGATGGTTCCAGGATGCCCCATACAGAAAGACTCGAGAGCAGGGCCGTAAGCATGGATGCCGAGAAACGCCAACTCACCTTCCCATTGCCTGGTCGAGACAAGGCACGCTCAATCTGCGGGCTCTTGGGTGAGCTACCCAGAAGGCTGAGTTTAAATGGACTCTGCTGAGGATGAGTCATAATGTGGGTTGGTGGCCATGGAGACCTTGGAATGTGGCAGTAGCTAAGGGACTCTGCAGGATTCTCCAACCCGAAGGGCTTGACACAACCCCAACAAGGAAGCTTCCCATGTGGAGATGAGAGGTCTTCTGTCTGTTGCCTCAGGAAAGCCACGTATGCTGATCTTAGAACTCAGGCCTCTGAGGAGTGATACCTGGACACCAAAGCAAGAGTTCATAATAGGGCCTAGGGGCCTGTCTGGTTCAATCTTCTGTCTCTTCGGATATCTGTCTGTGTGTCTGCATGGAGGTTGTAGTTGCTCAGCTTGTGTCATAATGCCCCTATTTGTCCAGTGCGGCTTGGGGTAGTGGGATGTCCTTGGGGACCTTGAGGTTTCTACTATTTTGTAGAGTTGTGGCCAATGGAATGGGCAGTTTCTTAGGAGAGAGCAGGCACAGTACTGTGGTGTGGCTCCAGAGACCCCAGCCTGGAGGCTGTGTGGGCCATGGCTGTGCAGACAGACATCCAAAAACCCAAACTCAGCTCAGGTTTGGGGCCGAGGTTACGGCAGGCCTGATCTACAGTCCATGAGGGGAGTTCCTCTGGATATGAAAGAAGGGTGAGAGGGAGGCAGTCGCTCAGGCTTTTGTCTATGGATGTTTTGTCCACAATGGCCGTTTAATGTAGGAGTTGCCTCATGGGTCGTAGAAGTCTCCCTCTCTGGTAGTTTGTCCAGCCCCCAAAGTTTGGGGTCATTCTGTGGGAAGGGAAGTGTCCTGTTTTCTGCTTCATGTGTCCCCCCAGTAGAGGGATTCTAGAGCATAGCAGTGGGTACTGACAACTGGAATACTCGCCCTCTGGTTAAGCCTGGGGGCCTATGGATATGACAAGACCCATATGCAGGATCTTGGTCCAGCCACTGAAAGGCGTTACTTTAATACGGGACTCACACTGCAGGTCACAATGCATGTCTGTGCTCTAGGCGGCCCTCAAGCACTGGCGTGGCCTTTCGGACAATGCTGGTTTTCCCACATTGAACGTTGGACAACATGCCAACCACAAGGTTTCTGGCCATGGGGAAGGAGGAATTCTAATTTCTGCATCACGTTCACCCCTGGGCAGTGATTGGAGATAAGGTCTAGGTTCTGAAGCCTGAAAACAGAGGTTGGGAAGAGATGACGACCTACAGCCATAGCGGGTCCTATGTGTCCAGGTTGGGGCCAGCTGTCTGGGTGTCGTTTGGGATGTCTTGTCTCAGGCTCTGCCAGACAGGGCATTAGTATACAGGGTGGGATGTATAATTGCTTTACAATCGAGTGGCATGCATTAGAAAATCATTTGGGGTTTCTTATTAGCAGCATAGGGCAAAGTTTTTCTTCTGGAGGGCAGGCAGCATGCTGCATTGTGGCTTCGGAATTCCCAAACTGGAGGGCTTATGGGCCAGGAGAGTAAGGACGGAAGTCTGAGAACACAAGCTAGGCTTAGGTTTCGGGGCAAGGACATGGCAGGCACACTCTGCAGAGCTGAATTGAGATCTCATGCGTCTGAAGTCAGGTCGAGGTTCAGACTTTGGCTCAGGTTTGAGTTTCTGTCCATGTTGGCCCCTTCAGGAAGGGGGGGCATTATGAGGCCATGGGGGTTTTCCCACTATTGGAGTTGTGAGATGCTCCAAACCGCAAGGATTCCTTCTGTGGGACAATTAAGATTTGTTGGATGGCTCCAGGACGTCTTATAAGGTATTTTTCCAGAACAGGGTTCTAAGTATGGATGCCTGGGCAGCCACCCTCACATTCCAATTGTGTCCTAGCAACAAGAAACGTTTGATCTGCTGGCTTGGGGTAGCAACAGAGGGGGCTGAGTTGAAATGGACTTTCCTGAGGATGGTCTTAATGTTGGATTGAGTCCATGGAGACCTTGGTATGCGGCAGTGGCACCAGGGCCCTGAAGGATTCTCCTAACCAGAGGTTATGACAAAGCTCCAATGAGCAAGTTTTCCATGGGGAGACGAGATTTGTTCTTATTGGTGCCTCAGGAAACCACCATATGCTGGTATTGGAAACGAGGCATCTGAGGAGAGATGCCTGGAAACCAAAGCAATGGATCTGATTAGGGCCTAGGGGCCTGTCCGGTTCAATATTCTTCAATGGGGACATCTGTTGTCTGAGTTGAGGTAGTTGCTCAGCTGGTTTGAGATCACCCCTGTTTGTCCTGGGCGGCCTACACTATTGGGATGGCCTCGGTGACTTTGGAGGTTTTTCCTCATTTGCAAGGTTGTGGCCAATGGAATGGGAAGAATTCCCTTGAAAGGGAAGCACAGTCCTGAGGTGTGGCTCCAGGGACCCAAGTGTGGAGCGTGTGTGGTCCAGGGCTATTTGGTCAAAAGTCTGAAAACACAAACTCCACTTAGGTTGGGGGATGTAGTTATGGCCGGCCCGATCTATAGACCGTGAGGAGAACTCTTCGGCATATGAACAAATGCCGAATGTGAGGTGCTTGCTCATGCTTTTTTTTTTTTTTTTTTTCTGGAAATGTGTCACCGATTGCCATGGAATGTCGGGGTGTCCTCATGGGCCATCGATGAGGCTCCCTTTCTGGGGATTTGACCCGATTCTAAGAGTTTGGGGTCATTCTGTCGGAAGGGAGGAGGCCTTTCTGTATTTTTTTTTTTATTTATTTATTTTTTTTACCTCAGGTGGACCACCAGAAGACGGATTCAAGAGCAGAGTCGTGGGTGGGGGCAACTGGACAACCAGACCTCTGGTTAACATTGGGACCTAAGAACATGGCAAGCCCCATATGTGGGCTCTTGGTCCAGACACTGAGAGGCCTTCCTTGAGGATAGGTCTCACACTGAGTTTCACAATGTGTTTTTGTGCCCAAGGAGCCCCTCAAGTCAGGGCGTGGCCTAATGTACCATGCTTGTTTCTCCTACACTGAACATTGCACAATATGGCAACCAAAAGTTTTCTGGCCATGGGGAAGAAGGAGTTCTATTTTCTGCAACACTTTCACTCCTGGACTGTGATTGGATTTAAGGTCTAGGTTCTGAAGCCTGAAAACTGAGGTTGGGAAGAGATGAAGACCTAAGGCCATGGTGTGTTTGATGTGCTCAGTGTTCGGCCAGCTGTTGAGTGTGGGTTGGGAGGTGCAGGCTCAGGCTGTGGCAGACAGGGAATTAATGCCCAGGCTAGACTGTATCATTGGGGTGCAGTCGAGTATCGTGTAGGATGGTACTCATTTGTGGTTCCTGGGTAGCCCCAAAGGGCAACGTTTTTCTTCTGGAGGGAAGACACAGTGCCACTTAGTGGCTCCAGAATTCCCAAACTGGAAGGCTTGTGGGCCAGGAGTGTGAGGAAAAAATTCTGAGAACACAAGCCAGACTTAGATTTCGGGGTGAGGGGATGGCAGGCAACCTCTGCAGAGATGATTCGAGATCCCGTATACCTGAAGACAGAGCTAGGATCAGAAGTTGGCTTAGGTCGGAGTTTCTGTCCATGACGGCCCCTTCCTGAAGGGGAGGGTGTCACGAGGACATGGAGGTTTTCCCACGATGGGAATTGTGAGATGCTCCAAACCGCAATGATTCCTTCTGTGGGCCAGTCGAGACCTGTTGGATGGCTACAGGACATCCCATAAGGAAGTTATCCAGAGAAGGGTTCTAAGGATGGATGCCTGGGCAGCCTGCCTCCCATTCAAGGTGTCTCATAGAGCCAAGGCAAGTTCGATCTGCTGGATCTAGGGGAGCAACCAAGGCGGGTGTGTTGAAAAGGGTGAAGTGAGGATGGGTCATAATGAGCATTTGTGTCCATGTAGACCTTGGAATGGGGTGCTTGATCCGGGGCCTTGAGGGATGTTCATAACCGGAGGTTTTGATGGAGCTCTAAAGAGTATGTTTCCTATGTAGAGAAGAGAATTGTTTTGATGAGTGCCTAAGGAATCTCGCATATGCTGGTATTGGAAACCAGGCCTCTGAGGAGAGATGACTGGAATCAAAAGCAATGGATCTGATTAGGGCCTACGTGCCTGTCCAGTTCAATCTTATTCTCTGGGGATATCTGTCTCTGGGTCTGAGTGGAGGTAGTTTCCTAACTTGTGTGAGATCATCCCTGTTTGTCCTGGGTAGCCAACACTATTCGGATGGCCTCGGGGAGATTGGAGGATACTCCTAATCTATAGGGTTGTGGCCAATGGAAATGGCAGAATTCCCCTGGAGAGGGAAGCCACAGTCCTGAGGTGTGGCTCCAGGGGCCCCAACTTGGATGGTGTGTGGGCCAGGACTGTGGGGACAGAAGTCTGAAAACACAAACTCAGCTTAGGTTTGGGGATGTATTTATGAAGGCTCGATCTACAGACCGTGAGAACTTTCCGGGCTATGAACAAAGGGCGAGTATGTGGCGCTTGCTCAGGCTTTTGTCTCTGGATTTTGGGTCAACGGTGGCCGTGGAATGTCGGGGTGTCCTCAAGGGGCATGGACAATTCTTTCTCTGATGATTTGGCCTGATCCCAAGTGGTTGGGATCATTCTGTGGATGGGAAGAGTCCTTTCTGTATTTTTTTTTTTTTTTACCTCTGGTGTCCCACCAAAAAGGGATTCCAGAGTTGAGCCCTGAGTAGGGGTGACTAGACATTTCGAACTCTGGTTGAGATTGGGGGACTAGGGGCTTGGCCAGCCCCATATGTGGGCTGTTGTTCCAGTCACTAAGAGGCTTTACATGAGGATAGGGCTCACGCTGAGGGTCACAATGTGTGTTTGTGCACATTGTGGCCCTCAGGGATAGGTGGGGCCTCCTAGTCCATGCTGCTTTCTCCTACAATGAACATTGGACAACATGCCAACCACTAGGTTTCTTGCCAAGGCGAAGGAGAAGTTCTGATTCTTGCATCACGTTCACTCCTGAGCAGTGAGTGGAGATAAGGTCTAGGTTCTGAAGGTGAAAACTGAGGTTGGGTAGAGATGATGGCCTAAAGCCATTGTGGGTGTGATATGCTCTGTGTACGGCCAGCTGTCTGGGTGTTGGACTGGAGGTCTGCCCTCAGGCTGTGTCAGACAGGGCTTTAGTGCACAGGCTAGACTGTATAATTGGGGTATGGTCGAGTGGCATGCAGGTTGTTACTCATTTGGCGTTTCTGGTTAGCCCTATAGGGCAACATATTTCTTCTGGAGGGCAGGCAGAGTGCTGCATTGTGTCTCCAGAATTGCCAAACTGGAGGGGTGTGGCCAGGATTGTGAGGAAGGAAGTCTGAAAACACAAGCTAGCACGAGTTTTGGGGCCAAGAGCATGGCAGGCCCACTCTGCAGAGGCTGAATCGAGATCTCCTGCAGGTGAGGTCAGGGCGAGTATCAGATGTTGCCTCAAGCTGGAGTTTGTGTCCATGACGGCCCCTTCCTGAAGGGGGTGGGGGCGTCATGAGGCCAGGGAGGTTTCCCTACGCTGGGAGTTGTGAGCTGCTCCAAACTTCAAAGTTTCCTTCTTCAGGACAGTCGAGTACTATTGGATGGTTCCAGGATGCCCCATACAGAAAGACTCGAGAGCAGGGCCGTAAGCATGGATGCCGAGAAACGCCAACTCACCTTCCCATTGCCTGGGCGAGACAAGGCACGCTCAATCTGCGGGCTCTTGGGTGAGCTACCCAGAAGGCTGAGTTTAAATGGACTCTCCTGAGGATGAGTCATAATGTGGGTTGGTGGCCATGGAGACCTTGGAATGTGGCAGTAGCTAAGGGACTCTGCAGGATTCTCCAACCCGAAGGGCTTGACACAACTCCAACAAGGAAGCTTCCCATGTGGAGATGAGAGGTCTTCTGTCTGGTGCCTCAGGAAAGCCCCGTATGCTGGTCTTCGAACCCAGGCCTCTGAGGAGTGATACCTGGACACCAAAGCAAGAGTTCATAATAGGGCCTAGGGGCCTGTCTGGTTCAATCTTCTGTCTCTGCGGATATCTGTTTGTGTGTCTGCATGGAGGTAGTAGTTGCTCAGCTTGTGTCATAATGCCCCTATTTGTCCAGTGCGGCTTGCGGTAGTGGGATGTCCTTGGGGACCTTGAGGTTTCTACTATTTTGTAGAGTTGTGGCCAATGGAATGGGCAGTTTCTTAGGAGAGAGCAGGCACAGTTCTGTGGTGTGGCTCCAGAGACCCCAGCCTGGAGGCTGTGTGAGCCATGGCTGTGCAGACAGACATCCAAAAACCCTAACTCAGCTCAGGTTTGGGGCCGAGGTTACGGCAGGCCTGATCTACAGTCCATGAGGGGAGTTCCTCTGGATATGAAAGAAGGGTGAGAGGGAGGCAGTCGCTCAGGCTTTTGTCTCTGGATGTTTTGTCCACAATGGCCGTTTAATGTAGGAGTTCCTCATGGGTCGTAGAAGTCTCCCTCTCTGGTAGTTTGTCCAGCCCCCAAGAGTTTGGGGTCCTTCTGTGGGAAGGGAAGTGTCCTGTTTTCTGCTTCATGTGTCCCCCCAGTAGAGGGATTCTAGAGCATAGCAGTGGGTACTGACAACTGGAATACTCGCCCTCTGGTTAAGCCTGGGGGCCTATGGATATGACAAGCCCCATATGCAGGATCTTGGTCCAGCCACTGAAAGGCGTTACTTTAATACGGGACTCACGCTGCAGGTCACAATGCATGTCTGTGCCCTAGGCGGCCCTCAAGCACTGGCGTGGCCTTTCGGACAATTTAGGTTTTCCCACATTGAACGCTGGACAACATGCCAACCACAAGGTTTCTGGCCATGGGGAAGGAGGAATTCTAATTTCTGCATCACGTTCACCCCTGGGCAGTGATTGGAGATAAGGTCTAGGTTCTGAAGCCTGAAACCCGATGGTGGGAAGAGATGACGACCTACAGCCATAGCGGGTCCTATGTGTCCAGGTTGGGGCCAGCTGTCTGGGTGTCGTTTGGGATGTCTTGTCTCAGGCAAGGCCAGACAGGGCATTAGTATACAGGGTGGGCTGTATAATTGCTTTACAATCGAGTGGCATGCATTAGAAAATCATTTGGGGTTTCTTATTAGCAGCATAGGGCAAAGTTTTTCTTCTGAAGGGCAGGCAGCATGCTGCATTGTGGCTTCGGAATTCCCAAACTGGAGGGCTTATGGGCCAGGAGAGTGAGGACGGATGTCTGAGAACACAAGCTAGGCTTAGGTTTCGGGGCAAGGACATGGCAGGCACACTCTGCAGAGCTGAATTTAGATCTCATGCGTCTGAAGTCAGGTCGAGGTTCAGACTTTGGCTCAGGTTTGAGTTTCTGTCCATGTAGGCCCCTTCAGGAAGGGGGGGCATTATGAGGCCATGGGGGTTTTCCCACTATTGGAGTTGTGAGATGCTCCAAACCGCAAGGATTCCTTCTGTGGGACAATTAAGATTTGTTGGATGGCTCCAGGACGTCTTATAAGGTATTTTTCCAGAACAGCGTTCTAAGTATGGATGCCTGGGCAGCCAGCCTCACATTCCAATTGTCTCCTAGCAACAAGAAACGTTTGATCTGCTGGCTTGGGGTAGCAACAGAGGGGGCTGAGTTGAAATGGACTTTCCTGAGGATGGTCTTAATGTTGGATTGAGTCCATGGAGACCTTGGTATGGGGCAGTGGCACCAGGGCCCTGAAGGATTCTCCTAACCAGAGGTTATGACAAAGCTCCAATGAGCAAGTTTTCCATGTGGAGACGAGATTTGTTCTTATTGGTGCCTCAGGAAACCACCATATGCTGGTATTGGAAACGAGGCCTCTGAGGAGGGATGCCTGGAAACCAAAGCAATGGATCTGATTAGGGCCTAGGGGCCTGTCCGGTTCAATATTCTTCTCTGGGGACATCTGTTGTCTGAGTGGAGGTAGTTGCTCAGCTGGTTTGAGATCACCCCTGTTTGTCCTGGGCGGCCTACACTATTGGGATGGCCTCAGTGACTTTGGAGGTTTTTCCTCATTTGCAAAGTTGTGGCCAATGGAATGGGAAGAATTCCCTTGAAAGGGAAGCACAGTCCTGAGGTGTGGCTCCAGGGACCCAAGTGTGGAGCGTGTGTGGTCCAGGGCTATTTGGTCAAAAGTCTGAAAACACAAACTCCACTTAGGTTGGGTGATGTAGGTATGGCTGGCCCGATCTATAGACCGTGAGGAGAACTCTTCGGCATATGAACAAAGGGCGAATTGGAGGTGCTTGCTCATGCTTTTTTTTTTTTTTTTCTGGAAATGTGTCACCGATTGCCATGGAATGTCGGGGTGTCCTCATGTTCATCGATGAGGCTCCCTTTCTGGGTATTTGACCCGTTTCTAAGAGTTTGGGGTCATTCTGTCGGAAGGGAGGAGACTTTCTGTTTTTTTTTTTTTGTTTATTTTTTTTGTTTTTTGTCTTTTGTTTTTTTTTTTTACCTCAGGTGGACCACAAGAAAGGGATTCAAGAGCAGAGTCGTGGGTGGGGGCAACTGGACAACCAGACCTCTGGTTAACATTGGGACCTAAGAACATGGCAAGCTCCATATGTGGGCTCTTGGTCCAGACACTGAGAGGCCTTCCTTGAGGATAGGTCTCACACTGAGTTTCACAATGTGTTTTTGTGCCCAAGGAGCCCCTCAAGTCAGGGCGTGGCCTAATGTACCATGCTGGTTTCTCCTACACTGAACGTTGCACAATATGGCAACCAAAATTTTCTGGCCATGGGGAAGAAGGAGTTCTATTTTCTGCAACACTTTCACTCCTGGACTGTGATAGGATTTAAGGTCTAGGTTCTGAAGCCTGAAAACTGAGGTTGGGAAGAGATGAAGACCTAAGGCCATGGTGTGTCTGATGTGCTCAGTGTTCGGCCAGCTGTTGAGTGTGGGTTGGGAGGTGCAGGCTCAGGCTGTGGCAGACAGGGAATTAATGCCCAGGCTAGACTGTATCATTGGGGTGCAGCCGAGTTTCGTGCAGGATGGTACTCATTTGTGGTTACTGGGTAGCCCCAAAGGGCAACGTTTTTCTTCTGGAGGGAAGACACAGTGCCACTTAGTGGCTCCAGAATTCCCAAACTGGAAGGCTTGTGGGCCAGGAGTGTGAGGAAAAAATTCTGAGAACACAAGCCAGACTTAGATTTCGGGGTGAGGGGACGGCAGGCACCCTCTGCAGAGATGATTCGAGATCCCGTATACCTGAAGACAGAGCTAGGATCAGAAGTTGGCTTAGGTCGGAGTTTCTGTCCATGACGGCCCCTTCCTGAAGGGGAGGGTGTCACGAGGACATGGAGGTTTTCCCACGATGGGAATTGTGAGATGCTCCAAACCGCAATGATTCCTTCTGTGGGACAGTCGAGACTTGTTGGATGGCTCCAGGACATCCCATAAGGAAGTTATCCAGAGCAGGGTTCTAAGGATGGATGCCTGGGCAGCCTGCCTCCCATTCCAGGTGTCTCATAGAGCCAAGGCAAGTTCGATCTGCTGGATCTAGGGGAGCAACCTAGGCGGGTGTGTTGAAAGGTGTGAGTTGAGGATGGGTCATAATGTGCATTTGTGTCCATGTAGACCTTGGAATGGGGTGCTTGATCCGGGGCCTTGAGGGATGTTCATAACCGGAGGTTTTGATGGAGCTCTAAAGAGTATGTTTCCTATGTAGAGAAGAGAATTGTTTTGATGAGTGCCTAAGGAATCTCCCATATGCTGGTATTGGAAACCAGGCCTCTGAGGAGAGATGACTGGAATCAAAAGCAATGGATCTGATTAGGGCCTAAGTGCCTTTCCAGTTCAATCTTATTCTCTGGGGATATCTGTCTCTGGGTCTGAGTGGAGGTAGTTTCCTAACTTGTGAGAGATCATCCCTGTTTGTCCTGGGCAGCCAACACTATTCGGATGGCCTCGGGGAGATTGGAGGATACTCCTAATTTTGAGGGTTGTGGCCAATGGAAATGGCAGAATTCCCCTGGAGAGGGAAGCCACAGTCCTGAGGTGTGGCTCCTGGGGCCCCAACTTGGATGGTGTGTGGGCCAGGACTGTGGGGACAGAAGTCTGAAAACACAAACTCAGCTTAGGTTTGGGGATGTATGTATGAAGGCTCGATCTACAGACTGTGAGAATTTTCCGGGCTATGAACAAAGGGCTAGTATGTGGCGCTTGCTCAGGCTTTTGTCTCTGGATTTTGGGTCAACGGTGGCCGCGGAATGTCGGGGTGTCCTCAAGTGCCATGGACAATTCTTTCTCTGATGATTTGGCCTGATACCAAATGGTTGGGATCATTCTGTGGATGGGAAGAGTCCTTTCTGTATTTTTTTTTTTTTTTACCTCAGGTGTCCCACCAAAGAGGGATTCCAGAGTTGAGCCCTGAGTAGCGGTGACTAGACATTTCGAACTCTGGTTGAGATTGGGGGACTAGGGGCTTGGCCAGCCCCATATGTGGGCTGTTGTTCCAGTCACTAAGAGGCTTTACATGAGGATAGGGCTCACGCTGAGGGTCACAAAGTGTGTTTGTGCACATTGTGGCCCTCAGGGATAGGTGGGGCCTCCTAGTCCATGCTGCTTTCTCCTACAATGAACATTGGACAACATGCCAACCACTAGGTTTCTTGCCAAGGCGAAGGAGAAGTTCTGATTCTTGCATCACGTTCACTCCTGAGCAGTGAGTGGAGATAAGGTCTAGGTTCTGAAGGTGAAAACTGAGGTTGGGTAGAAATGATGGCCTAAAGCCATTGTGGGTGTGATATGCTCTGTGTACGGCCAGCTGTCTGGGTGTTGGACTGGAGGTCTGCCCTCAGGCTGTGTCAGACAGGGCTTTAGTGCACAGGCTAGACTGTATAATTGGGGTATGGTCGAGTGGCATGCAGGTTGTTACTCATTTGGCGTTTCTGGTTAGCCCTATAGGGCAACATTTTTCTTCTGGAGGGCAGAAAGAGTGCTGCATTGTGTCTCCAGAATTTCCAAACTGGAGGGGTGTGGCCAGGATTCTGAGGACGGAAGTCTGAGAACACAAGTTTGGCTTAGGTTTCGGGGAGAGGGCCCAGCAGGCACACTCTCAAGTGCTGAATCGAGATCTCATGCTTCTGAATTCAGGGCGAGGATCAGACTTTTGCTTAGGATGGAGTTTCTGTCCATGATGGCCCATTTATGAAGGTGTGGGGCATCATGAGGAAATGAAGGTTTTCTCACAGTGTTATTGTGTGATGCTTCAAACCACAAGGATACATTCTGCGAGACAGTCAAGACAGGTTGGTTGGATTCAAGACGTCCCATAAAGAAGTTCTCCAGAGCAGGGTTCTAAGGATGGATGCCTGGGCAGCCCGCCTCCCATTCTAACTGTCTCCTAGTGACAAGGAAGGTTTGATCTGCTGCCTCAGGGTGAGCAGCCGAGGGGGCTGATTTGAAATGGACTCTCCTGAGAATGGATCATAATGTAAGTTTGTGTCCTTGGAGAACTTGGGATTGGGCCATGGCGCCAGCGCCCTGAAGGAACTTCCTAACCTGAGGTATTGACACAGCTCCAAAGAGCAAGTTTCCCATGTGGAGATGAGATCTGTTCTGATTGTTTCCTTAGGAAACCCCCATATTCTGATATTGGAAACCAGGCCTCTGAGGAGAGATACCTAGAAACCAAAGCAATGCATCAGAAGTTGGCTCAGGTTGGAGTTTCTGTCCATGATGGCCCCTTTATAAAGGGGAGCATCTCATGAGGCCATGTAGGTTTTCCCACGATAGGAGTTGTGAGATGCTCCCATCTGCAAGGATTCCTTCTGTGGGACAGTCAAGACCTGTTGGAAGGCTCCAGGACATCCCATATGGAACGGCGCCAGAGCAGGATTCCAAGGATGGATGCCTAGAGAGTCTGCTTTGCATTCCAGTTGTCTCCTAGCGACAAGGCAGGTTTGATATTCTGCCTCTGGGGGAGTAATCGACGGGGCTGAGTTGAAATGTACTCTCCTGCCGAATGGTCATAATGCGGGTATGTGTCCATGGAGACCTTGGAATAGGGCGGTTGCTCCGGCTACCTGAAGGTTTCTCCTAACTGGAGGCTTTTACAGAGCTCCAAAGGATAAGTTTCCCATGTGAAGACAAGATTTGTTCTGATTGGTATCTCTGGAATCCCCCATATGCTGGTATTGGAAAACAGGCCTCTGAGGAGAGATGCTTAGAAAAAAAAGCAATGGAACCAATTACATTCTAGGGGCCAGTCCAGTTTAATCTTCTTCTCTTGGGTTATCTGTCTACGGGTGAGTTGACGTCGTTGCTCAGCTTGTGAGAGATCGCCCCTCTTTGTCCTGGGTGGCCTACACTATTGGAATGGCCTCTGGGACTTTGGAGGTTTCTCCTTATCTGTAGGGTTGTGGCCAATGGAATGGGAAGAATTTCCTTGGAGAGGGCAGGCACAGTCCTGAGGTGTGGCTCCAGGGGCCTCAGTCTGGAGGGTGTGTGGGACAGGGATGTCAGGATAGAAGTCTTAAAACAGAAACTCGGCTTATGTTTGGGGACGTAGGTATGGCAGGCCCAATCTATAGACCATGAGGAGAATTTTTTGGGCTATGACCTAAGGGTGAGTGTGAACGCTTGCTGAAGCTTATGTCTCTGGATTTTGTGTCAATAGTGGCCGTGGAATGTCGGGCTGGCCTCATGGGCCATGGACGAGTCTTTCTCTCTGGACCCCAATCACTTGGCATGGCCCAATCCCAAGTGATTGGGGTCATTCTGTGAGTGGGAGGAGTCCTTTCTGTGTTTATTTACCTCAAATGTCCCACCAAAGAGGGATTCCAGAGCAGAGCCCTGAGTAGGGGTGACTAGATGTCTCTACCTCTGGTTAAGATTGGGTGACTTGGGGCATGGCAGGCCCCATATGTGGGCTCATGGTCCAGCCACTGAGAGGCTTTACTTGAGGACAGGGCTCAAACTGAGGGTCCCAATGTGTGTTTGAGCCCACCGCAGCTCTTAAGCATAGGCAGGGCCTCAGGGACCCTACACTACCCTCAGGGGCCCTACTACTACCCCTGTAGGCCCTACAGGGGTCCTCCACTGAACGTTGGACAAGATGCCAACCACAAGATTCTGGCGAGAGGGAAGGAGGAGTTCTGATTTCTGCATCACGTTCACCCATGTGAAGTGAGTAGAGATAAGGTCTAGGATTCTGTAGCCTGAAAACCGAAGTTGGAAAGAGATGGCGACCTAAGGCCATGGCGGTTCAGATGTTCTCAGTGTACTGCAAGCTGTCTGGGTGTCGGTTGGGAATTCAGGCCTCAGGTTATGTCAGACAGGGCATTAGTGCACAGGCTAGACTATATTGGTGTACAGTTGAGTGACGTGCAGGTTTATCCTCATTTGAGGTTTCTGGGTAGACCCATAGGGCAATATTTTTCTTCTAGAGTGCAGGCAGAGTGCAGCACTGTGTCATCGGAAATCCCAAAATAGAGGGCGTGTGGTCCAGAGAGTGAGGACGGAAGTCGGAGAACACTAGCTACGCTTAGGTTTTGGGGTGAGGGCACAGCAGGTACACTCTGAAGAGCTGAATCAAGATCTCATGCATCTGAAGTCAAGGCGAAGATCAGCTGTTGGCTCAGGTTGGAGTTTCTTTCCATGATCTGCCTTCATGAAGATTGGGGGCATCATGTGACCTTGGAAGCTTTCCATGATATGAGTTGTTAGGTGGTCCATGCACAAGGACTCCTGTGGGACAGTCGAGACCTGTTGGATGGCTCAAGGATGTCCCATAAGGAACGACGCAAGAGCAGGGTTCTAAGGATGGATGCCTGAAGAGCCCAACTCGCATTTCAATTGTCTCCTAGCGACAAGGCAGGTTCAATCTGCTGGCTCTGGGGTAGCAACCGAGGGGGTTTAGTTGAAATGGACTCTCCTGAGGATGGGTCATAATTTGGGATTGTGTCCATGGAGATATTCAAATGGGGCAGTGGCTCCAGTGACCTGAAGTTTTCTCCTAACTGGAGGTTATGACACAGCTCCATAGAGCAAGATTCCCATGTGGAGACGAGATTTTTTCTGATAGGTATCTCTGGAAACCCCCTTATGCTGGTATTGGAATCCAGGCCTCTGAGGAGAGATGACTGAAAACAAAAGCAATGGATCCAATTAGGGCCTAGGTGCCTGTCTTGTTCAATATTCTTTTCTATGGATATCTGGCTAAGGTTCTGATTGGAGGTAGTGGCTCAGCTTGTGCCAGAGGGTCCCTGTATGTCCAGGACATTCTACACTATTGGGATGGCCTCAGAGATTTTGGATGATTCTCCTAATCTGTCAGGTTGTGCCAAATGAATGAGCAGAATTCCCTTGGAGAGGGCAGGCACAGTCCTGAGGTGTGGCTCCATGGGGCCCAGCCTTTAGGGTGTGTGGGTGAGGACAATGGAGACAGAAGTCTGAAAACACAAACTCGGCTTAGGTTTGGGGACATAGGTATGGCAGGCCCGATCTACAGACCTTGAGAATTTTGGGGGCTCTGAACAAAGGGCAAGTGTGTGGCGCTTTTTCAGGTTTTTGTCTCCGGATTTTGTGTCAATGGTGGCCGTGGAATGTCAGGCTGGCGTCATCGACCATGGACGAGTATTTCTCTCTGTGGATTTGGCCAAATTCCAAGTGTTTGGGGTCATTCTTTGGATGGTAGGAGTCCTTACTTTTTCTTTTTCTTTATCTTGGTTTTTTTTTTTTTTTTACCTTATGTGTCCCACCAAAGAGGGATTCCAGAAAAGAGCTCTGAATAAGGTTGACTAGACTTCTCAAGCTCTGGCTAGGATTGGGGGAGTAGGGGCATGGCAAGTCCCATATGCAGGCTCTTGGTACAGCCCCGGAGAGGCTTTACTTGAGGCCAGGGTTCATGCTTAGGGTCCTAATGTGTGTTTGTGCCCATCGCAGCCCTCAAGCATGTCTGAGGCCTCATGGGCCATGCTGGGTTCTCATATACTGAACGTTGGACAACATGCCAACCACAAGGTTTCTGGTCATGGGGAAGGTGAAGTTCTGATTTCTGCATCACGTACATCACTTAGTTGTGAGTGGAGATAACGTCTAGCTTCTGAAGCCTGAAGACCAAGGTTGGGAAGAGATGATGACCTATGGCCATGGCATGTTCGATGTGTTCAGTGTGAGGCCAGGTGTCTGGGTGTCGGTCACGAGGTCTGGGGTCAGGCTGTGTCAGACAGGGCATTAGTGCCCAGGCTAGACTGTATAATTGGGGTACAGTCTAGAGAATTGCAGGTTGATCCTCATTTGATGTTTCTGGGTAGACCCCTAGGGCAAAGTCTCTTTTCTGGAGGGCAGGCAGAGTGCTGCATTTTGTCTCCAGAATTCCCAAAGTGGAAGGCTTGTGGGCCAGGAGTGTGAGGACGGAAGTCTGAGAACGTGAGCTGGCTTAGGTTTTGGGGCGAGGGCAAGGCAGGAACACTCTGCAGAGCTGAATTGAGATCTCATGCATCTGAAGTCAGGGCGAATCAGACGGGAGTTTCTGTCCATGATGTCCTCTACCTGAAGGTGGAGGCATCACGAGGCCATGGAGGTTTTCCCACGGTGCGAGTGTGTGATGCTGCAAACTACAAGGATTCCTTCTGCAGGACAGTTGAGACCTGTTGAATGGATCAAGGACACCCCATTAGGAATTTCTCCAGAGCAGAGTTCTAACAACGGATACCTGGGCAACGAACTCGCATTCCAATTGTCTCCTAGTGACAAAGCAGGTTTGATCTGCTGGCACTGGGTGAGCAACCGCCAGGTTTGAGTTGAAATAGACTCTCCTGAGGATGGGTCATAATGTGGGATTGTGTCCATTGAGACATTGAAATGGGGCGGTGGCTCCAGTGATGTGAAATTTTCTCCTAACTGGAGGTTTAGACACAGTTCCATATAGCATGATTCCCATGTGGCATGCGATTTGTTCTGATTGGTAGCTCCAGAAACCCCCATGTGCTGGTATTGGAATCCAGGCCTCTGAGGAGAGATACGTGAAAACAAAAGCAATGGATCCGTTTAGGGCCTAGGTGCCTGTCCTGTTCAATCTTCTTTTCTATGGATATCTATCTACAGGTCTGATTGGAGGTAGTGGCTCAGCTTGTGGCAGATGGTCCCTGTTTGTCCCGGACATCCTACAATATTGGGGTGGCCTCGGGGACTTCGGATGTTTCTCCTAATCTCTCAGGTTGTGCCAAAGGAATGAGCAGAATTCCCATGGAGAGGGCAGGCACAGTCCTGAGGTGTGGCTCCATGGGGCCAAGCCTTGAGGGTGTGTGGGCCAGGACAATGGAGACAGAAGTCTGAAAACAGAAACTTGGCTTAGGTTTGGGGACATAGGTATGGCAGGCCCGATCTACAGACCGTGAGAATTTTTCAGGCTTTGAACAAAGGGCGAGTGTGTGGCGCTTTTTCAGGCTTTTGTCTCCGGATTTTGTGTCAATGGTGGCCGTGGAATGTCAGGGTGGCCTCATCAGCCATGGACGAGTATTTCTCTCTGTGAATTTGGCCCAATTCCAAGTGTTTGCGGTCATTCTTTGGACGGTAGAAGTCCTTTCTCTATTTTTTTTTTAACCTCATGTGTCCCACCAAGGAGGGATTCTAGAGAAGAGATCTGAGTAGGGGTGACTAGACTTCTCAAGCACTGGTTAAGGTTTGGGGAGTAGGGGCATGGTAATCTCCATATGTGGGCTCTTGGTCCAGCCCCGGAGAGGCTTTACTTGAGGCCAGGGTTCATGCTTAGGGTCCTAATGTGTGTTTGTGCCCATTGCAGCCCTCAAGCATGTCTGAGGCCTCATGGGCCATGCTGGTTTCTCCTACACTGCACGATGGACAACATGCCAACCACAGGGTTTCTGGTCATGGGGAAGGAGGAGTTCTGATTTCTGCATCACGTACACGGCATGGCAGTGAGTAGAGATAAGGTCTAGAATCTGAAGCCTGAAAACCGAGGTTGGTAAGAGATGACGACCTAAGTCCATGGTGGGTCCGATGCACTTAGTGTGCGGCCAGATGTCTGTGTCCATCATGAGGTCTGGGCTCAGGCTGTGTCAGGCAGGGCATTAGTCCCCAGGCTAGACTGTATAATTGGGGTACAGTCGAGTGATGTGAAGGTTGGTCCTCATTTGGGGTTTCTGGTTGGCCCCATAGGGCAAAGATTTTCTTCTGGAGGGCAGGCAGAGTGCTGCATTCTGGCTCCAGAATTGCCAACTTCAGGGCTTGTGGGCCAGGTGTTTTTGGACAGAAGTCTGAGAACACAAGTTCAGCTTAGAATTCGCAGCGGTGACATGGCAGGCACACTCTACAGACCTGAAATGAGATCTCGTGCATCTGAAGTCAGGGCGAGGATCAGATGTTGGCTTAGGTTGGAGTTTCTGAACATGATGTCCCCTTCATGAAGGTGGGGGGGCATCAGGAAACCATGGAAGATTTCCAACTTTGTGAGAGTGTGATGCTCCAAACCACAAGGATTCCGTCAGCGGGACAGTCACGAACTTTTGGATGGATCAAGGACGTCCCATAAGAAATGCTCCAAAGCACAGTTCTAATGATGGATGCCTGGGCAGTCCAACTTGCATTCCAGTTGTGTCCTAGTGAAAAGGAGGATTCGATCTGCTGTCACTGGGGGAACAACCGAGGGGGCTGTATTGAAATGCACTCTCATGAGGATCAGTCATGATGTGGATTTGTGTCCATGGATCCCTTGGAATGGGGCAGTGGCTCTGTTCCCTGAAGAATTCTCCTAACCTGAGGTTTTGATGCAGCTCCAAAGAGCAAGTTTCCCATGTAGAGACGAGATTTGTTCTGAAACCCCCGCAACCTGGTATTGGAAACCAAGCATCTGGGGAACAATGCCTGGAATACAAAGCAATGGATCTGATTACGGTCTAGGGGCCTGTCCTTTTCAATATTCTCCTCTGAGTGTCTCTGTCTAAGATTCAGAATGGAGGTCACTGCTCAGCTTGTGTCAGATCACCCATGTTTGTTGGGGGAGGCCAACACTATTGGGCTCGTCTTGGGAATTGGAGGTTTCTCCTAATCTGTAAGGTTGTGGCAAATGAAACGGGCAGAGTACCCTTGGAGAGCACTGGCACAGTCCTTAGGTGTGACACCACCTTTCTGGGTGTCATCCAGGAGGTCCAGGCTCAGGCTGTGTCAGACAGGGCATTAGTGCCAAGCTTAGACTGTATAATTGGAGTAAAGTTGATGGCATGCAGATTGATCCTAATTTGGCGTTTCTGGGTAGCCCCAGGGGCAACGTTTTTCTTCTGGAGGGAAGGAAGAGTGCTGCATTGTGGCGACGGAATTCTCACACTGGAGGGCTTGTGGGCCAGAATTGTGAGGAAGGAAGTGTGAGAACACAAGCTAGGCTTAGGTTTTGGGTCAAGATCATGGCAGGCACACTCTGTAGAGCTAAATCTAAATCTCATGCATCTGATGTCAGGGCGAGGATCAGACGTAGGCTCAGGTTGAAGTTTCTGTTCAGGATGGCCCCTTCATGATGGTGGGGTTCATCAATAGAGCCAGCAGATCTAAACTGTCTTGTTGCTAGGAGACAATTGGAATGCGAGGCGGGCTTCCCAGGCATCCAACCGCGAACGGTGCTCTGGAGTCATCCCATATGGGATGTCCTGGAGCTGTCCAACAGGTCTCAATTTTCCCGCAGAAGGAATCCTTGAAGGGGGCATCCCACAACTCCCAACGTGGGAAAACCTCAATGGCCTCGAGATTCCGCTCCCTTCATGAAGCGGCCGTCATGCACAGAAACTCCAACCTGAGCCAACGTCTGATCCTTGCCCTGACTTCAGATGCATGAGATATTGGTTCAGATCTGAAGGGGGTACCTGCCGTGCCCTCGCTCTGAAACCCAAGTCTAGCTTGTCTTCTCAGACTTCCGTCCTCACACTCCTGGCCCCGAAGCCCTCAAGTTTGGCAATTCCGGACCCACAATGCAGCACTCTGCCTGCCCTATAGAAAAAAAATTATTGCCTCATGAGCTGCCCAGGCACCTTAAATGAGGATAAACCTACACAGCATTCGACTTTACCCAAATTATATAGTCTAACCTGGGCACTAATGCACTTTCGAACACAACCTGAGCCCGGACCTCCTGACCAACACCCAGAAAGCTGACCGCACACTGAGCACATAAAACCCGCCATGGCCTTAGGTCATGATCTCTTCCCTCCCTCAGTTTTCAGGCTTCAGAACCGACACCTATCTCCAATCACTGCCCAGGGGTGAGTGTGATGCAGAAATCAGAACTCCTCCTTACCCATGGCAAGAACCGTTGTGGTTGGCACGTTGTCCAACGTTCAGTGTAGGAGAAACCAGCATTCACCCTGAGGCCCCGCCCATTCTTGAGTGCGACGAGGGCATACACACGCAAGGTGACCCTCATCATGAACCTGTCCTCTAGTAAGTCCTCTCCTTGGCTGGACCATTAGATGTCATAATGGGCTTGACATGTCCCTAGGCCCCCATTTTTAACCAGATTTCTGATTGTCCAGTCGCCCCTCCCCAGGGCTCTACTCTGGAATCCCTCATTCGATAGGACACCTAAGGTTAAAAAAGAAAACAACAACAACAACAACAACAACAACAACAACAAAAAACGGACTTCTTCCAGCCCACAGAATGACCCCAAACTCTTTGGACGGGGCCAAACCAACAGAGAGTAAGACTCGTCCATTTCCCATGAAGTCACCCAGAAATTCCACGACCATGAGTGACACGATATCCAGAGACAAAAACTTGAGAAGTAGCCTCACACTCGCCCTTCTTTCAAATCCCGAAGAGTTCTCCTCATGGTCTGTAGATCAGTCCTGCCATACCTATGACCCGAAACATAAGCCGAGTTTGTGTTTTCAGACAACTGTCCAAACAGCCCTGGCCTACACAACCTACAGGCTAAGGCCCCTGGAGCCAAACCTGAGGACTGTACTTGCCCTCTCCAAGGGAATTGTGTGTGCCCATTCCAATGGCCACAACCCTTCTAATAGGATAAACCTCCAAAGTCCGTGATCCATCTCAATAGTGGTGGCTTCCTAGGAAAAACAGGGGCAATCTGAGCCCTACAGAGCACCTACCTGCACTCAGACCCATAGACAGATGTCCCCAGAGGTAAAAAGGAAAGAACAGGCCCCTAGGCACTAATCAGATCCATTGCTTTGGTTTCAAGGAATTTCTCCTCAGAGGCCTGGATTTCAAAAGCAGCATATAGCTGTTTCTTGACTCACCCTTCAGAAAACTTCGCATCTACACATGGGAAACTTACACGTTGGAGCGGTGTCAAAGCCTCTGTTTAGTAGAACTCTTTAGGGCCCAAGTGCCACCGCTTCATTCCAAGGTCTCCTTAGACACAAAGGCACATTAGGACCCATCCCCAGGGGTGTCCATTTCAATGCAGCATCCTCGGTTGCTCCCCACAGATCAAGGAGATCTAACCTGTCTTATTGCTAGGAGACAATAGGAATGCGAGGTGGGCTACCCAGCCATCCATCCTTAGAACCCTGCTCAGAATCATTGGCCTGGAGCCAAACAACAGGTCTCAATTGTCCTGCAGAAGACTCTCTGCAGTTTGGAGCTTCTCACAACTCCCATCGTGGGAAAACCCCCATGGCCTCGTGATGCACCCCCATTCATGAAGGGGCCATCAGGGACAGAAACTCCAACCTGAGCGATCGTCTGATCCTCGCCCTGACTTCAGATGCACGAGATCTCGATTCAGGTCTGTAGATTGTGCCTGCCATGGCCTCACCCAGAAACCTAAGCCTAGCTTGTGTACTCAGACTTTTGTCGTCAGACTACTGGCCCACAAGCCCTCCAGTTTGGCAATCCATAACTACAATGCAGCACTCTGCCGGCCCGACAGAAGAAAAACATCGTCCTCTGGGGCTATCCAGTAACCCCAAATGAGGATCAACCTGCACCGACCTTGGCTGTACCCCAAATACTAAGGCTGACCAGGGCTCTAATGCCCTTTATGACACAGCCTGAGCCTGGACCCCCTAGCCCCTCCCAGACAGCTGGCCGCACACTGAGCACATGGAGCCGCCATGGCCTTAGGTCGTCATCTCTTCCCAACCTCGGTTTTCAGGTTTCAGAACCTAGACCTTATCTCCAATCACTGCCCGGGGTTGAAGGTGATGCTGAAATCAGAACTCCTTCCCCATGGCAAGAAACCTTGTGGTTGGCATGTTGTCCAACGTTCAGTGTAGTTGAAACCAGTGTGGCCCATGAGGCCCCGCCCATGCTCGCAGGCCACATTGGTCACAAACACACATTGTGACCCTTAGGCTGAGCCCAGTCCTCAAGTAAGGCCACTCAGTGGCTGGATGAAGAGACAGCATATTGGGCCTGCCATTCCACTAGGCCCCAATTTTTTACCATAGTTCTGGTTGTTCCTTCAGTCTTCCCCACGGCTTAGCTTTGGAATTCCTCTTTTGGTGGGTCACCTGAGGTAACAAAACTGAAATGAGTCATCCCATCCCACAGATTGACGAAAAGCAATTGGGAATCGGGCCAAATCCTCAGAGAGGAAGATTCGTCCACGGCCCATGAGGCCTCCCCGACATTCCACGGCCATCGCTGATACAAAATCCAGAGACAAAAGCCTAAGCAAGCGCCTCAGACTCGCACTTTCTTCATATCCTGAAGAGTTCTTCTCATGGTTTGTAGATCGGGCCTGCCATACCTACGTCTCCAAACCTAAGCTGAGTTTGTGTTTTCAGACTTCTGTCCTCAAAGTCTTGGGCCACACACCCTCCAGGCTGGGCCCCTGGAGCCACACATTAGGACTGTGCCTACCAATCCATGGGAATTCTGCCCATCCCATGGTCCAAAATCGTACAAATTAGGAGAAACCTCCAAATTCCCTGAGGCCATCCCAATAGTGTAGGTCGCCCGGAACTAACAAGGGCTGTCTGACACCAGCTGATAATCGACCTCCACTCATACCATAGATGGATGTCCCCAGAGAAGAAGATTAAACCAGACAGGACCCTAGGCCATAATAGGATCCATTTCTTTGGGTTAGAGGCATGTGTCCTCAAAAGCCTGATTCCAATACGAGCATAGGGGTTTTCCTGAGACACCCAGTAGAACTCATCTCGTCTCCACAAGGAAACCTGTGCATGGGAGCCATGTCCAAGCTTAGGAGAGTACTTCAGGGTCCTGGAGCCACCACCCCATTCCAAGGCCCTCATGGACACAAAAACACATTAGGACCCATCCTCAGGAAAGTCCATTTCAACTCAGCCACCCCGGTTGCTCCCGCAGAGCCAGCAGATCTAAACAGTCTTGTTGCTAGGAGACAATAGGAATGCGAGGCGGGCTTCCCAGGCATCCATCCGCGAACGGTGCTCTGGAGTCATTCCATATGGGATGTCCTGGGGCTGTCCAACAGGTCTCAATTGTCCCCCAGAAGGAATCCTTGAAGGGGGCATCCCACAACTCCCAACGTGGGAAAACCTCAATGGCCTCGAGATTCCGCTCCCTTCATGAAGCGGCCGTCATGCTCAGAAACTCCAACCTGAGCCAACGTCTGATCCTCGCCCTGACTTCAGATGCATGAGATATTGGTTCAGATCTGCAGGGGGTACCTGCCGTGCCCTCGCCCTGAAACCCAAGTCTAGCTTGTCTTCTCAGACTTCCGTCCTCACACTCCTGGCCCCGAAGCCCACAAGTTTGGCAACTCCGGACCCACAATGCAGCACCCTGCATGCCCTCTAGAAAAAAAATTTTTGCCTCATGAGCTGCCCAGGCACCCTAAATGAAGATAAACCTACACAGCACTTGACTTTACCCAAATTATATAATCTAACCTGGGCACTAATGCACTGTCGAACACAACCTGAGCCCGGACCTCCTGACCAACACCCAGAAAGCTGACCGCACACTGAGCACATAAAACCCGCCATGGCCTTAGGTCATGATCTCTTCCCTCCCTCAGTTTTCAGGCTTCAGACCGAGACCTTATCTCCAATCACTGCCCAGGGGTGAGTGTGATGCAGAAGTCAGAACTCCTCCTTACCCATGGCAAGAACCCTTGTGGTTGGCACGTTTTCCAACGTTCAGTGTAGGAGAAACCAGCATTCACCCTGAGGCCCCGCCCATTCTTGAGTGCGACGAGGACATACACACGCATTGTGACCTTCAGCATGAGTCCTGTCCTCTAGTAAGTCCTCTCCTTGGCTGGACCATTAGATGTCATAATGGGCTTGACAGGTCCGTAGGCCCCAATTTTTAACCAGATTTCTGATTGTCCATTCGCCCCTCCCCAGGGCTCTACTCTGGAATCCCTCATTCGGAGGGACACCTGAGGTTAAAAAAGAAAACAACAACAACAACAACAACAACAAAAAAACGGACTTCTTCCAGCCCACAGAATGACCCCAAACTCTTTTACGGGGCCAAACCAACAGAGAGTAAGACTCGTCCATTTCCCATGAAGTCACCCAGAAATTCCACGACCATGAGTGACACGATATCCGGAGACAAAAACTTGAGCAGGAGCCTCACACTCGCCCTTCTTTCAAATCCCGAAGAGTTCTCCTTATGGTCTGTAGATCAGTCCTGCCATACCTATGACCCGAAACATAAGCCGAGTTTGTGTTTTCAGACAACTGTCCAAACAGCCCTGGCCTACACAACCTACAGGCTAAGGCCCTTGGAGCCAAACCTAAGGACTGTACTTGCCCTCTCCAAGGGAATTGTGTGTGCCCATTCCAATGGCCACAACCCTTCTAATAGGATAAACCTCCAAAGTCCCTGATCCATCTCAATAGTGGTGGCTTCCCAGGAAAAACAGGGGCAATCTGAGCCCTACAGAGCCCCTACCTGCACTCAGACCCATAGACAGATGTCCCCAGAGGTAAAAAGGAAGGAACAGGCCCCTAGGCACTAATCAGATCCATTTCTTTGGTTTCCAGGAATCTCTCCTCAGAGGCCTGGATTTCAAAAGCAACATATAGCTGTTTCTTGACTCACCCTTCAGAAAACATCTCATCTACACATCGGAAACTTGCACGTTGGAGCTGTGTCAAAGCCTCTGTTTAGTAGAACTCTTTAGGGCCCAAGTGCCACCGCTTCATTCCAAGGTCTCCTTAGACACAAATGCACATTAGGACCCATCCCCAGGGGTGTCCATTTCAATGCAGCATCCTCGGTTGCTCCCCACAGATCAAGGAGATCTAACCTGTCTTGTTGCTAGGAGACAATTGGAATGCGAGGTGGGCTACCCAGCCATCCATCCTTAGAACCCTGCTCAGAATCATTGGCCTGGAGCCAAACAACAGGTCTCAATTGTCCTGCAGAAGACTCTCTGCAGTTTGGAGCTTCTCACAACTCCCATCGTGGGAAAACCCCCATGGCCTCGTGAAGCCCCCCCATTCATGAAGGGGCCATCAGGGACAGAAACTCCAACCTGAGCGATCGTCTGATCCTCGCCCTGACTTCAGATGCACGAGATCTCGATTCAGGTCTGTAGATTGTGCCTGCCATGGCCTCACCCAGAAACCTAAGCTTAGCTTGTGTTCTCAGACTTTTGTCGTCAGACTACTGGCCCACAAGCCCTCCAGTTTGGCAATCCAGAACTACAATGCCGCACTCTGCATGCCCGCCAGAAGAAAAACATTGTCCTCTGGGGCTATCTAGTAACCCCAAATGAGGATCAACCTGCACCGACCTTGGCTGTACCCCAAATACATAGGCTGACCAGGGCACTAATGCCCTTTCTGACACAGCCTGAGCCTGGACCCCCTGGCCCCTCCCAGACAGCTGGCCGCACACTGAGCACATGGAGCCGCCATGGCCTTAGGTCGTCATCTCTTCCCAACCTCGGTTTTCAGGTTTCATAACCTAGACCTTATCTCCAAACACTGCCCGGGGTTGAAGGTGATGCTGAAATCAGAACTCCTTCCCCATGGCAAGAAACCTTGTGGTTAGCATGTTGTATAACGTTCAGTGTAGTTGAAACCAGTGTGGCCCATGAGTCCCCACCCATGCTCGCGGGCCACATAGGTCACAAACACACATTGTGACCCTCAGGCTGAGCCCAGTCCTCAAGTAAGGCCACTCAGTGGCTGGATGAAGAGACAGCATATTGGGCCTGCCATTCCACTAGGCCCCAATTTTTTACCATAGTTCTTGTTGTTCCTTCAGTCTTCCCCACGGCTTAGCTTTGGAATTCCTCTTTTGGTGGGACACCTGAGGTAACAAACCTGAAATGAGTCCTCCCATCCCACAGATTGACGAAAAGCAATTGGGAATCGAGCCAAATCCTCAGAGAGGAAGATTCGTCCACGGCCCATGAGGCCTCCCCGACATTCCACGGCCATCGCTGATACAAAATCCAGAGACAAAAGCCTGAGCAAGCGCCTCAGACTCGCACTTTCTTCATATCCTGAAGAGTTCTTCTCATGGTTTGTAGATCGGGCCTGCCATACCTACGTCCCCAAACCTAAGCTGAGTTTGTGTTTTCAGACTTCTGTCCTCAAAGTCTTGGGCCACACACCCTCCAGGCTGGGCCCCTGGAGCCACACATTAGGACTGTGCCTACCAATCCATGGGAATTCTGCCCATTCCATGGTCCAAAATCGTACAAATTAGGAGAAACCTCCAAAGTCCCTGAGGCCATCCCAATAGTGTAGGTCGCCCGGAACAAACAAGGGCTGTCTGACACCAGCTGATAATCGACCTCCACTCATACCATAGATGGATGTCCCCAGAGAAGAAGATTGAACCAAACAGGACCCTAGGCCATAATAGGATCCATTGCTATGGGTTACAGGCATGTGTCCTCAAAAGCCTGATTCCAATACGAGCATAGGGGTTTTCCTGAGACACCCAGTAGAACTCATCTCGTCTCCACAAGGAAACCTGTGCATGGGAGCCATGTCCAAAGCTTAGGAGTGTACTTCAGGGTCCCGGAGCCACCACCCCATTCCAAGGCCCTCATGGACACAAAAACACATTAGGACCCATCCTCAGGAAAGTCCATTTCAACTCAGCCACCCCGGTTGCTCTGGCAGAGCCATCAGATCTAACTGTCTTGTTGCTAGGAGACAATTGGAATGCGAGGCGGGCTTCCCAGGCATCCATCCGCGAACGGTGCTCTGGAGTCATTCCATATGGGATGTCCTGGAGCTGTCCAACAGGTCTCAATTGTCCCGCAGTAGGAATCCTTGAAGGGGGCATCCCACAACTCCCAACGTGGGAAAACCTTAATGGCCTCGAGATTCCGCTCCCTTCATGAAGCGGCCGTCATGCACAGAAACTCCAACCTGAGCCAACGTCTGATCCTCGCCCTGACTTCAGATGCATGAGATATTGGTTCAGATCTGCAGGGGGTACCTGCCATGCCCTCGCCCTGAAACCCAAGTCTAGCTTGTCTTCTCAGACTTTCGTCCTCACACTCCTGGCCCCGAAGCCCTCAAGTTTGACAATTCCGGACCCACAAATCAGCACCCTGCCTGCCCTCTAGAAAAAAAATTATTGCCTCATGAGCTGCCCAGGCACCTTAAATGAGGATAAACCTACACCGCACTCGACTTTACCCAAATTATTTAGTCTAACCTGGGCACTAATGCACTTTCGAACACAACCTGAGCCCGGACCTCCTGACCAACACCCAGATAGCTGACCGCACACTGAGCACATAAAACCCGCCATGGCCTTAGGTCATGATCTCTTCCCTACCTCAGTTTTCAGGCTTCAGAACCGAGACCTTATCTCCAATCACTGCCCAGGGGTGAGTGTGATGGAGAAATCAGAACTCCTCCTTACCCATGGCAAGAACCCTTGTTGTTGGCACGTTGTCCAACATTCAGTGTAGGAGAAACCAGCATTCACCCTGAGGCCCCGCCCATTCTTGAGTGCGACGAGGGCATACACACGCATTGTGACCCTCAGCATGAGTCCTGTCCTCTAGTCAGTCCTCTCCTAGGCTGGACCATTAGATGTCATAATGGGCTTGACAGGTCCCTAGGCCACAATTTTTAACCAGATTTCTGATTGTCCCGTCGCCCCTCCCCAGGGCTCTACTCTGGAATCCCTCATTTGGTGGGACACCTGAGGTTAAAAAAGAAAACAACAACAACAACAACAACAACAACAAAATAACGGACTTCTTCCAGCCCACAGAATGACCCCAAACTCTTTGGACGGGGCGAAACCAACAGAGAGTAAGACTCGTCCATTTCCCAAGAAGTCACCCAGAAATTCCACGACCATGAGTGACACGATATCCAGAGACAAAAACTTGAGCAGGAGTCTCACACTTACCCTTCTTTCAAATCCCGAAGAGTTCTCCTCATGGTCTGTAGATCAGTCCTGCCATACCTATGACTCGAAACATAAGCCGAGTTTGTGTTTTCAGACAATTGTCCAAACAGCCCTGGCCTACACAACCTACAGGCTAAGGCCCCTGGAGCCAAACCTGAGGACTGTACTTGCCCTCTCGAAGGGAATTGTGTGTGCCCATTCCAATGGCCACAACCCTTCTAATAGGATAAACCTCCAAAGTCCCTGATCCATCTCAATAGTGGTGGCTTCCCAGGAAAAACAGGGGCAATCTGAGCCCTACAGAGCACCTACATGCACTCAGACCCATAGACAGATGTCCCCAGAGGTAAAAAGGAAAGAACAGGCCCCTAGGCACTAATCAGATCCATTGCTTTGGTTTCCAGGAATCTCTCCTCAGAGGCCTGGATTTCAAAAGCAGCATCTAGCTGTTTCTTGACTCACCCTTCAGAAAACATCTCATCTACACATCGGAAACTTGCACATTGGAGCTTTGTCAAAGCCTCTGTTTAGTAGAACTCTTTAGGGCCCAAGTGCCACCGCTTCATTCCAAGGTCTCCTTAGACACAAAGGCACATTAGGACCCATCCCCAGGGGTGTCCATTTCAATGCAGCGTCCTCGGTTGCTCCCCACAGATCCAGGAGATCTAACCTGTCTTGTTGCTAGCAGATAATTGGAATGCGAGGTGGGCTACCCAGCCATCCATCCTTAGAACCCTGCTCAGAATCATTGGCCTGGAGCCAAACAACAGGTCTCAATTGTCCTGCAGAAGACTCTCTGCAGTTTGGAGCTTCTCACAACTCCCATCGTGGGAAAACCCCCATGGCCTCGTGAAGCCCCCCCATTCATGAAGGGGCCATCAGGGGCAGAAACTCCAACCTGAGCGATCGTCTGATCCTCGCCCTGACTTCAGATGCACGAGATATCGATTCAGGTCTGTAGATTGTGCCTGCCATGGCCTCACACAGAAACCTAAGCCTAGCTTGTGTTCTCAGACTTTTGTCGTCAGACTACTGGCCCACAAGCCCTCCAGTTTGGCAATCCAGAACTACAATGCCGCACTCTGCATGCCCGCCAGAAGAAAAACATTGTTCTCTGGGGCTATCCAGTAACCCCAAATGAGGATCAACCTGCACCGACCTTGGCTGTACCCCAAATACATAGGCTGACCAGGGCACTAATGCCCTTTCTGACACAGCCTGAGCCTGGACCCCCTGGCCCCTCCCAGACAGCTGGCCGCACACTGAGCACATGGAGCCGCCATGGCCTTAGGTCGTCATCTCTTCCCAACCTCGGTTTTCAGGTTTCAGAACCTAGACCTTATCTCCAATCACTGCCCGGGGTTGAAGGTGATGCTGAAATCAGAACTCCTTCCCCATGGCAAGAAACCTTGTGGTTAGCATGTTGTCCAACGTTCAGTGTAGTTGAAACCAGTGTGGCCCATGAGGTCCCGCCCATGCTCGCGGGCCACATTGGTCACAAACACACATTGTGACCCTCAGGCTGAGCCCAGTCCTCAAGTAAGGCCACTCAGTGGCTGGATGAAGAGACAGCATATTGGGCCTGCCATTCCACTAGGCCCCAATTTTTTACCATAGTTCTGGTTGTTCCTTCAGTCTTCCCCACGGCTTTGCTTTGGAATTCCTCTTTTGGTGGGACACCTGAGGTAACAAAACTGAAATGAGTCATCCCATCCCACAGATTGACGAAAAGCAATTGCGAATCGGGCCAAATCCTCAGAGAGGAAGATTCGTCCATGGCCCATGAGGCCTCCCCGACATTCCACGGCCATCGCTGATACAAAATCCAGAGACAAAAGCCTGAGCAAGTGCCTCAGACTCGCACTTTCTTCATATCCTGAAGAGTTCTTCTCATGGTTTGTAGATCAGGCCTGCCATACCTACGTCCCCAAACCTAAGCTGAGTTTGTGTTTTCAGACTTCTGTCCTCAAAGTCTTGGGCCACACACCCTCCAGGCTGGGCCCCTGGAGCCACACATTAGGACTGTGCCTACCAATCCATGGGAATTCTGCCCATTCCATGGTCCAAAATCGTACAAATTAGGAGAAACCTCCAAAGTCCTTGAGGCCATCCCAATAGTGTAGGTCGCCCGGAACAAACAAGGGCTGTCTGACAACAGCTGATAATCGACCTCCACTCATACCATAGATGGATGTCCCCAGAGAAGAAGATTGAACCAGAAAGGACCCTAGGCCATAATAGGATCCATTGCTTTGGGTTACAGGCATGTGTCCTCAAAAGCCTGATTCCAATTCGAGCATAGCGGTATTCCTGAGGCACCCATCAGAACTCATCTCGTCTCCACAAGGAAACCTGTGCATGGGAGCCATGTCCAAAGCTTAGGAGAGTACTTCAGGGTCCCGGTGCCACCGCCCCATACCAAGGCCCTCATGGACACAAAAACACATTAGGACCCATCCTCAGGAAAGTCCATTTCAACTCAGCCACCCCGGTTGCTCCGGCAGAGCCATCAGATCTAATCTGTCTTGTTGCTATGAGGCAATTGGAATGCGAGGCGGGCTTCACAGGCATCCATCCTCGAACGGTGCTCTGGAGTCTTTCCATATGCGATGCCCTGGAGCTGTCCAACAGGTCTCAATTGTCCCACATAAGGAATCCTTGAAGGGGGCATCCCACAACTCCAAACGTGGGAAAACCTCAATGGCCTCGAGATTCCGCTCCCTTCATGAAGCGGCCGTCATGCACAGAAACTCCAACCTGAGCCAACGTCTGATCCTCGCCCTGACTTAAGATGCATGAGATATTGGTTCAGATCTGCAGGGAGTACCTGCCATGACCTCGCCCTGAAATCCAAGTCTAGCTTGTCTTCTCAGACTTCCGTCCTCACACTCCTGGCCCCGAAGCCCTCAAGTTTGGCAATTCCGGACCCACAATGCAGCACTCTGCCTGCCCTCTAGAAAAAAAATTATTGCCTCATGAGCTGTCCAGGCACCTTAAATGAGGGTAAACCTACTCAGCACTCGACTCTACCCAAATTATATAGTCTAACCTGGGCACTAATGCACTGTCGAACACAACCTGAGCCCGGACCTCCTGACCAACACCCAGAAAGCTGACCGCACACTGAGCACATAAAACCCGCCATGGCTTTTGGTCATCATCTCTTCCCTACCTCAGTTTTCAGCTTCATAACCGAGACCTTATCTCCAATCACTGCCCAGGGGTGAGTGTGATGGAGAAATCAGAACTCCTCCTTACCCATGGCAAGAACCCTTGTGGTTGGCACGTTGTCCAACGTTCAGTGTAGGAGAAACCAGCATTCACCCTGAGGACCCGCCCATTCTTGAGTGTTAAGAGGGCATACACACGCATTGAGACCCTCAGCATGAGTCCTGTCCTCTAGTAAGTCCTCTCCTAGGCTGGACCATTAGATGTCATAATGGGCTTGACATGTCCCTAAGCCCCAATTTTTTACCAGATTTCTGATTGTCCAGTCGCCCCTCCTCAGGGCTCTACTCTGGAATCCCTCATTTGGTGGGACACCTGAGGTTAAAAAAGAAAACAACAACAACAACAACAACAACAAAAACGGACTTATTCCAGCCCACAGAATGACCCCAAACTCTTTGGACGGGGCCAAACCACCAGAGAGTAAGACTAATCCATTTCCCAATGAAGTCACCCAGAAATTCCACGACCATGAATGACACGATATCCAGAGCCAAAAACTAGATCAGGAGCCTCACACTCGCCCTTCTTTCAAATCTGGAAGAGTTCTCCTCATGGTCTGTAGATCAGTCCTGCCATACCTATGACCCGAAACATAAGCCGAGTTTGTGTTTTCAGACAATTGTCCAAACAGCCCTGGGCTACACAACCTACAGGCTCCGGCCCCTGGAGCCAAACCTGAGGACTGTACTTGCCCTCTCCAAGGGAATTGTGTGTGCCCATTCCAATGGCCACAACCCTTCTAATAGGATAAACCTCCAAAGTCCCTGATCCATCTCAATAGTGGTGGCTTCCCAGGAAAAACAGGGGCAATCTGAGCCCAACTGAGCACCTACCTGCACTCAGACCCATAGACAGATGTCCCCATGGGTAAAAAGGAAAGAACAGGCCCATAGCCACTAATCAGATCCATTGCTCTGGTTTCCAGGCATCTCTACTCAGAGGCCTGGATTTCAAAAGCAGCATCTTGCTGTTTCTTGACTCACCCATCAGAAAACATCTCATCTACACATGGGAAACTGGCACGTTGGAGCTGTGTCAAAGCTTCAGTTTAGGTGAAACCTTAAGGGCCCCAGTGCCACCGCTTCATTCCAAGGTCTCCATAGACACAAAAGCACGTTAGGACCCATCCCCAGGGGTGTCCAATTCAACTCAGCGTCCTCAGTTACTCCCCACAGAACCTGTCTTGTTGCTAGGAGACAATTGGAATGCGAGGTGGGCTACTCAGCCATCTATCCTTAGAACCCTGCTCAGAATCATTGGCCTGGAGCCAAACAACAGGTCTCAATTGTCCTGCAGAAGACTCTGCAGTTTGGAGCTTCTCACAACTACCATCTTGGGAAAACACCCATGGCCTCGTGATGCCCACCCCCATTCATGAAGGGGCCATCAGGGACAGAAACTCCAACCTGAGCGATCGTCTAATCCTTGCCCCGACTTCAGACGCACGAGATCTCGATTCAGGTCTGTAGATTGTGCCTGCCATATCCTCACCCAGAAACCTAAGCCTAGCTTGTGTTCTTAGACATTTGTCGTCAGACTACTGGCCCACAAGCCCTCCAGTTTGGCAATCCAGAACTACAATGCAGCACTCTGCCGGCCCTCCAGAAGAAAAACATTGTCCTCTGGGGCTACCCAGTAACCCCAAATGAGGATCAACCTGCACCGACCTTGGCTGTACCCCAAATACATAGGCTGACCAGGGCACTAATGCCCTTTCTGACACAGCATGAGCCTGGACCCCCTGTCCCCTCCCAGACAGCTGGCCACACACTGAGCACATCGAGCTGCCATGGCCTTATTTCGTCATCTCTTCCCAACATCAGTTTTCAGGTTTCAGAACCTAGACCTTATCTCCAATCACTGCCCAGGGTTGAAGGTGATGCAGAAATCAGAACTCCTTCCCCATGGCAAGAAACCTTGTGGTTGGCATGTTGTCCAACGTTCAGTGTAGTTGAAACCAGTGTGGCCCATGAGTCCCGGCCCATGCTCGCAGGCCACATTGGTCACAAACACACATTGTGACCCTCAGGCTGAGACAGTCCTCAAGTAAGGCCAATCAGTGGCTGGATGAAGAGATAGAATATTGGGCTTGCCATGCCCCTAGGCCCCAATTTTTAACCATAGTTCAGGTTGTCCCTTCAGTCTTCCCCACGGCTTGGCTTTGGAATTCCTCTTTTGGTTGGACACCTGAGGTAACAAAACTGAAATGAGTCCTCCCATCCCACAGATTGACGAAAAGCAATTGGGAATCGGGCCAAATCCTCAGAGAAGAAGATTCATCCATGGCCCATGAGGCCTCCCTGACATTCCACGGCCATCGCTGATACAAAATCCAGAGACAAAAGCCTGAGCAAGCGCCTCAGACTCGCACTTTCTTCATATCCTGAAGAGTTCTGCTCATGGTTTGTCGATCAGGCCTGCCATACCTACGTCCCCAAACCTAAGCTGAGTTTGTGTTTTCAGACATCTGTCGTCAATATCTTGCGCCACACACCCTCCAGGCTGGTCACCTTGCACCACACATTAGGACTGTGCCTACCAATCCATGGGAATTCTGCCCATTCCATGGTTCAAAATCGTATAAATTAGGAGAAACCTCCAAAGTCCCTGAGGCCATCCCAATAGTGTAGGTCGCCCGGAACAAACAAGGGCTGTCTGACACCAGCTGATAATCGACCTCCACTCAGACCATAGATGGATGTCCCCAGAGAAGAAAATTGAACAAGACAGGACCCTAGGCCATAATAGGATCCATTGCTTTGGGTTACAGGCATGTGTCCTCAAAAGCCTGATTCCAATACGAGCATAGGGGTTTTCCTGAGGCACCCATCAGAACTCATCTCGTCTCCACAAGGAAACCTCTGCATGGGAGCCATGTCCAAAGCTTAGGAGAGTACTTCAGAGTCCTGGTGCCACCGCCCCATTCCAAGGCCCTCATGGACACAAACACACATTAGGACCCATCCTCAGGAAAGTCCATTTCAACTCAACCACCCCGGTTGCTCCCGCAGAGCCATCAGATCTATACTGTATTGTTGCTAGGAGACAATTGGAATGCGAGGCGGGCTTCCCAGGCATCCATCCGCGAACGGTGCTCTGGAGCCATTCCATATGGGATGTCCTGGAGCTGTCCAACAGGTCCCAATTGTACCACAGAAGGAATCCTTGAAGGGGGCATCTAACAACTCCCAACGTGGGAAAACCTCAATGGCCTCGAGATTCCGCTCCCTTCATGAAGCGGCCGTCATGCTCAGAAACTCCAACCTGAGCCAACGTCTGATACTCGCCCTGACTTCAGATGCATGAGATATTGGTTCAGATCTGCATGGGGTACCTGCCGTGCCCTCGCCCTGAAACCCAAGTCTAGCTTGTCTTCTCAGACTTCCGTCCTCACACTCCTGGCCCCGAAGCCCTCAAGTTTGGCAATTCCGGACCCACAATGCAGCACTCTGCCTGCCCTCTAGAAAAAAAATTATTGCCTCATGAGCTGCCCATGCACCTTAAATGAGGGTAAACCTACACAGCACTCGACTTTACCCAAATTATATAGTCTAACCTGGGCACTAATGCACTGTCGAACACAACCTGAGCCCGGACCTCCTGACCAACACCCAGAAATCTGACCGCACACTGAGCACATAAAACCCGCCATGGCTTTAGGTCATCATCTCTTCCCTACCTCAGTTTTCAGCTTTAGAACCGAGACCTTATCTCGAATCACTGCCCAGGGGTGAGTGTGATGGAGAAATCAGAACTCCTCCTTACCCATGGCAAGAACCCTTGTGGTTGGCACGTTGTCCAACATTCAGTGTAGGAGAAACCAGCATTCACCCTGAGGACCCGCCCATTCTTGAGTGTTACGAGGGCATACAGACGCATTGAGACCCTCAGCATGAGTCCTGTCCTCTAGTAAGTCCTCTCAGTGGCTGGACCACTAGATGTCATAATGGGCTTGACATGTCCCTAAGCCCCAATTTTTACCAGATTTCTGATTGTCCAGTCGCCCCTCCTCAGGGCTCTAATCTGGAATCCCTCATTATGTGGGACACCTGAGGTTAAAAAAGAAAACAACAACAACAACAAAAAAAAAAAAAACGGACTTCTTCCAGCCCACAGAATGTCCCCAAACTCTTTGGACGGGGCCAAACCACCAGAGAGTAAGACTCGTCCATTTCCCATGAAGTCACCCAGAAATTCCACGACCATGAGTGACACGATATCCAGAGACAAAAACTTGAGCAGGAGCCTCACACTCGCCCTTCTTTCAAATCCCGAAGAGTTCTCCTCATGGTCTGTAGATCAGTCCTGCCATACCTATGACTCGAAACATAAGCCGAGTTTGTGTTTTCAGACAACTGTCCAAACAGCCCTGGCCTACACAACCTACAGGCTCAGGCCCCTGGAGCCAAACCTGAGGACTGTACTTGCCCTCTCCAAGGGAATTGTGTGTGCCCATTCCAATGGCCACAACCCTTCTAATAGGATAAACCTCCAAAGTCCCTGATCCATCTCAATAGTGGTGGCTTCCCAGGAAAAACAGGGGCAATCTGAGCCCAACTGAGCACCTACCTGCACTCAGACCCATAGACAGATGTCCCCAGAGGTAAAAAGGAAAGAACAGGCCCCTAGGCACTAATCAGATCCATTGCTTTGGTTTCCAGGCATCTCTCCTCAGAGGCCTGGATTTCAAAAGCAGCATATAGCTGTTTCTTGACTCACCCATCAGAAAACACCTCATCTACACATGGGAAACTTGCACGTTGGAGCTGTGTCAAAGCTTCAGTTTAGGAGAAACCTTAAGGTCCCCAGTGCCACCGCTTCATTCTAAGGTCTCCATAGACACAAAAGCACGTTAGGACCCATCCCCAGGGGTGTCCAATTCAACTCAGCGTCCGCGGTTGCTCCCCACAATCCAGGAGATCTAACCTGTTTTGTTGCTAGGAGGCAATTGGAATGCGAGGTGGGCTACTCAGCCATCCATCCTTAGAACCCTGCTCAGAATCATTGGCCTGGAGCCAAACAACAGGTCTCAATTGTCCTGCAGAAGACTCTCTGCAGTTTGGAGCTTCTCACAACTCCCATCGTGGGAAAACCCCCATGGCCTCGTGATGACCACCCCCATTCATGAAGGGGCCATCAGACCAGAAACTCCAACCTGAGCGATCGTCTAATCCTTGCCCTGACTTCAGATGCACGAGATCTCGATCAGGTCTGTAGATTGTGCCTGCCATATCCTCACCTCGAAACCTAAGCCTAGCTTGTGTTCTTAGACATTTGTCGTCAGACTACTGGCCCACAAGCCCTCCAGTTTGGCAATCCAGAACTACAATGCAGCACTCTGCCGGCCCTCCAGAAGAAAAACATTGTCCTCTGGGGCTACCCAGTAACCCCAAATGAGGATCAACCTGCACCGACCTTGGCTGTACCCCAAATACATAGGCTGACCAGGGCACTAATGCCCTTTCTGACACAGCATGAGCCTGGACCCCCTGGCCCCTCCCAGACAGTTGGCCGCACACTGAGCACATCTAGCCGCCATGGATTAGGTCGTCATCTCTTCCCAAACGCGGTTTTCAGGTTTCAGAACCTAGACCTTATCTCCAAACACTGCCCAGGGTTGAAGGTGATACAGAAATCAGAACTCCTTCCCCATGGCAAGAAACCTTGTGGTTGGCATGTTGTCCAACGTTCAGTGTAGTTGAAACCAGTGTGGCCCATGAGGCCCCGCCCATGCTCACGGGCCACATTGGTCACAAACACACATTGTGACCCTCAGGCTGAGCCCAGTCCTCAAGTAAAGCCACTCAGTGGCTGGATGAAGAGATAGCATATTGGGCTTGCCATGCCCCTTGGCCCCAATTTTTATCCATAGTTCGGGTTGTCCCTTCAGTCTTCCCCATGGCTTGGCTTTGGAATTCCTCTTTTGGTGGGACACCTGAGGTAACAAAACTGAATAAGTCCTCCCATCCCACAGATTGACGAAAAGCAATTGGGAATCGGGCCAAATCCTCAGAGAGGAAGATTCGTCCATGGTCCATGAGGCCTCCCCGACATTCCACGGCCATCGCTGATACAAAATCCAGAGACAAAAGCCTGAGCAAGCGCCTCAGACTCGCACTTTCTTCATATCCTGAGGAGTTCTGCTCATGGTTTGTCGATCAGGCCTGCCATACCTACGTCCCCAATCCTAAGCTGAGTTTGTGTTTTCAGACATCTGTCCTCAAAGTCTTGGGCCACACACCATCCAGGCTGGGCACCTGGCGCCACACATTAGGACTGTGCCTACGAATCCATGGGAATTCTGCCCATTCCATGGTTCAAAATCGTACAAATTAGGAGAAACCTCCAAAGTCCCTGAGGCCATCCCAATAGTGTAGGTCGCCCGGAACAAACAAGGGCTGTCTGACACCAGCTGATAATCGACCTCCACTCAGACCATAGATGGATGTCGCCAGAGAAGAAGATTGAACAAGACAGGACCCTAGGCCATAATAGGATCCATTGCTTTGGGTTACAGGAATGTGTCCTCAAAAGCCTGATTCCAATACAAGCATAGGGGTTTTCCAGAGGCACCCATCAGAACTCATCTCGTCTCCTCAAGGAAACCTCTGCATGGGAGCCATGTCCAAAGCTTAGGAGAGTACTTCAGAGTCCCGGTGCCACCGCCCCATTCCAAGGCCCTCATGGACACAAAAACACATTAGGACCCATCCTCAGGAAAGTCCATTTCAAAACACCCACCCCGGTTGCTCCCGCAGAGCCATCAGATCTATACTGTCTTGTTGCTAGGAGACAATTGGAATGCGAGGCGGGCTTCCCAGGCATCCATCCGCGATCAGTGCTCTGGAGTCATTCCATATGGGATGTCCTGGAGCTGTCCAACAGGTCCCAATTGTCCCACAGAAGGAATCCTTGAAGGAGGCATCTAACAACTCCCAACGTGGGAAAACCTCAATGGCCTCGAGATTCCGCTCCCTTTATGAAGCGGCCGTCATGCTCAGAAACTCCAACCTGAGCCAACGTCTGATGCTCGCCCTGACTTCAGATGCATGAGATATTGGTTCAGATCTGCAAGGGGTACCTGCCGTGCCCTCGCCCTGAAACCCAAGTCTAGCTTGTCTTCTCAGACTTCCGTCCTCACACTCCTGGCCCCGAAGCCCTCAAGTTTGGCAATTCTGGACCCACAATACAGCACTCTGCCTGCCCTCTAGAAAAAAAATTATTGCCTCATGAGCTGCCCAGGCACCTTAAATGAGGGTAAACCTACTCAGCACTCGACTCTACCCAAATTATATAGTCTAACCTGGGCACTAATGCACTGTCGAACACAACCTGAGCCCGGACCTCCTGACCAACACCCAGAAAGCTGACCGCACACTGAGCACATAAAACCCGCCATGGCTTTAGGTCATCATCTCTTCCCTACCTCAGTTTTCAGCTTTAGAACCGAGACCTTATCTCGAATCACTGCCCAGGGGTGAGTGTGATGGAGAAATCAGAACTCCTCCTTACCCATGGCAAGAACCCTTGTGGTTGGCACGTTGTCCAACATTCAGTGTAGGAGAAACCAGCATTCACCCTGAGGACCCGCCCATTCTTGAGTGTTACGAGGGCATACAGACGCATTGAGACCCTCAGCATGAGTCCTGTCCTCTAGTAAGTCCTCTCAGTGGCTGGACCACTAGATGTCATAATGGGCTTGACATGTCCCTAAGCCCCAATTTTTACCAGATTTCTGATTGTCCAGTCGCCCCTCCTCAGGGCTCTAATCTGGAATCCCTCATTATGTGGGACACCTGAGGTTAAAAAAGAAAACAACAACAACAACAACAAAAAAAAAAACGGACTTCTTCCAGCCCACAGAATGTCCCCAAACTCTTTGGACGGGGCCAAACCACCAGAGAGTAAGACTCGTCCATTTCCCATGAAGTCACCCAGAAATTCCACGACCATGAGTGACACGATATCCAGAGACAAAAACTTGAGCAGGAGCCTCACACTCGCCCTTCTTTCAAATCCCGAAGAGTTCTCCTCATGGTCTGTAGATCAGTCCTGCCATACCTATGACTCGAAACATAAGCCGAGTTTGTGTTTTCAGACAACTGTCCAAACAGCCCTGGCCTACACAACCTACAGGCTCAGGCCCCTGGAGCCAAACCTGAGGACTGTACTTGCCCTCTCCAAGGGAATTGTGTGTGCCCATTCCAATGGCCACAACCCTTCTAATAGGATAAACCTCCAAAGTCCCTGATCCATCTCAATAGTGGTGGCTTCCCAGGAAAAACAGGGGCAATCTGAGCCCAACTGAGCACCTACCTGCACTCAGACCCATAGACAGATGTCCCCAGAGGTAAAAAGGAAAGAACAGGCCCCTAGGCACTAATCAGATCCATTGCTTTGGTTTCCAGGCATCTCTCCTCAGAGGCCTGGATTTCAAAAGCAGCATATAGCTGTTTCTTGACTCACCCATCAGAAAACACCTCATCTACACATGGGAAACTTGCACGTTGGAGCTGTGTCAAAGCTTCAGTTTAGGAGAAACCTTAAGGTCCCCAGTGCCACCGCTTCATTCTAAGGTCTCCATAGACACAAAAGCACGTTAGGACCCATCCCCAGGGGTGTCCAATTCAACTCAGCGTCCGCGGTTGCTCCCCACAATCCAGGAGATCTAACCTGTTTTGTTGCTAGGAGGCAATTGGAATGCGAGGTGGGCTACTCAGCCATCCATCCTTAGAACCCTGCTCAGAATCATTGGCCTGGAGCCAAACAACAGGTCTCAATTGTCCTGCAGAAGACTCTCTGCAGTTTGGAGCTTCTCACAACTCCCATCGTGGGAAAACCCCCATGGCCTCGTGATGACCACCCCCATTCATGAAGGGGCCATCAGACCAGAAACTCCAACCTGAGCGATCGTCTAATCCTTGCCCTGACTTCAGATGCACGAGATCTCGATCAGGTCTGTAGATTGTGCCTGCCATATCCTCACCTCGAAACCTAAGCCTAGCTTGTGTTCTTAGACATTTGTCGTCAGACTACTGGCCCACAAGCCCTCCAGTTTGGCAATCCAGAACTACAATGCAGCACTCTGCCGGCCCTCCAGAAGAAAAACATTGTCCTCTGGGGCTACCCAGTAACCCCAAATGAGGATCAACCTGCACCGACCTTGGCTGTACCCCAAATACATAGGCTGACCAGGGCACTAATGCCCTTTCTGACACAGCATGAGCCTGGACCCCCTGGCCCCTCCCAGACAGTTGGCCGCACACTGAGCACATCTAGCCGCCATGGATTAGGTCGTCATCTCTTCCCAAACGCGGTTTTCAGGTTTCAGAACCTAGACCTTATCTCCAAACACTGCCCAGGGTTGAAGGTGATACAGAAATCAGAACTCCTTCCCCATGGCAAGAAACCTTGTGGTTGGCATGTTGTCCAACGTTCAGTGTAGTTGAAACCAGTGTGGCCCATGAGGCCCCGCCCATGCTCACGGGCCACATTGGTCACAAACACACATTGTGACCCTCAGGCTGAGCCCAGTCCTCAAGTAAAGCCACTCAGTGGCTGGATGAAGAGATAGCATATTGGGCTTGCCATGCCCCTTGGCCCCAATTTTTATCCATAGTTCGGGTTGTCCCTTCAGTCTTCCCCATGGCTTGGCTTTGGAATTCCTCTTTTGGTGGGACACCTGAGGTAACAAAACTGAATAAGTCCTCCCATCCCACAGATTGACGAAAAGCAATTGGGAATCGGGCCAAATCCTCAGAGAGGAAGATTCGTCCATGGTCCATGAGGCCTCCCCGACATTCCACGGCCATCGCTGATACAAAATCCAGAGACAAAAGCCTGAGCAAGCGCCTCAGACTCGCACTTTCTTCATATCCTGAGGAGTTCTGCTCATGGTTTGTCGATCAGGCCTGCCATACCTACGTCCCCAATCCTAAGCTGAGTTTGTGTTTTCAGACATCTGTCCTCAAAGTCTTGGGCCACACACCATCCAGGCTGGGCACCTGGCGCCACACATTAGGACTGTGCCTACGAATCCATGGGAATTCTGCCCATTCCATGGTTCAAAATCGTACAAATTAGGAGAAACCTCCAAAGTCCCTGAGGCCATCCCAATAGTGTAGGTCGCCCGGAACAAACAAGGGCTGTCTGACACCAGCTGATAATCGACCTCCACTCAGACCATAGATGGATGTCGCCAGAGAAGAAGATTGAACAAGACAGGACCCTAGGCCATAATAGGATCCATTGCTTTGGGTTACAGGAATGTGTCCTCAAAAGCCTGATTCCAATACAAGCATAGGGGTTTTCCAGAGGCACCCATCAGAACTCATCTCGTCTCCTCAAGGAAACCTCTGCATGGGAGCCATGTCCAAAGCTTAGGAGAGTACTTCAGAGTCCCGGTGCCACCGCCCCATTCCAAGGCCCTCATGGACACAAAAACACATTAGGACCCATCCTCAGGAAAGTCCATTTCAAAACACCCACCCCGGTTGCTCCCGCAGAGCCATCAGATCTATACTGTCTTGTTGCTAGGAGACAATTGGAATGCGAGGCGGGCTTCCCAGGCATCCATCCGCGATCAGTGCTCTGGAGTCATTCCATATGGGATGTCCTGGAGCTGTCCAACAGGTCCCAATTGTCCCACAGAAGGAATCCTTGAAGGAGGCATCTAACAACTCCCAACGTGGGAAAACCTCAATGGCCTCGAGATTCCGCTCCCTTTATGAAGCGGCCGTCATGCTCAGAAACTCCAACCTGAGCCAACGTCTGATGCTCGCCCTGACTTCAGATGCATGAGATATTGGTTCAGATCTGCAAGGGGTACCTGCCGTGCCCTCGCCCTGAAACCCAAGTCTAGCTTGTCTTCTCAGACTTCCGTCCTCACACTCCTGGCCCCGAAGCCCTCAAGTTTGGCAATTCTGGACCCACAATACAGCACTCTGCCTGCCCTCTAGAAAAAAAATTATTGCCTCATGAGCTGCCCAGGCACCTTAAATGAGGGTAAACCTACACAGCACTCGACTTTACCCAAATTATATAGTCTAACCTGGGCACTAATGCACTGTCGAACACAACCTGAGCCCGGACCTCCTGACCAACACCCAGAAAGCTGACCGCACACTGAGCACATAAAACCCGCCATGGCTTTAGGTCATCATCTCTTCCCTACCTCAGTTTTCAGCTTTAGAACCGAGACCTTATCTCGAATCACTGCCCAGGGGTGAGTGTGATGGAGAAATCAGAACTCCTCCTTACCCATGGCAAGAACCCTTGTGGTTGGCACGTTGTCCAACATTCAGTGTAGGAGAAACCAGCATTCACCCTGAGGACCCGCCCATTCTTGAGTGTTACGAGGGCATACACACGCATTGAGACCCTCAGCATGAGTCCTGTCCTCTAGTAAGTCCTCTCAGTGGCTGGACCACTAGATGTCATAATGGGCTTGACATGTCCCTAAGCCCCAATTTTTACCAGATTTCTGATTGTCCAGTCGCCCCTCCTCAGGGCTCTAATCTGGAATCCCTCATTATGTGGGACACCTGAGGTTAAAAAAGAAAACAACAACAACAACAACAAAAAAAAAACGGACTTCTTCCAGCCCACAGAATGTCCCCAAACTCTTTGGACGGGGCCAAACCACCAGAGAGTAAGACTCGTCCATTTCCCATGAAGTCACCCAGAAATTCCACGACCATGAGTGACACGATATCCAGAGACAAAAACTTGAGCAGGAGCCTCACACTCGCCCTTCTTTCAAATCCCGAAGAGTTCTCCTCATGGTCTGTAGATCAGTCCTGCCATACCTATGACTCGAAACATAAGCCGAGTTTGTGTTTTCAGACAACTGTCCAAACAGCCCTGGCCTACACAACCTACAGGCTCAGGCCCCTGGAGCCAAACCTGAGGACTGTACTTGCCCTCTCCAAGGGAATTGTGTGTGCCCATTCCAATGGCCACAACCCTTCTAATAGGATAAACCTCCAAAGTCCCTGATCCATCTCAATAGTGGTGGCTTCCCAGGAAAAACAGGGGCAATCTGAGCCCAACTGAGCACCTACCTGCACTCAGACCCATAGACAGATGTCCCCAGAGGTAAAAAGGAAAGAACAGGCCCCTAGGCACTAATCAGATCCATTGCTTTGGTTTCCAGGCATCTCTCCTCAGAGGCCTGGATTTCAAAAGCAGCATATAGCTGTTTCTTGACTCACCCATCAGAAAACACCTCATCTACACATGGGAAACTTGCACGTTGGAGCTGTGTCAAAGCTTCAGTTTAGGAGAAACCTTAAGGTCCCCAGTGCCACCGCTTCATTCTAAGGTCTCCATAGACACAAAAGCACGTTAGGACCCATCCCCAGGGGTGTCCAATTCAACTCAGCGTCCGCGGTTGCTCCCCACAATCCAGGAGATCTAACCTGTTTTGTTGCTAGGAGGCAATTGGAATGCGAGGTGGGCTACTCAGCCATCCATCCTTAGAACCCTGCTCAGAATCATTGGCCTGGAGCCAAACAACAGGTCTCAATTGTCCTGCAGAAGACTCTCTGCAGTTTGGAGCTTCTCACAACTCCCATCGTGGGAAAACCCCCATGGCCTCGTGATGACCACCCCCATTCATGAAGGGGCCATCAGACCAGAAACTCCAACCTGAGCGATCGTCTAATCCTTGCCCTGACTTCAGATGCACGAGATCTCGATCAGGTCTGTAGATTGTGCCTGCCATATCCTCACCTCGAAACCTAAGCCTAGCTTGTGTTCTTAGACATTTGTCGTCAGACTACTGGCCCACAAGCCCTCCAGTTTGGCAATCCAGAACTACAATGCAGCACTCTGCCGGCCCTCCAGAAGAAAAACATTGTCCTCTGGGGCTACCCAGTAACCCCAAATGAGGATCAACCTGCACCGACCTTGGCTGTACCCCAAATACATAGGCTGACCAGGGCACTAATGCCCTTTCTGACACAGCATGAGCCTGGACCCCCTGGCCCCTCCCAGACAGTTGGCCGCACACTGAGCACATCTAGCCGCCATGGATTAGGTCGTCATCTCTTCCCAAACGCGGTTTTCAGGTTTCAGAACCTAGACCTTATCTCCAAACACTGCCCAGGGTTGAAGGTGATACAGAAATCAGAACTCCTTCCCCATGGCAAGAAACCTTGTGGTTGGCATGTTGTCCAACGTTCAGTGTAGTTGAAACCAGTGTGGCCCATGAGGCCCCGCCCATGCTCACGGGCCACATTGGTCACAAACACACATTGTGACCCTCAGGCTGAGCCCAGTCCTCAAGTAAAGCCACTCAGTGGCTGGATGAAGAGATAGCATATTGGGCTTGCCATGCCCCTTGGCCCCAATTTTTATCCATAGTTCGGGTTGTCCCTTCAGTCTTCCCCATGGCTTGGCTTTGGAATTCCTCTTTTGGTGGGACACCTGAGGTAACAAAACTGAATAAGTCCTCCCATCCCACAGATTGACGAAAAGCAATTGGGAATCGGGCCAAATCCTCAGAGAGGAAGATTCGTCCATGGTCCATGAGGCCTCCCCGACATTCCACGGCCATCGCTGATACAAAATCCAGAGACAAAAGCCTGAGCAAGCGCCTCAGACTCGCACTTTCTTCATATCCTGAGGAGTTCTGCTCATGGTTTGTCGATCAGGCCTGCCATACCTACGTCCCCAATCCTAAGCTGAGTTTGTGTTTTCAGACATCTGTCCTCAAAGTCTTGGGCCACACACCATCCAGGCTGGGCACCTGGCGCCACACATTAGGACTGTGCCTACGAATCCATGGGAATTCTGCCCATTCCATGGTTCAAAATCGTACAAATTAGGAGAAACCTCCAAAGTCCCTGAGGCCATCCCAATAGTGTAGGTCGCCCGGAACAAACAAGGGCTGTCTGACACCAGCTGATAATCGACCTCCACTCAGACCATAGATGGATGTCGCCAGAGAAGAAGATTGAACAAGACAGGACCCTAGGCCATAATAGGATCCATTGCTTTGGGTTACAGGAATGTGTCCTCAAAAGCCTGATTCCAATACAAGCATAGGGGTTTTCCAGAGGCACCCATCAGAACTCATCTCGTCTCCTCAAGGAAACCTCTGCATGGGAGCCATGTCCAAAGCTTAGGAGAGTACTTCAGAGTCCCGGTGCCACCGCCCCATTCCAAGGCCCTCATGGACACAAAAACACATTAGGACCCATCCTCAGGAAAGTCCATTTCAAAACACCCACCCCGGTTGCTCCCGCAGAGCCATCAGATCTATACTGTCTTGTTGCTAGGAGACAATTGGAATGCGAGGCGGGCTTCCCAGGCATCCATCCGCGATCAGTGCTCTGGAGTCATTCCATATGGGATGTCCTGGAGCTGTCCAACAGGTCCCAATTGTCCCACAGAAGGAATCCTTGAAGGAGGCATCTAACAACTCCCAACGTGGGAAAACCTCAATGGCCTCGAGATTCCGCTCCCTTTATGAAGCGGCCGTCATGCTCAGAAACTCCAACCTGAGCCAACGTCTGATGCTCGCCCTGACTTCAGATGCATGAGATATTGGTTCAGATCTGCAAGGGGTACCTGCCGTGCCCTCGCCCTGAAACCCAAGTCTAGCTTGTCTTCTCAGACTTCCGTCCTCACACTCCTGGCCCCGAAGCCCTCAAGTTTGGCAATTCTGGACCCACAATACAGCACTCTGCCTGCCCTCTAGAAAAAAAATTATTGCCTCATGAGCTGCCCAGGCACCTTAAATGAGGGTAAACCTACACAGCACTCGACTTTACCCAAATTATATAGTCTAACCTGGGCACTAATGCACTGTCGAACACAACCTGAGCCCGGACCTCCTGACCAACACCCAGAAAGCTGACCGCACACTGAGCACATAAAACCCGCCATGGCTTTAGGTCATCATCTCTTCCCTACCTCAGTTTTCAGCTTTAGAACCGAGACCTTATCTCGAATCACTGCCCAGGGGTGAGTGTGATGGAGAAATCAGAACTCCTCCTTACCCATGGCAAGAACCCTTGTGGTTGGCACGTTGTCCAACATTCAGTGTAGGAGAAACCAGCATTCACCCTGAGGACCCGCCCATTCTTGAGTGTTACGAGGGCATACACACGCATTGAGACCCTCAGCATGAGTCCTGTCCTCTAGTAAGTCCTCTCAGTGGCTGGACCACTAGATGTCATAATGGGCTTGACATGTCCCTAAGCCCCAATTTTTACCAGATTTCTGATTGTCCAGTCGCCCCTCCTCAGGGCTCTAATCTGGAATCCCTCATTATGTGGGACACCTGAGGTTAAAAAAGAAAACAACAACAACAACAACAAAAAAAAAACGGACTTCTTCCAGCCCACAGAATGTCCCCAAACTCTTTGGACGGGGCCAAACCACCAGAGAGTAAGACTCGTCCATTTCCCATGAAGTCACCCAGAAATTCCACGACCATGAGTGACACGATATCCAGAGACAAAAACTTGAGCAGGAGCCTCACACTCGCCCTTCTTTCAAATCCCGAAGAGTTCTCCTCATGGTCTGTAGATCAGTCCTGCCATACCTATGACTCGAAACATAAGCCGAGTTTGTGTTTTCAGACAACTGTCCAAACAGCCCTGGCCTACACAACCTACAGGCTCAGGCCCCTGGAGCCAAACCTGAGGACTGTACTTGCCCTCTCCAAGGGAATTGTGTGTGCCCATTCCAATGGCCACAACCCTTCTAATAGGATAAACCTCCAAAGTCCCTGATCCATCTCAATAGTGGTGGCTTCCCAGGAAAAACAGGGGCAATCTGAGCCCAACTGAGCACCTACCTGCACTCAGACCCATAGACAGATGTCCCCAGAGGTAAAAAGGAAAGAACAGGCCCCTAGGCACTAATCAGATCCATTGCTTTGGTTTCCAGGCATCTCTCCTCAGAGGCCTGGATTTCAAAAGCAGCATATAGCTGTTTCTTGACTCACCCATCAGAAAACACCTCATCTACACATGGGAAACTTGCACGTTGGAGCTGTGTCAAAGCTTCAGTTTAGGAGAAACCTTAAGGTCCCCAGTGCCACCGCTTCATTCTAAGGTCTCCATAGACACAAAAGCACGTTAGGACCCATCCCCAGGGGTGTCCAATTCAACTCAGCGTCCGCGGTTGCTCCCCACAATCCAGGAGATCTAACCTGTTTTGTTGCTAGGAGGCAATTGGAATGCGAGGTGGGCTACTCAGCCATCCATCCTTAGAACCCTGCTCAGAATCATTGGCCTGGAGCCAAACAACAGGTCTCAATTGTCCTGCAGAAGACTCTCTGCAGTTTGGAGCTTCTCACAACTCCCATCGTGGGAAAACCCCCATGGCCTCGTGATGACCACCCCCATTCATGAAGGGGCCATCAGACCAGAAACTCCAACCTGAGCGATCGTCTAATCCTTGCCCTGACTTCAGATGCACGAGATCTCGATCAGGTCTGTAGATTGTGCCTGCCATATCCTCACCTCGAAACCTAAGCCTAGCTTGTGTTCTTAGACATTTGTCGTCAGACTACTGGCCCACAAGCCCTCCAGTTTGGCAATCCAGAACTACAATGCAGCACTCTGCCGGCCCTCCAGAAGAAAAACATTGTCCTCTGGGGCTACCCAGTAACCCCAAATGAGGATCAACCTGCACCGACCTTGGCTGTACCCCAAATACATAGGCTGACCAGGGCACTAATGCCCTTTCTGACACAGCATGAGCCTGGACCCCCTGGCCCCTCCCAGACAGTTGGCCGCACACTGAGCACATCTAGCCGCCATGGATTAGGTCGTCATCTCTTCCCAAACGCGGTTTTCAGGTTTCAGAGCCTAGACCTTATCTCCAAACACTGCCCAGGGTTGAAGGTGATACAGAAATCAGAACTCCTTCCCCATGGCAAGAAACCTTGTGGTTGGCATGTTGTCCAACGTTCAGTGTAGTTGAAACCAGTGTGGCCCATGAGGCCCCGCCCATGCTCACGGGCCACATTGGTCACAAACACACATTGTGACCCTCAGGCTGAGCCCAGTCCTCAAGTAAAGCCACTCAGTGGCTGGATGAAGAGATAGCATATTGGGCTTGCCATGCCCCTTGGCCCCAATTTTTATCCATAGTTCGGGTTGTCCCTTCAGTCTTCCCCATGGCTTGGCTTTGGAATTCCTCTTTTGGTGGGACACCTGAGGTAACAAAACTGAATAAGTCCTCCCATCCCACAGATTGACGAAAAGCAATTGGGAATCGGGCCAAATCCTCAGAGAGGAAGATTCGTCCATGGTCCATGAGGCCTCCCCGACATTCCACGGCCATCGCTGATACAAAATCCAGAGACAAAAGCCTGAGCAAGCGCCTCAGACTCGCACTTTCTTCATATCCTGAGGAGTTCTGCTCATGGTTTGTCGATCAGGCCTGCCATACCTACGTCCCCAATCCTAAGCTGAGTTTGTGTTTTCAGACATCTGTCCTCAAAGTCTTGGGCCACACACCATCCAGGCTGGGCACCTGGCGCCACACATTAGGACTGTGCCTACGAATCCATGGGAATTCTGCCCATTCCATGGTTCAAAATCGTACAAATTAGGAGAAACCTCCAAAGTCCCTGAGGCCATCCCAATAGTGTAGGTCGCCCGGAACAAACAAGGGCTGTCTGACACCAGCTGATAATCGACCTCCACTCAGACCATAGATGGATGTCGCCAGAGAAGAAGATTGAACAAGACAGGACCCTAGGCCATAATAGGATCCATTGCTTTGGGTTACAGGAATGTGTCCTCAAAAGCCTGATTCCAATACAAGCATAGGGGTTTTCCAGAGGCACCCATCAGAACTCATCTCGTCTCCTCAAGGAAACCTCTGCATGGGAGCCATGTCCAAAGCTTAGGAGAGTACTTCAGAGTCCCGGTGCCACCGCCCCATTCCAAGGCCCTCATGGACACAAAAACACATTAGGACCCATCCTCAGGAAAGTCCATTTCAAAACACCCACCCCGGTTGCTCCCGCAGAGCCATCAGATCTATACTGTCTTGTTGCTAGGAGACAATTGGAATGCGAGGCGGGCTTCCCAGGCATCCATCCGCGATCAGTGCTCTGGAGTCATTCCATATGGGATGTCCTGGAGCTGTCCAACAGGTCCCAATTGTCCCACAGAAGGAATCCTTGAAGGAGGCATCTAACAACTCCCAACGTGGGAAAACCTCAATGGCCTCGAGATTCCGCTCCCTTTATGAAGCGGCCGTCATGCTCAGAAACTCCAACCTGAGCCAACGTCTGATGCTCGCCCTGACTTCAGATGCATGAGATATTGGTTCAGATCTGCAAGGGGTACCTGCCGTGCCCTCGCCCTGAAACCCAAGTCTAGCTTGTCTTCTCAGACTTCCGTCCTCACACTCCTGGCCCCGAAGCCCTCAAGTTTGGCAATTCTGGACCCACAATACAGCACTCTGCCTGCCCTCTAGAAAAAAAATTATTGCCTCATGAGCTGCCCAGGCACCTTAAATGAGGGTAAACCTACACAGCACTCGACTTTACCCAAATTATATAGTCTAACCTGGGCACTAATGCACTGTCGAACACAACCTGAGCCCGGACCTCCTGACCAACACCCAGAAAGCTGACCGCACACTGAGCACATAAAACCCGCCATGGCTTTAGGTCATCATCTCTTCCCTACCTCAGTTTTCAGCTTTAGAACCGAGACCTTATCTCGAATCACTGCCCAGGGGTGAGTGTGATGGAGAAATCAGAACTCCTCCTTACCCATGGCAAGAACCCTTGTGGTTGGCACGTTGTCCAACATTCAGTGTAGGAGAAACCAGCATTCACCCTGAGGACCCGCCCATTCTTGAGTGTTACGAGGGCATACACACGCATTGAGACCCTCAGCATGAGTCCTGTCCTCTAGTAAGTCCTCTCAGTGGCTGGACCACTAGATGTCATAATGGGCTTGACATGTCCCTAAGCCCCAATTTTTACCAGATTTCTGATTGTCCAGTCGCCCCTCCTCAGGGCTCTAATCTGGAATCCCTCATTATGTGGGACACCTGAGGTTAAAAAAGAAAACAACAACAACAACAACAAAAAAAAAACGGACTTCTTCCAGCCCACAGAATGTCCCCAAACTCTTTGGACGAGGCCAAACCACCAGAGAGTAAGACTCGTCCATTTCCCATGAAGTCACCCAGAAATTCCACGACCATGAGTGACACGATATCCAGAGACAAAAACTTGAGCAGGAGCCTCACACTCGCCCTTCTTTCAAATCCCGAAGAGTTCTCCTCATTGTCTGTAGATCAGTCCTGCCATACCTATGACTCGAAACATAAGCCGAGTTTGTGTTTTCAGACAACTGTCCAAACAGCCCTGGCCTACACAACCTACAGGCTCAGGCCCCTGGAGCCAAACCTGAGGACTGTACTTGCCCTCTCCAAGGGAATTGTGTGTGCCCATTCCAATGGCCACAACCCTTCTAATAGGATAAACCTCCAAAGTCCCTGATCCATCTCAATAGTGGTGGCTTCCCAGGAAAAACAGGGGCAATCTGAGCCCAACTGAGCACCTACCTGCACTCAGACCCATAGACAGATGTCCCCAGAGGTAAAAAGGAAAGAACAGGCCCCTAGGCACTAATCAGATCCATTGCTTTGGTTTCCAGGCATCTCTCCTCAGAGGCCTGGATTTCAAAAGCAGCATATAGCTGTTTCTTGACTCACCCATCAGAAAACACCTCATCTACACATGGGAAACTTGCACGTTGGAGCTGTGTCAAAGCTTCAGTTTAGGAGAAACCTTAAGGTCCCCAGTGCCACCGCTTCATTCTAAGGTCTCCATAGACACAAAAGCACGTTAGGACCCATCCCCAGGGGTGTCCAATTCAACTCAGCGTCCGCGGTTGCTCCCCACAATCCAGGAGATCTAACCTGTTTTGTTGCTAGGAGGCAATTGGAATGCGAGGTGGGCTACTCAGCCATCCATCCTTAGAACCCTGCTCAGAATCATTGGCCTGGAGCCAAACAACAGGTCTCAATTGTCCTGCAGAAGACTCTCTGCAGTTTGGAGCTTCTCACAACTCCCATCGTGGGAAAACCCCCATGGCCTCGTGATGACCACCCCCATTCATGAAGGGGCCATCAGACCAGAAACTCCAACCTGAGCGATCGTCTAATCCTTGCCCTGACTTCAGATGCACGAGATCTCGATCAGGTCTGTAGATTGTGCCTGCCATATCCTCACCTCGAAACCTAAGCCTAGCTTGTGTTCTTAGACATTTGTCGTCAGACTACTGGCCCACAAGCCCTCCAGTTTGGCAATCCAGAACTACAATGCAGCACTCTGCCGGCCCTCCAGAAGAAAAACATTGTCCTCTGGGGCTACCCAGTAACCCCAAATGAGGATCAACCTGCACCGACCTTGGCTGTACCCCAAATACATAGGCTGACCAGGGCACTAATGCCCTTTCTGACACAGCATGAGCCTGGACCCCCTGGCCCCTCCCAGACAGTTGGCCGCACACTGAGCACAACTAGCCGCCATGGATTAGGTCATCATCTCTTCCCAAACGCGGTTTTCAGGTTTCAGAACCTAGACCTTATCTCCAAACACTGCCCAGGGTTGAAGGTGATACAGAAATCAGAACTCCTTCCCCATGGCAAGAAACCTTGTGGTTGGCATGTTGTCCAACGTTCAGTGTAGTTGAAACCAGTGTGGCCCATGAGGCCCCGCCCATGCTCACGGGCCACATTGGTCACAAACACACATTGTGACCCTCAGGCTGAGCCCAGTCCTCAAGTAAAGCCACTCAGTGGCTGGATGAAGAGATAGCATATTGGGCTTGCCATGCCCCTTGGCCCCAATTTTTATCCATAGTTCGGGTTGTCCCTTCAGTCTTCCCCATGGCTTGGCTTTGGAATTCCTCTTTTGGTGGGACACCTGAGGTAACAAAACTGAATAAGTCCTCCCATCCCACAGATTGACGAAAAGCAATTGGGAATCGGGCCAAATCCTCAGAGAGGAAGATTCGTCCATGGTCCATGAGGCCTCCCCGACATTCCACGGCCATCGCTGATACAAAATCCAGAGACAAAAGCCTGAGCAAGCGCCTCAGACTCGCACTTTCTTCATATCCTGAGGAGTTCTGCTCATGGTTTGTCGATCAGGCCTGCCATACCTACGTCCCCAATCCTAAGCTGAGTTTGTGTTTTCAGACATCTGTCCTCAAAGTCTTGGGCCACACACCATCCAGGCTGGGCACCTGGCGCCACACATTAGGACTGTGCCTACGAATCCATGGGAATTCTGCCCATTCCATGGTTCAAAATCGTACAAATTAGGAGAAACCTCCAAAGTCCCTGAGGCCATCCCAATAGTGTAGGTCGCCCGGAACAAACAAGGGCTGTCTGACACCAGCTGATAATCGACCTCCACTCAGACCATAGATGGATGTCGCCAGAGAAGAAGATTGAACAAGACAGGACCCTAGGCCATAATAGGATCCATTGCTTTGGGTTACAGGAATGTGTCCTCAAAAGCCTGATTCCAATACAAGCATAGGGGTTTTCCAGAGGCACCCATCAGAACTCATCTCGTCTCCTCAAGGAAACCTCTGCATGGGAGCCATGTCCAAAGCTTAGGAGAGTACTTCAGAGTCCCGGTGCCACCGCCCCATTCCAAGGCCCTCATGGACACAAAAACACATTAGGACCCATCCTCAGGAAAGTCCATTTCAACACACCCACCCCGGTTGCTCCCGCAGAGCCATCAGATCTATACTGTCTTGTTGCTAGGAGACAATTGGAATGCGAGGCGGGCTTCCCAGGCATCCATCCGCGATCAGTGCTCTGGAGTCATTCCATATGGGATGTCCTGGAGCTGTCCAACAGGTCCCAATTGTCCCACAGAAGGAATCCTTGAAGGAGGCATCTAACAACTCCCAACGTGGGAAAACCTCAATGGCCTCGAGATTCCGCTCCCTTTATGAAGCGGCCGTCATGCTCAGAAACTCCAACCTGAGCCAACGTCTGATGCTCGCCCTGACTTCAGATGCATGAGATATTGGTTCAGATCTGCAAGGGGTACCTGCCGTGCCCTCGCCCTGAAACCCAAGTCTAGCTTGTCTTCTCAGACTTCCGTCCTCACACTCCTGGCCCCGAAGCCCTCAAGTTTGGCAATTCCGGACCCACAATACAGCACTCTGCCTGCCCTCTAGAAAAAAAATTATTGCCTCATGAGCTGCCCAGGCACCTTAAATGAGGGTAAACCTACACAGCGCTCGACTTTACCCAAATTATATAGTCTAACCTGGGCACTAATGCACTGTCGAACACAACCTGAGCCCGGACCTCCTGACCAACACCCAGAAAGCTGACCGCACACTGAGCACATAAAACCCGCCATGGCTTTAGGTCATCATCTCTTCCCTACCTCAGTTTTCAGCTTCAGAACCGAGACCTTATCTCCAATCACTGCCTAGGGGTGAGTGTGATGGAGAAATCAGAACTCCTCCTTACCCATGGCAAGAACCCTTGAGGTTGGCACGTTGTCCAACGTTCAGTGTAGGAGAAACCAGCATTCACCCTGAGGCCCCGCCCATTCTTGAGTGTTACGAGGGCATACACACGCATTGAGACCCTCAGCATGAGTCCTGTCCTCTAGTAAGTCCTCTCAGTGGCTGGACCATTAGATGTCATAATGGGCTTGACATGTCCCTAAGCCCCAATTTTTTACCAGATTTCTGATTGTCCAGTCGCCCCTCCTCAGGGCTCTAATCTGGAATCCCTCATTTGGTGGGACACCTGAGGTTAAAAAAGAACACAACAAAAAAAAAAAAAAAAAACGGACTTCTTCCAGCCCACAGAATGACCCCAAACTCTTTGGACGGGGCCTAACCACCAGAGAGTATGACTCGTCCTTTCCCCATGAAGTCACCCAGAAATTCCACGACCATGAGTGACACGATATCCAGAGACAAAAACTTGAGCAGGACCCTCACAGTCGCCCTTCTTTCAAATCCCGAAGAGTTCTCCTCATGGTCTGTAGATCAGTCCTGCCATACCTATGACCCAAAACATAAGCCGAGTTTGTGTTTTCAGACAACTGTCCAAACAGCCCTGGCCTACACAACCTACAGGCTCAGGCCCCTGGAGCCAAACCTGAGGACTGTACTAGCCCTCTCCAAAGAAATTGTGTGTGCCCATTCCAAAGGCCACAACCCTTCTATTAGGATAAACCTCCAAAGTCCCTGATCCATCTCAATAGTGGTGGCTTCCCAGGAAAAACAGGGGCAATCTGAGCCCATCTGAGCACCTACCTGCACTCAGACCCATAGACAGATGTCCCCAGAGGTAAAAAGGAAAGAACAGGCCCCTAGGCACTAATCAGATCCATTGCTTTGGTTTCCAGGCATCTCTCCTCAGAGGCCTGGATTTCAAAAGCAGCATATAGCTGTTTCTTGAATCACCCATCAGAAAACATCTCATCTACACATGGGAAACTTGCACGTTGGAGCTGTGTCAAAGCCTCTGTTTAGGACAACCCTTTAGGGCCCCAGTGCCACCGCTTCATTCCAAGGTCTCCATAGACACAAAAGCACGTTAGGACCCATCCCCAGGGGTGTCCATTTCAACTCAGCGTCCTCGGTTGCTCCCCACAGATCATGATATCTAAACTGTCTTGTTGCTAGGTGACAATTGGAATGCGAGGTGGGCTACCCAGCCATCCATTCTTACAACCCTGCTCAGAATCATTGGCCTGGAGCCAAACAACAGGTCTCAATTGTCCTGCAGAGGACTGTCTGCTGTTTGGAGCTTCTCACAACTCTCATCGTGATAAAACCCCCATGGCCTCTTGATGCCCCCCCCATTCATGAAGGGGCCATCAGGGACAGAAACTCCAACCTGAGCGATCATCTGATCCTCGCCCTGACTTCAGATGCACGAGATCTCGATTCAGGTCTGTAGATTGTGCCTGTCATGGCCTCACCCAGAAACCTAAGCCTAGCTTGTGTTCTCAGACTTTTGTCGTCAGACTACTGGCCCACAAGCCCTCCAGTTTGGCATTCCCGAAATACAATGCAGCACTCTGCCGGCCCTCCAGAAGAAAAATATTGTCCTCTGGTGTTACCCAGTAATCCCAAATGATGATCAACCTGCACCGAACTTGGCTGTACCCCAAATACATAGGCTGACCAGGGAACTAATGCCCTTTCTGACACAGCCTGAGCCTGGACTCCTGGCCCCTCCCAGACAGCTGGCCGCACACTGAGCACATCGAGCTGCCATGGCCTTAGCTCGTCATCTCTTCCCAACAACAGTTTTCATGTTTCAGAACCTAGACCTTATCTCCAATCACTGCCCAGGGTTGAAGGTGATGCAGAAATCAGAACTCCTTCCCCATGGCAAGAAACCTTTTGGTTCGCATGTTGTCCAACGTTCAGTGTAGTTGAAACCAGTGTGGCCCATGAGTCCCGGCCCATGCTCGCAGGCGACATTGGTCACAAACACACATTGTGACCCTCAGGCTGAGCCCAGTCCTCAAGTAAGGCCACTCGTAGGCTGGATGAAGAGATAGCATATTGGGCTTGCCATGCCCCTAGGCCCCAATATTTAACCATAGTTCAGGTTGTCCCTTCAGTCTTCCCCACGGCTTGGCTTTGGAATTCCTCTTTTGGTTGGACAACTGAGGTAACAAAACTGAAATGAGTCCTCCCATCCCACAGATTGACGAAAAGCAATTGGGAATCGAGCCAAATCCTCAGAGAGGAAGATTCGTCCATGGCCCATGAGGCCTCCCCGACATTCCACGTCCATCGCTGATACAAAATCCAGAGACAAAAGCCTGAGCAAGCGCCTCAGACTCGCACTTTCTTCATATCCTGAAGAGTTCTGCTCATGGTTTGTCGACCGGGCCTGCCATACCTACGTCCCCAAACCTAAGCTGAGTTTGTGTTTTCAGACTTCTGTCCTCAAAGTCTTGGGCCACACACCCTCCAGGCTGGGCCCCTGGAGCCACACATTAGGACTGTGCCTACCAATCCATGGGAATTCTGCCCATTCCCTGGTCCAAAATCGTACAAATTAGGAGAAACCTCCAAAGTCCCTGAGGCCATCCCAATAGTGTAGGTTGCCCGGAACAAACAAGGGCTGTCTGACACCAGCTGATAATCGACCTCCACTCATACCATAGATGGATGTCCCCAGAGAAGAAGATTGAACCAGACAGGACCCTAGGCCATAAAAGGATCCATTGCTTTGGGTTACAGGCATGTGTCCTCAAAAGCCTGATTCCAATACGAGCATAGGGGTTTTCCTGAGGCACCCATCAGAACTCATCTCGTCTCCACAATGAAACCTGTGCATGGGAGCCATGTCCAAAGCTTAGGAGGGTACTTCAGGGTCCCGGTGCCACCGCCCCATTCCAAGGCCCTCATGGACACAAAAACACATTAGGACCCATCCTCAGGAAAGTCCATTTCAACTCAGCCACCCCGGTTGCTCCCGCAGAGCCATCAGATCTAAACTGTCTTGTTGCTAGGAGACAATAGGAATGCGAGGCGGGCTTCCCAGGCATCCATCCGCGATCGGTGCTCTGGAGTCATTCCATATGGGATGTCCTGGAGCTGTCCAACAGGTCTCAATTGTCCCGCAGAAGGAACCCTTGAAGGGGGCATCCCACAACTCCCAACGTGGGAAAACCTCAATGGCCTCGAGATTCCGCTCCCTTCATGAAGCGGCCGTCATGCACAGAAACTCCAACCTGATCCAACGTCTGATCCTCGCCCTGACTTCAGATGCATGAGATATTGGTTCAGATCTGCAGGGGGTACCTGCCGTGCCCTCGCCCTGAAACCCAAGTCTAGCTTGTCTTCTCAACTTCCGTCCTCACACTCCTGGCCCCGAAGCCCTCAAGTTTGGCAATTCCGGACCCACAATGCAGCACCCTGCCTGCCCTCTAGAAATAAAATTATTGCCTCATGAGCTGTCCAGGCACCTTAAATGAGGATACACCTACACAGCACTCGACCTTACCCAAATTATATAGTCTAACCTGGGCACTAATGCACTGCCGAACACAACCTGAGCCCGGACCTCCTAACCAACACCCAGAAAGCTGACCACACACTGAGCACATAAAACCTGCCATGGCCTTAAGTCATCATCTCTTCCCTACCTCAGTTTTCAGGCTTCAGAACCGAGACCTTATCTCCAATCACTGCCCAGGAATGAGTGTGATGCAGAAATCAGTACTCCTCCTTACCCATGGCAAGAACCCTTGTGGTTGGCACGTTGTCCAAAGTTCAGTGTAGGAGAAAACAGCATTCACCCTGAGGCCCCGCCCATTCTTGAGTGCGACAAGGGCATACACACGCATTGTGAACATCAGCATGAGTCCTGTCCTCTAGTAAGTTTTCTCAGTGGCTGGATCATTAGATGTCATAATGGGCTTTACATGTCCCTAGGCCCCAATTTTTAACCAGATTTCTGATTGTCCAGTCGCACCTCCCCAGGGTTCTACTCTGGAATCCATCATTTGGTGGGACACCTGAGGTTAAACAAGAAAAAAACAACAACAACAACAACAAAAAAAAAAAAAAAACGGACTTCTTCCAGCCCACAGAATGACCCCAAACTCTTTGGACGGGACCAAACCACCAGAGAGTAAGACTCGTCCATTTCCAATGAAGTCACCCACAAATTCCACGACCATGAGTGACACGATATCCAGAGACAAAAACTTGAGCAGGACCCTCACAGTCGCCCTTCTTTCAAATCCCGAAGAGTTCTCCTCATGGTCTGTAGATCAGTCCTGCCATACCTATGACCCGAAACATAAGCCGAGTTTGTGTTTTCAGACAACTGTCCAAACAGCCCTGGCCTACACAACCTACAGGCTCAGGGCCCTGGAGCCAAACCTGAGGACTGTACTTGCCCTCTCCAAGGGAATTGTGTGTGCCCATTCCAATGGCCACAACACTTCTCATAGGATAAACCTCCAAATTCCCTGATCCATCTCAATAGTGGTGGCTTCCCAGGAAAAACAGGGGCAATCTGAGCCCTACAGAGCACCTACCTGCACTCAGACCCATAGACAGATGTCCCAGAGGTAAAAAGGAAAGAACAGGCCCCTAGGCACTAATCACATCCATTGCATTGGTTTCTAGGCATCTCTCCTCAGAGGCCTGGATTTCAAAACAAGCATATAGCGGTTTCTTAACTCACCCAACAGAAAACTTCTCATCTACACATGGGAAACTTGCAGGTTGGAGCTGTGTCAAAGCCTCTGTTTAGGAGAACCATTTAGGGCCCCAGTGCCACCGCTTCATTCCAAGGTCTCCTTAGACACAAAAGCACATTAGGACCCATCCCCAGGGGTGTCCATTTCAATGCAGCGTCCTCGGTTGCTCCCCACAGATCCAGGATATCTAACCTGTCTGGTTGCTAGGAGACAATTGGAATGCGAGGTGGGCTACCCAGCCATCCATCCTTAGAACCCTGCTCAGAATCATTGGCCTGGAGCCAAACAACAGGTCTCAATTGTCCTGCAGAAGACTCTCTGCAGTTTGGAGCTTCTCACAACTCCCATCGTGGGAAAACACCCATGGCCTCGTGATGCCCCCCCATTCATGAAGGGGCCATCAGGGGCAGAAACTCCAACCTGAGAGATCGTCTAATCCTTGCCCTGACTACAGATGCACGAGATCTCGATTCAGGTCTGTAGATTGTGCCTGCCATATCCTCACCCAGAAACCTAAGCCTAGCTTGTGTTTTAGACATTTGTCGTCAAACTACAGGCCCACAAGCCCTCCAGTTTGGCAATCCAGAACTACAATGCAGCACTCTGCCGGCCCTCCAGAAGAAAAACATTGTCCTCTGGGGCTACCCAGTAACCCCAAATGAGGATCAACCTGCACCGACCTTGGCTGTACCCCAAATACATAGGCTGACCAGGGCACTAATGCCCTTTCTGACACAGCATGAGCCTGGACCCCCTGTCCCCTCCCAGACAGCTGGCCACACACTGAGCACATCGAGCTGCCATGGCCTTATTTCGTCATCTCTTCCCAACATCAGTTTTCAGGTTTCAGAACCTAGACCTTATCTCCAATCACTGCCCAGGGTTGAAGGTGATGCAGAAATCAGAACTCCTTCCCCATGGCAAGAAACCTTGTGGTTGGCATGTTGTCCAACGTTCAGTGTAGTTGAAACCAGTGTGGCCCATGAGGCCCCGCCCATGCTCACGGGCCACATTGGTCACAAACACACATTGTGACCCTCAGGCTGAGCCCAGTCCTCAAGTAAAGCCACTCAGGGGCTGGATGAAGAGATAGCATATTGGGCTTGCCATGCCCCTTGGCCCCAATTTTTATCCATAGTTCGGGTTGTCCCTTCAGTCTTCCCCACGGCTTGGCTTTGGAATTCCTCTTTTGGTGGGACACCTGAGGTAACAAAACTGAAATAAGTCCTCCCATCCCACAGATTGACGAAAAGCAATTGGGAATCGGGCCAAATACTCAGAGAGGAACATTCGTCCATGGCCCATGAGGCCTCCGCGACATTCCACGGACATCGCTGGTACAAAATCCAGAGACAAAAGCCTGAGTAAGCGCCTCAGACTAGCCTTTCTTCATATCCTGAAGAGTTCTTCTCATGGTTTGTAGATCGGGCCTGCCATATCTACGTCCCCAATCCTAAGCTGAGTTTGTGTTATCAGACTTCTGTCCTCAAAGTCTTGGGCCACACAACCTCCAGGCTGGGCCCCTGGAGCCACACATTAGGACTGTGCCTACCAATCCATGGGAATTCTGCCCATTCCATGGTCCAAAATCGTACAAATTAGGAGAAACCTCCAAAGTCCCTGAGGGCATCCCAATAGTGTAGGTAGCCCGGAACAAACAAGGGCTGTCTGACACCAGCTGATAATCGACCTCCACTCATACCATAGATGGATGTCCCCAGAGAAGAAGATTGAACCAGACAGGACCCTAGGCCATAAAAGGATCCATTGCTTTGGGTTACAGGCATGTGTCCTCAAAAGCCTGATTCCAATACGAGCATAGGGGTTTTCCTGAGGCACCCATCAGAACTCATCTCGTCTCCACAAGGAAACCTGTGCATGGGAGCCATGCTCAAGGCTTAGGAGTGTACTACAGGGTCCCGGTGGCACCACCCCATTCCAAGGCCCTCATGGACACCAAAACACATTAGAACCCATCCTCAGGAAAGTCCATTTCAACTCAGCCACCCCAGTTGCTCCGGCAGAACCATCAGATCTAAACTGTCTTGTTGCTAGGAGACAATTGGAATGCGAGGCGGGCTTCCCAGGCATCCATCCGCGAACGGTGCTCTGGAGTCATTCCATATGGGATGTCCTGGAGCTGTCCAACAGGTCTCAATTGTCCCACAGAAGGAATCCTTGAAGGGGGCATCCCACAACTCCCAACGTGGGAAAACCTCAATGGCCTCGAGATTCCGCTCCCTTCATGAAGCAGACGTCATGCTCAGAAAATCCAACCTGAGCCAACGTCTGATCCTCGCTCTGACTTCAGATGCATGAGATATTGGTTCAGATCTTCATGGGGTACCTGCCGTGCCCTCACCCTGAAACCCAAGTCTAGCTTGTCTTCTCAGACTTCCGTCCTCACACTCCTGGCCCCGAAGCCCTCAAGTTTGGCAATTCCGGACCCACAATGCAGCACTCTGCCTGCCCTCTAGAAAAAAAATTATTGCCTCATGAGCTGACCAGGCACCTTAAATGAGGGTAAACCTACACAGCACTCGACTTTACCCAAATTATATAGTCTAACCTGGGCACTAATGCACTGTCGAACACAACCTGAGCCCGGACCTCCTGACCAACACCCAGAAAGCTGACCGCACACTGAGCACATAAAACCCGCCATGGCCTTAGGTCATCATCTATTCCCTACCTCAGTTTTCAGGCTTCAGAACCGAGACCTTATCTCCAATCACTGCCCAGGGGTGAGTGTGATGGAGAAATCAGAACTCCTCCTTACCCATGGCAAGAACCCTTGTGGTTGGCACGTTGTCCAACGTTCAGTGTAGGAGAAACCAGCATTCATCCTGAGGCCCTGCCCATTCTTGAGTTTTACGAGGGCATATACACGCATTGTGTCCCTCAGCTTGAGTCCTGTCATCTAGTAAGTCTTCTCAGTGGCTGGACCATTAGATGTCACAATGGGCTTGACATGTCCCTAGGTTCCAATTTTTAACCAGATTTCTGATTGTCCAGTCGCCCCTCCCCAGGGCTCTACTAAGAAATCCCTCATTTGGTGGGACACCTGAGGTTAAACAAGAAAAAAAAAAAAAAACTGACTTCTTCCAGCCCACAGAATGACCGCAAACTATTTGGACGGGGCCTAACCACCAGAGAGTATGACTCGTCCATTCCCCATGAAGTCACCCAGGAATTCCACGACCATGAGTGACACGATATCCAGAGACAAAAACTTGAGCAGGAGCCTCACAGTCGCCCTTCTTTCAAATCCCGAAGAGTTCTCCTCATGGTCTGTAGATCAGTCCTGCCATACCTATGACCCGAAACATAAGCCGAGTTTGTGTTTTCAGACAACTGTCCAAACAGATCTGGCCTACACAACCTACAGGCTCAGGCCCCTGGAGCCAAACCTGAGGACTGTACTAGCCCTCTCCAAGGGAATTGTGTGTGCCCATTCCAATGGCCACAACCCTTCTAATACGATAAACCTCCAAAGTCCCTGATCCATCTCAATAGTGGTGGCTTCCCAGGAAAAACAATGGCAATCTGAGCCCAACTGAGCACCTACCTGCACTCATTCCCATAGACAGATGTCCCCAGAGGTAAAAAGGAAAGAACAGGCCCCTAGGCACTAATCAGATCCATTGCTTTGGTTTCCAGGCATCTCTCCTCAGAGGCCTGGATTTCAAAAGCAGCATATAGCTGTTTCTTGACTCACCCATCAGAAAACATCTCATCTACACATGGGAAACTTGCACGTTGGAGCTGTGTCAAAGCCTCTGTTTAGGAGAACCCTTTAGGGCCCCAGTGCCACCGCTTCATTCCAAGGTCTCCATAGACACAAAAGCACGTTAGGACCCATCCCCAGGGGTGTCCATTTCAACTCAGCGTCCTCGGTTGCTCCCCACAGATCCATGATATCTAACTTGTCTTATTGCTAGGTGACAATTGGAATGCGAGGTGGTCTACCCAGCCATCCATCCTTAGAACCCTGCTCAGAATCATTGGCCTGGAGCCAAACAACAGGTCTCAATTGTCCTGGAGAGGACTGTCTGCTGTTTGGAGCTTCTCACAACTCTCATCGTGGAAAAAACCCCATGGCCTTTAATGCCCCCCCCCCATTCATGAAGGGGCCATCAGGGACAGAAACTCCAACCTGAGCGATCATCTGATCCTCGCCCTGACTTCATATGCACGAGATCTCGATTCAGGTCTGTAGATTGTGCCTGCCATGGCCTCACCCAGAAACCTAAGCCTAGCTTGTGTTCTCAGACTTTTGTCGTCAGACTACTGGCCCACAAGCCCTCCAGTTTGGCAATCCAGAACTACAATGCAGCACTCTGCCGGCCCTCCAGAAGAAAAATATTGTCCTCTGGTGTTACCCAGTAATCCCAAATGAGGATCAACCTGCACCGAACTTGGCTGTACCCCAAATACATAGGCTGACCAGGGAATTAATGCCCTTTCTGACACAGCCTGAGCCTGGAACCCTGGCCACTCCCAGACAGCTGGCCGCACACTGAGCACATCGAGCTGCCATGGCCTTAGGTCGTCATCTCTTCCCAACAACAGTTTTCATGTTTCAGAACCTAGACCTTATCTCCAATCACTGCCCAGGGTTGAAGGTGATGCAGAAATCAGAACTCCTTCCCCATGGCAAGAAACCTTTTGGTTCGCATGTTGTCCAACGTTCAGTGTAGTAGAAACCAGTGTGGCCCATGAGGCCCCGCCCATGCTCACGGGCCACATTGGTCACAAACACACATTGTGACCCTCAGGCTGAGCCCAGTCCTCAAGTAAAGCCACTCAGGGGCTGGATGAAGAGATAGCATATTGGGCTTGCCATGTCCCTAGGCCCCAATTTTTAACCATAGTTCAGGTAGTCCCTTCAGTCTTCCCCACGGCTTGGCTTTGGAATTCCTCTTTTGGTTGGACAACTGAGGTAAAAAAACTGAAATGAGTCCTCCCATCCCACAGATTGACGAAAAGCAATGGGGAATCGGGCCAAATCCTCAGAGAGGAAGATTCATCCATGGCCCATGAGGCCTCCCCGACATTCCACGTCCATCGCTGATACAAAATCCAGAGACAAAAGCCTGAGCAAGCACCTCAGACTCGCACTTTCTTCATATCCTGAAGAGTTCTGCTCATGGTTTGTCGACCGGGCCTTCCATACCTACGTCCCCAAACCTAAGCTGAGTTTGTGTTATCAGACTTCTGTCCTCAAAGTCTTGAGCCACACAACCTCCAGGCTGGGCCCCTGGAGCCACACATTTGGACTGTGCCTACCAATCCATGGGAATTCTGCCCATTCCATGGTCCAAAATCGGACAAATTAGGAGAAACCTCCAAAGTCCCTGAGGCCATCCCAATAGTGTAGGTAGCCCGGAACAAACAAGGGCTGTCTGACACCAGCTGATAATCGACCTCCACTCAGACCATAGATGGATGTCCCCAGAGAAGAAGATTGAACCAGACAGGACCCTAGGCCATAATAGGATCCATTGCTTTGGGTTACAGGCATGTGTACTCAAAAGCCTGATTCCAATACGAGCATAGGGGTTTTCCTGAGGCACCAATCAGAACTCATATCGTCTCCACAAGGAAACCTGTGCATGGGAGCCATGCCCAAGGCTTAGGAGAGTACTACAGGGTCCCGGTGCCACCACCCCATTCCAAGGCCCTCATGGACACAAAAACACATTAGGACCCATCCTCAGGAAAGTCCATTTCAACTCAGCCACTCCAGTTGCTCTGGCAGAACCATCAGATCTAAACTGTCTTGTTGCTAGGAGACAATTGGAATGCGAGGCGGGCTTCCCAGGCATCCATCCGCGAACGGTGCTCTGGAGTCATTCCATATGGGATGTCCTGGAGCTGTCCAACAGGTCTCAATTGTCCCGCAGAAGGAATCGTTGAAGGGGTCATCCCACAACTCCCAACGTGGGAAAACCTCAATGGCCTCGAGATTCCGCTCCCTTCATGAAGCAGACGTCATGCTCAGAAAATCCAACCTGAGCCAACGTCTGATCCTCGCTCTGACTTCAGATGCATGAGATATTGGTTCAGATCTTCATGGGGTACCTGCCGTGCCCTCACCCTGAAACCCAAGTCTAGCTTGTCTTCTCAGACTTCCGTCCTCACACTCCTGGCCCCGAAGCCCTCAAGTTTGGCAATTCCGGACCCACAATGCAGCACTCTGCCTGCCCTCTAGAAAAAAAATTATTGCGTCATGAGCTGCCCACGCACCTTAAATGAGGGTAAACCTACACAGCACTCGACTTTACCCAAATTATATAGTCTAACCTGGGCACTAATGCACTGTCGAACACAACCTGAGCCCGGACCTCCTGACCAACACCCAGAAAGCTGACCGCACACTGAGCACATAAAACCCGCCATGGGCTTAGGTCATCATCTCTTCCCTACCTCAGTTTTCAGGCTTCAGAACCGAGACCTTATCTCCAATCACTGCCCAGGGGTGAGTGTGATGGAGAAATCAGAACTCCTCCTTACCCATGGCAAGAACCCTTGTGGTTGGCAAGTTGTCCAACGTTCAGTGTAGGAGAAACCATCATTCATCCTGAGGCCCCGCCCATTCTTGAGTTTTACGAGGGCATATACACGCATTGTGTCCCTCAGCATGAGTCCTGTTCTCTAGTAAGTCTTCTCAGTGGCTAGACCATTAGATGTCATAATGGGCTTGACATGTCCCTAGGTTCCAATTTTTAACCAGATTTCTGATTGTCCAGTCGCCCCTCCCCAGGGCTCTACTCTGGAATCCATCATTTGGTGGGACACCTGAGGTTAAAAAAGAACACACAAAAAAAAACGGACTTCTTCCAGCCCACAGAATGACCCCAAACTCTTTGGACGGGGCCTAACCACCAGAGAGTATGACTCGTCCATTCCCCATGAAGTCACCCAGAAATTCCACGACCATGAGTGACACGATATCCAGAGACAAAAACTTGAGCAGGAGCCTCACAGTCGCCCCTCTTTCAAATCCCGAAGAGTTCTCCTCATGGTCTGTAGATCAGTCCTGCCATACCTATGACCCGAAACATAAGCCGAGTTTGTGTTTTCAGACAACTGTCCAAACAGCCCTGGCCTACACAACCTACAGGCTCAGGCCCCTGGAGCCAAACCTGAGGACTGTACTAGCCCTCTCCAAGGGAATTGTGTGTGCCCATTCCAATGGCCACAACCCTTCTAATACGATAAACCTCCAAAGTCCCTGATCCATCTCAATAGTGGTGGCTTCCCAGGAAAAACAGGGGCAATCTGAGCCCAACTGAGCACCTACCTGCACTCATTCCCATAGACAGATGTCCCCAGAGGTAAAAAGGAAAGAACAGGCCCCTAGGCACTAATCAGATCCATTGCTTTGGTTTCCAGGCATCTCTCCTCAGAGGCCTGGATTTCAAAATCAGCATATAGCTCTTTCTTGACTCACCCATCAGAAAACATCTCATCTACACATGGGAAACTTGCACGTTGGAGCTGTGTCAAAGCCTCTCTTTAGGAGAACCCTTTAGGGCCCCAGTGCCACCGCTTCATTCCAAGGTCTCCATAGACACAAAAGCACGTTAGGACCCATCCCCTGGGGTGTCCATTTCAACTCAGCGTCCTCGGTTGCTCCCCACAGATCCATGATATCTAACCTGTCTTTTTGCTCAGAGACAATTGGAATGCGAGGTGGGCTACCCAGCCATCCATCCTTAGAACCCTGCTCAGAATCATTGGCCTGGAGCCAAACAACAGGTCTCAATTGTCCTGGAGAGGACTGTCTGCTGTTTGGAGCTTCTCACAACTCTCATCGTGGAAAAACCCCCATGGCTCTTGATGCCCCACCCCATTCATGAAGGGGCCATCAGGGACAGAAACTCCAACCTGAGCGATCATCTGTTCCTTGCCCTGACTTCAGATGCTCGAGATCTCGATTCAGGTCTGTAGATTGTGCCTGCCATGGCCTCACCCAAAAATCTAAGCCTAGCTTGTGTTCTCAGACTTTTGTCGTCAGACTACTGGCCCACAAGCCCTCCAGTTTGGCAATCCAAAAATACAATGCAGCACTCTGCCGCCCCACCAGAAGAAAAATATTGTCCTCTGGGGTTACCCAGTAATCCCAAATGAGGATCAACCTGCACCGAACTTGGCTGTACCCCAAATACATAGGCTGACCAGAAAATTAATGCCCTTTCTGACACAGCCTGAGCCTGGACCCCCTGGCCCCTCCCAGACAGCTGGCCGCACACTGAGCACATCTAGCTGCCATGGCCTTAGGTCGTCATCTCTTCCCAACCTAGGTTTTCAGGTTTCAGAACCTAGGCCATATCTCCAATCACTGCCCAGTTTGAAGGTGATGCAGAAATCAGAACTCCTTCCCCATGGCAAGAAATCTTGTGTTTGGCATGTTGTCCAACGTTCAGTGTCGTTGAAACCAGTGTGGCCCATGAGGCCCCGCCCATGCTCGCGGGCCACATTGGTCACAAACACACATTGTGACCCTCAGGCTGAGCCCAGTCCTCAAGTAGGCCACTCAGTGGCTGGATGAAGAGATAGCATATTGGGCTTGCCATGCCCCTAGGCCCCAATTTTTAACCATAGTTCAGGTTGTCCCTTCAGTCATCCCCACGGCTTGGCTTTGGAATTCCTCTTTTGGTTGGACAACTGAGGTAAAAAAAACTGAAATGAGTCCTCCCATCCCACAGATTGATGAAAAGCAATTGGGAATCGGGCCAAATCCTCAGAGAGGAAGATTCGTCCATGGCCCATGAGGCCTCCCCGACATTCCACGTCCATCGCTGATACAAAATCCAGAGACAAAAGCCTGAGCAAGCGCCTCAGACTCGCACTTTCTTCATATCCTGAAGAGTTCTTCTCATGGTTTGTAGATCGGGCCTGCCATACCTACGTCCCCAACCTAAGCTGAGTTTGTGTTTTCAGACTTCTGTCCTCAAAGTCTTGGGCCACACACCCTCCAGGCTGGGCCCCTGGAGCCACACATTAGGACTGTGCCTACCAATCCATGGGAATTATGCCCACTCCATGGTCCAAAATCGTACAAATTAGGAGAAACCTCCAAAGTCCCTGAGGCCATCCCAATAGTGTAGGTCGCCCGGAACAAACAAGGGCTGTCTGACACTAGCTGATAATCGACCTCCACTCATACCATAGATGGATGTCCCCAGAGAAGAAGATTGAACCAGACAGGACCCTAGGCCATAATAGGATCCATTGCTTTGGGTTACAGGCATGTGTCCTCAAAAGCCTGATTCCAATACGAGCATAGGGGTTTTCCTGAGGCACCCATCAGAACTCATCTCGTCTCCACAAGGAAACCTGTGCATGGGAGCCATGTCCAAAACTTAGGAGAGTACTTCAGGCTCCCGGTGCCACCGCCCCATTCTAAGGCCCTCATGGACACAAAAACACATTAGGACCCATCCTCAGGAAAGTCCATTTCAACTCAGCCACCCCGGTTGCTCCCGCAGAGCCATCAGATCAAAACTGTCTTGTTGCTAGGAGACAATAGGAATGCGAGCTGGGCTTCCCAGGCATCCATCCGCGAACGGTGCTCTGGAGTCATTCTATATGGGATGTCCTGGAGCTGTACAACAGGTCTCAATTGTCCCGCAGAAGGAACCCTTGAAGGGGGCATCCCACAACTCCCAATGTGGGAAAACCTCAATGGCCTCGAGATTCCGCTCCCTTCATGAAGCGGCCGTCATGCACAGAAACTCCAACCTGAGCCAACGTCTGATCCTCGCCCTGACTTCAGATGCATGAGATATTGGTTCAGATCTGCAGGGGGTACCGGCCGTGCCCTCGCCCTGAAACCCAAGTCCAGCTTTTCTTCTCAGACTTCCGTCCTCACACTCCTCGCCCCGAAGCCCTCAAGTTTGGCAATTCCGGACCCACAATGCAGCACCCTGCCTGCCCTCTAGAAAAAAAATTATTGCCTCATGAGCTGCCCAGGCACCTTATATGAAAATAAACCTACACAGCACTCGACTTTACCCAAATTATATAGTCTAACCTGGGCACTAATGCACTGCCGAACACAACCTGAGCCCGGACCTCCTAACCAACACCCAGAAAGCTGACCACACACTGAGCAAATAAAACCCGCCATGGCCTTAGGTCATCATCTCTTCTCTACCTCAGTTTTCAGGCTTCTTAACCGAGACCTTATCTCCAATCACTGCCCAGGAATGAGTGTGATGCAGAAATCAGAACTCCTCCTTACCCATGGCAAGAACCCTTGTGGTTGGCACGTTCTCCAAAGTTCAGTGTAGGAGAAACCAGCATTCACCCTGAGGCCGCGCCCATTCCTGAGTGCGACAAGGGCATACACACGCATTGTGACCCTCAGCATGAGTCCTGTCCTCTAGTAAGTCCTCTCCTTGGCTGGACCATTAGATGTCATAATGGGCTTGACATGTCCCTAGGCCCCAATTTTTAACCAGATTTCTGATTGTCCATTCGACCCTCCCCAGGGTTCTACTCTGGAATCCTCATTTGGTGGGACACTTGAGGTTAAAAAAGAAAAAACAACAACAACAACAACAACAACAAAACGGACTTCTTCCAGCCCACAGAATGACCCCAAACTCTTTGGACGGGGCCAAACCACCAGAGAGTAAGACTCGTCCATTTCCCATGAAGTCACCCAGAAATTCCACGACCATGAGTGACACGATATCCAGAGAAAAAAACTGGAGCAGGAGCCTCACAGTCGCCCTTATTTCAAATCCCGAAGAGTTCTCCTCATGGTCTGTAGATCAGTCCTGCCATACCTATGACCCGAAACATAAGCCGAGTTTGTGTTTTCAGACAACTGTCCAAACAGCCCTGGCCTACACAACCTACAGGCTCAGGCCCCTAGAGCCAAACCTGAGGACTGTACTTGCCCTCTCGAAGGGAATTGTGTGTGCCCATTCCAATGGCCACAACCCTTCTAATAGGATAAACCTCCAAAGTCCCTGATCCATCTCAATAGTGGTGGCTTCCCAGGAAAAACAGGGGCAATCTGAGCCCAACTGAGCACCTACCTGCACTCATTCCCATAGACAGATGTCTTCAGAGGTAAAAAGGAAAGAACAGACCCCTAGGCACTAATCAGATCCATTGCTTTGGTTTCCAGGCATCTCTCCTCAGAGGCCTGGATTTCTAAAGCAGCATATAGCTGTTTCTTGACTCACCCTTCAGGAAACATCTCATCTACACATGGGAAACTTGCACGTTGGAGCTGTGTCAAAGCCTCTGTTTAGGAGAACCCTTTAGCGCCCCAGTGCCACCGCTTTATTTCAAGGACTCCAAAGACACAAAAGCACATTAGGACCCATCCCCAGGGGTGTCCATTTCTACTCAGCGTCCTCGGTTGCTCCCCACAGATCCAGGATATCTAACCTGTCTTGTTGCTAGGAGACAATTGGAATGCGAGGTGGGCTACCCAGCCATCCATCCTTAGAACCCTGCTCAGAATCATTGGCCTGGAGCCAAACAACAGGTCTCAATTGTTCTGCAGAAGACTCTCTGCAGTTTGGAGCTTCTCACAACTCCCATCGTGGGAAAACCCCCATGGCCGCGTGATGCCCCCCAATTCATGTAGGGGCCAACAGGGACAGAAACTCCAACCTGAGCGATCATCTGATCCTCGCCCTGACTTCAGATGCACGAGATCTCGATTCAGGTCTGTAGATTGTGCCTGCCGTGGCCTCATCCAGTAACCTAAGCCTAGCTTGTGTTCTCAGACTTTTGTCCTAAGACTACTGGCCCACAAGCCCTCCAGTTTGGCAATCCAGAACTACAATGCAGCAGTCTGCCTGCCCTCCAGAAGAAATATATTGTCCACTGGGGCTACCCAGTAACCCCAAATGAGGATCAACCTGCACCGACCTTGGCTGTACCCCAAATACATAGGCTGACCAGGGCATTAATGCCCTTTCTGACACAGCCTGAACCTGGACCCCCTGGCCCCTCCCAGACAGCTGGCCGCACACTGAGCACATCCATCCGCCTTGGCCTTAGGTCGTCATCACTTCCAAACCTCGGTTTTCAGGTTTCAGAACCTAGACCTTATCTCCAATCAATGCCCAGGTTGAAGGTGATGCAGAAATCAGAACTCCTTCCCCATGGCAAGAAACCTTATGGTTGGCATGTTTTCCAACTTTCAGTGTCGTTTAAACCAGTGTGGCCCATGTGGCCCCGCCCATGCTCGTGGGCCACATTGGTCACAAACACACATTGTAACCCTCAGGCTGAGCCCAGTCCTCAAGTAAGGCCACTCAGTGGCTGGATGAAGAGATAGTATATTGGGCTTCCCGTGCCCCTAGGCCCCAATTTTTAACCATAGTTCGGGTTGTCCCTTCAGTCTTCCCCACCGCTTGGCTTTGGAATTCCTCCTTTGGTGGGACAACTGAGGTATCAAACCTGAAAGGAGACCTCCCATCCCACCGATTGACGAAAAGCAATTGGAAAACGGGACAAATCCTCAGAGAGGAAGATTCGTCCACGGCCCATGAGGCCTCCCCGACATTCCACGGCCATCGCTGATACAAAATCCAGAGACAAAAGCCTGAGCAAGCGCCTCAGACTCGCACTTTCTTCATATCCTGAAGAGTTCTTCTCATGGTTTGTAGATCGGGCCTGCCATACCTACGTCCCCAAACCTAAACTGAGGTTGTGTTTTCAGACTTCTGTCCTCAAAGTCTTGGGCCACACACACTCCTGGCTGGGCCCCTGGAGCCACACATTAGGACTGTGCCTACCAATCCATGGGAATTCTGCCCATTCCATGGTCCAAAATCGTACAAATTCGGAAAAACCTCCAAAGTCCCTGAGGCCATCCCAATAGTGTAGGTCGCCCGGAACAAACAAGGGCTGTCTGACACCAGCTGATAATCTACCTCCAATAATACCATTGATGGATGTCCCCAGAGAAGAAGATTGAACCAGACAGGAACCTAGGCCATAATAGGATCCATTGCTTTGGGTTACAGGCATGTGTCCTCAAAAGCCTGATTCCAATACGAGCATAGGGGTTTTCCTGAGGCACCCATCAGAACTCATCTCGTCTCCACAAGGAAACCTGTGCATGGGAGCCATGTCCAAAGCTTAGGAGAGTACTTCAGGTTCCCGCTGCCACCGCCCCCTTCCAAGGCCCTCATGGACACAAAAACACATTAGGACCCATCCTCAGGAAAGTCCATTTCAACTCAGCCACCGCGGTTGTTCCCACAGAGCCATCAGATCTAAACTGTCTTGTTGCTAGGAGACAATAGGAATGCGAGGCGGGCTTCCCAGGCATCCATCCGCGAACGGTGCTCTGGAGTCATTCCATATGGGATGTCCTGGAGCTGTCCAACAGGTCTCAATTGTCCCGCAGAAGGAATCCTTGAAGGGGGCATCCCACAACTCCCAACGTGGGAAAACCTCAATGGCCTCGAGAATCCGCTCCATTCATGAAGCGGCCGTCATGCTCAGAAATACAACCTGAGCCAACGTCTGATCCTCGCCCTGGCTTCAGATGCATGTGATATTGGTTCAGATCTGCAGGGGTTACCTGCCGTGCCCTCGGCCTAAAACCCTAGTCTAGCTTGTCTTCTCAGACGTCCGTCCTCACATTTGTGGCCCCAAAGCCCTCAAGTTTAGCAAATCCGGACCCACAATGCAGCACTCTGACTGCCCTCTAGAAAAAAAATTATTGCCTCATGAGCTGCCCAGGCACCTTAAATGAGGATAAACCTACACAGCACTCGACTTTACCCAAATTATATAGTCTAACCTGGGCACTAATGCACTGCCGAACACAACCTGAGCCCGGACCTCCTAACCAACACCCAGAAAGCAGACCGCACACTGAGCACATAAAACCCGCCATGGCCTTAGGTCATCATCTCTTCCCTACCTCAGTTTTCAGGCTTCAGAACCGAGACCTTATCTCCAATCACTGCCCAGAAGTGAGTGTGATGCAGAAATCAGAACTCCTCCTTACCCATGGCAAGAACCCTTGTGGTTGGCAAGTTGTCCAACGTTCAGTGTAGGAGAAACCAGCATTCACCCTGAGGCCCCGCCCATTCTTGTGTGTTAGGAGGGCATACACACGCATTGAGACCCTCAGCATGAGTCCTGTTCTCTAGTAAGTCCTCTCAGTGGCTGGACCTTTAGATGTCATAATGGGCTTGACATGTCCCTAGGCCCCAATTTTTAACCAGATTCCTGATTGTCCAGTCGCCCCTCCCCAGGGCTCTACTCTGGAATCCTCATTTGGTGGGACACCTGAGGTTAAAAAATAAAACAACAACAACAACAACAAAAAAAAAAAAAACAAAACGGACTTCTTCCAGCCCACAGAATGACCCCAAACTCTTTGGACGGGGCCAAACCACCAGAGAGTAAGACTCGTCCATTTCCCATGAAGTCACCCAGAAATTCCACGACCATGAGTGACACGATATCCAGAGACAAAAACTTGAGCAGGAGCCTAACACTCGCCCTTCATTCAAATCCCGATGTGTTCTCCTCATGGTCTGTAGATCAGTCCTGCCATACCTATGACCTGAAACATAAGCGGAGTTTGTGTTTTCAGACAACTGTCCAAACAGCCCTGGCCTACACAACCTACAGGCTCAGGCCCCTGGAGCCAAACCTCAGGACTGTACTTGCCCTCTCCAAGGGAATTGTGTGTGCCCATTCCAATGGCCACAACCCTTCTAATAGGATAAACCTCCAAAGTCCCTGATGCATCTCAATAGTGGTGGCTTCCCAGGAAAAACAGGGGCAATCTGAGCCCAACTGAGCACCTACCTGCACTCAGACCCATAGACAGATGTCCCCAGAGGTAAAAAGGAAAGAACAGGCCCCTAGGCACTAATCAGATCCATTGATTTTGTTACCAGGCATCTCTCCTCAGAGGCCTGGATTTCTAAAGCAGCATATAGCTGCTTCTTGACTCACCCTCAGAAAACATCTCATCTACACATGGGAAACTTGCACGTTGGAGCTGTGTCAAAGCCTCTGTTTAGGAGAACCCTTTAGGGCCCCAGTGCCACCGCTTCATTCCAAGGTCTCCATAGACACAAAAGCACATTAGGACCCATCCCCAGGGGTGTCCATTTCCACTCAGCGTCCTCGGTTGCTCCCCACAGATCCAGGATATCTAACCTGTCTTGTTGCTAGGAGACAATTGGAATGCGAGGTGGGCTACCCAGCCATCCATCCTTAGAACCCTGCTCAGAATCATTGGCCTGGAGCCAAACAACAGGTCTCAATTGTTCTGCAGAAGACTCTCTGCAGTTTGGAGCTTCTCACAACTCCCATCGTGGGAAAACCCCCATGGCCGCGTGATGCCCCCCAATTCATGTAGGGGCCAACAGGGACAGAAACTCCAACCTGAGCGATCATCTGATCCTCGCCCTGACTTCAGATGCACGAGATCTCGATTCAGGTCTGTAGATTGTGCCTGCCGTGGCCTCATCCAGTAACCTAAGCCTAGCTTGTGTTCTCAGACTTTTGTCCTAAGACTACTGGCCCACAAGCCCTCCAGTTTGGCAATCCAGAACTACAATGCAGCACTCTGCCTGCCCTCCAGAAGAAATATATTGTCCACTGGGGCTACCCAGTAACCCCAAATGAGGATCAACCTGCACCGACCTTGGCTGTACCCCAAATACATAGGCTGACCAGGGCATTAATGCCCTTTCTGACACAGCCTGAACCTGGACCCCCTGGCCCCTCCCAGACAGCTGGCCGCACACTGAGCACATCCATCCGCCTTGGCCTTAGGTCGTCATCACTTCCAAACCTCGGTTTTCAGGTTTCAGAACCTAGACCTTATCTCCAATCACTGCGCAGGGTTGAAGGTGATGCAGAGATCAGAACTCCTTCCCCATGGCAAGAAACCTTGTGGTTGGCATGTTGTCCAACGTTCAGTGTCGTTGAAACCAGTGTGGCCCATGAGGCCACGCCCATGCTCGCGGGCCACATTGGTCACAAACACACATTGTGACCCTCAGGCTGAGCCCAGTCCTCAAGTGAGGCCACTCAATGGCTGGATGAAGAGATAGCATATTGGGCTTGCCATGCCCCTAGGCCCCAATTTTTAACCATAGTTTGGGTTGTCCCTTCAGTCTTCTCCACGGCTTGGCTTTGGAATTCCTCTTATGGTCGGACACCTGAGGTAACAAAACTGAAATGAGTCCTCCCATCCCACAGATTGATGAAAAGCTATTGGGAATCGGGCCAAATCCTCAGAGAGGTAGATTCGTCCATGGCCATGAGGCCTCCCCAACATTCCACGGCCATCGCTGATACAAAATCCAGAGACAAAGGCCTGAGCAAGCGCCTCAGACTTGCACTTTCTTCATATCCTGAAGAGTTCTTCTCATGGTTTGTAGATCGGGCCTGCCATACCTACATCCCCAAACCTAAGCTGAGTTTGTGTTTTCAGACTTCTGTCCTCAACGTCTTGGGCCACACACCCTCCAGGTTGCCCCTGAAGCCACACATTAGGACTGTGCCTAGCAATCCATGAAAATTCTGCCCATTCCATGGTCCAAAATCGTACAAATTAGGAGAAACCTCCAAAGTCCCTGAGGCCATCCCAATAGTGTAGGTCGCCCGGAACAAACAAGGGCTGTCTGACAACAGCTGATAATCGACCTCCACTCATACCATAGATGGATGTCCCCAGAGAAGAAGATTGAACCAGACAGAACCTAGGCCATTATAGGATCCATTGCTTTGGGTTACACGCATGTGTCCTCAAAAGCCTGATTCCAATACGAGCATAGGGGTTTTCCTGAGTCACCCATCAGAACTCATCTCGTCTCCACAAGGAAACCTGTGCATGGGAGCCATGTCCAAAGCTTAGGAGAGTACTTCAGGGTCCCGGTGCCACCGCCCCATTCCAAGGCCCTCATGGACACAAAAACACAGTAGGACCCATCCTCAGGAAAGTCCATTTCAACTCAGCCACCCCGGTTGCTCCGGCAGAGCCATCAGATCTAAACTGTCTTCTTGCTAGGAGACAATTGGAATGCGAGGCGGGCTTCCCAGGCATCCATCCGCGAACGGTGCTCTGGAGTCATTCCGTATGGGATGTCCTGGAGCTGTCCATCAGGTCTCAATTGTCCCGCAGAAGGAATCCTTGAAGGGGGCATCCCACAACTCCCAACGTGGGAAAACCTCGATGGCCTCGAGATTCCGCTCTCTTCATGAAGCGGCCGTCATGCAGAGAAACTCCAACCTGAGCCAATGTCTGATCCTCGTCCTGACTTCAGATGCATGAGATATTGGTTCAGATATGCAGAGGGTACCTGCCGTGCCCTCGCCCTGTAACCCAAGTCTGGCTTGTCTTCTCAGACTTCCGTCCTCACACTCCTGGCCCCGAAGCCCTCAAGTTTGGCAATTCCGGACCCACAATGCAGCACACTGCTGCCCTATAGAAAAAAAAATTATTGCCTCATGAGCTGCCCAGGCATCATAAATGAGGATCCACCTACACAGCACTCGACTTTACCCAAATTATATAGTCTAACCTGGGCACTAATGCACTGTCGAACACAACCTGAGCCCGGACCTCCTGACCAACACCCAGAAAGTTGACCGCACACTGAGCACATAAAACCCGCCATGGCCTTAGGTCATCACCTCTTCCCTACCTCAGGTTTCAGGCTACAGAACCGAGACCTTATCTCCAATCACTGCCCAGGGGTGAGTGTGATGCAGAAATCAGAACTTCACCTTACCCATGGCAAGAACCCTTGTGGTTGGCATGTTGTCCAAAGTTCAGTGTAGGAGAAACCAGCATTCACCCTGAGGCCCCGCCCATTCTTGAGTGCGACGAGGGCATACACACGCATTGTGACCCTCAGCATGATTCCTGTCCTCTAGTAAGTCCTCTCAGTGGCTGGACCATTAGGTGTTATAATGGGCTTGACATGTCCCTAGGCCCCAATTTTTAACCAGATTTCTGATTGTCCAGTCGCCCCTCCCCAGGGTTCTACTCTGGAATCCCTCATTTGTTGGGACACCTGAGGTTAAAAAAAAGAAAAAAAGAGAGAGGGAGAGAGTCAAGAATGAAAGGTGAGATAAAAGAGAAGGTTCAGCCCAAATGGGTTCCAAGGTAAGATTTATGAAGTTTACAAACAAAAACAGACAAACAAAAAGACTGATAAAAGTATATGAGAAGAGAAAATTATATATATATATATATATATATATATATATATATATATATATATATATATATTTGCATATATAAATAAAAATAAAGGAATAACCTCATCAGAAAGAACCCCGAGTGTAAGATTTATATACTATCAGGACAAACACAAAAACACAGAAATAGGGGCGCCTGGGTGGCTCAGTGGGTTAAGCCGCTGCCTTCGGCTCAGGTCATGATCTCAGGGTCCTGGGATCAAGTCCCTCATCGGGCTCTCTGCTCAGCAGGGAGCCTGCTTTCTCTCTCTCTCTCTCTCTCTGCCTGCCTCTCTGCCTACTTGTGATCTCTCTTTGTCAAATATATAAATAAAAAACAACACAGAAATACTGGTGGAAGAAAAAGATTGTAGAGTGGTTGTAAATTCTCAGTGTGGGTGAGAAAGGTTTTTTGTTTTTTGTTTTTTTTGTTTTTTTTTTCCGGATGTATCTTGATGTATTTGTTAAAGACTCCACTTTCCTAAGATAAATGGGGATTAGGAATTGTTTTACCTATAGGGGTGGCTTTGATTGGGAAAAGGGGATTACCTTGAAGTTTAATTCTATATGAATATTAGAAAATAAAAATTAAAAAAGGAATAAACTAGACTAAACTAAACTAAAATTAAAAAAAATAAATTTAAAAAACAGAAATGCAAAAGGAAAACACAGGTGTATGTATCAAAAAGTTCAGGTTAGAAGGTTATTATGGAATTTGATGTACTGGACATCTCACTGTGACGGTAAATAGGTTAAAAAATTTTCTATATAATAATAAAAAATTATCTTTAATAAAATGAGCCAGGATAGTGGGAACAAATTAATAATAAAAATTGTCCTATGAAGTAGTGGTGGTTGATCTCTTGTTGTCTTTTTTTTTTTTTTCCTTTCCCGGTTGGTTTTCTGGGGCAGGGGCCTGCCACGTGGGATTTCAGTCAATGATGTTCTCTGAGTTAAGTCCTCCCACCCCCCTCAAGGGGGTGTGCTCTTAGGAAACTGTTTTTTTCAGGCTTTTGTTCTCTGGAGGTTTTTATATTTGTTCACTTTTGTTTTTCTCTTGCCTTGAGGGCTTTTGATGGTTTTTGTAGGTTTAGAGGAAAGCAAACTGTACCCTGTCCTTCGTCTCAGAGAGAAGCCTCAATCTGTCCGAAGAGCCCAAATAAAATCCCCCTTCAACACTGGCAGAGCAGGTTCCCAGTCGCGGTCCCTGGGGACTCAAGATTTTTTGCTTGTACCAAAACCACAGCAGTGGCCGCTGTCTGGGCAGCTCCAGACTGCCAGAGAAGTTCCAAGCAGCAATCGCAAACTGAGATTTTCCCCCTGGCACAAGCTGGGAGTGCCTGGTATTTCCAGGTCCGAGAGCACCAGGCTGGTGCCTGTGCCACCTCTCTCTCTGGAGGGCGCAGGGCATGACTCGGACTCTGATGGCATGGCAGGGCACTTGCATGGGGACTGCAAAAAAGCTGTGCTTCTGTTGGCTGGCGAGGCTCCCAGCCCCTCATGGGAGCTGGGAGCCACACGCTCTCAGGCGAGCTTGCTGGTGGTTCAGGGACCAAGACCTGGTTTCTCTGCCGCACTCTTTCTGGCTCTGCACCAGGGGTGGTTGTCCTGGGTCTGGGGACTTAAGCCCCTGACCCTAACACCCCGATTCCTGCAATTTCTTCCCAGTGATCCCTTGCTCTTCTTGAGTGCTTTCTACCATACTTCTGAGATAATGCTGGTCCCCAGACGCAGGGCACTCTCGTATTGGGATATTACTTTCCAGTGGGTCACCTCTGGTAGCACCCTCCCACTTTTGTTTATCTTCTGATATCAGTCCGACTTTCCCACTCTGCTTTACCTGCCCACTGGCGTTTTCTGCTCTGGTAGAGATCCAGATGTGTATAATTCGGGTCTCAGGCTGATTTTGTCGGTGAGTGGAGTTCAATAGAAGTAGGGTTCAGGTTGAAAGGGAGCCTCCTCCTACTTCTCCGCCATCTTGTCTCCAGTATAACATTTTAACAATGTTTTTTTTTAATTAAATTAATTTCTTTATTTTCAGAAAAACAGTATTCATTATTTTTTTCACCAACCCAGTGCTCCATGCAATCTGTGCCCTCTATAATACCCACCACCTGGTACCCCAAGATCCCACCCCCCCGCCACTTCAAACCCCTAGGTTGTTTTTCAGAGTCCATAGTCTCTCATGATTCACCTCCCCTTCCAATTCCCCCAAACTCCCTTCTCCTCTCTAAGACCCCTTGTTCTCCATGATATTTGTTATGCTCCACAAATAAGTGAAACCATATGATAATTGATTCTCTCTGCCTTTCTTCATTCAGCAAAATCTCTTCCAGTCCCGTCCATGCTGCTACAAAAGTTGGGTATTCATCCTTTCTGATGGAGGCATAATACTCCATAGTGTATATGGACCACATCTTCCTTATCCATTCGTCCGTTGAAGGGCATCTTGGTTCTTTCATAGTTTGGCGACCATGGCCATTGCTGCTATAAACATTAGGGTACAGATGGCCCTTCTTTTCACGACATCTGTATCTTTGGGGTAAATACCCAGGAGTGCAATTGCAGGGTCATAGGGAAGTTCTGTTTTTAATTTCTTGAGGAATCTCCACACTGTTCTCCAAAGAGGCTGCACCAACTTGCAATCCCACCAACAGTGTAAAAGGATTCCCCTTTCTCCACATCCTCTCCAACACATGTTGTTTCTTGTTTTGTTAACTTTGGCAATTCTAACTGGTGTAAGGTGATATCTCACTGTGGTTTTATTTTGAATCTCCCTGAGGGCTAGTGATGATGTACATTTTTTCATGTGTCTGATTGCCATTTGTATGTCTTCATTAGAGAATTGTCTGTTCATATCTTCTGCCCATTTTTTGATATGTTTGCCTATTTCCTATGTGTTGAGTTTGAGGAGTTCATTATAGATCCTGGATATCAACCTTTTGTCTGTACTGTTATTTGCAAATATCTTATCACATTCCATGGGTTGCATCTTTGTTTTTTTGACTTTTTCCTTTGCTGTGCAGAAGCTTTTGATTTTGATGAAGTCCCAAAAGTTTATTTTGGCTTTTGTTTCCTTTGCCTTTGGAGACATATCTTGAAATAAGTTGCTGTGGCTGATATAGAAGAGATTACTGCCAATGTTCTCCTCTAGGGTTCTGATGGATTCCTGTCTTACATTGAGGTCTTTTATCCATTTTACCAATGTTTATTCTTCTGATCCTTGAGCATGGAATGGTCTTCTGTCTTTTTTGTTTTCTTCAATTTTTTTCATGAGTGTTCTGTAGTTCCTCAAGAAAAATCCTTTACTTCTTTGGTATGGTTTATTCCCAGGTATCTTATGGTTTCAGTGCTGTAGTAAATGGAATTGATTCTCTAATGTCCCTTTCTGTATTTTCATTGATAATGTAGAAGAAGGCCACTGATTTCTGTACAATGATTTTGTATCCTGCCACATTATTGAGTTGCTGTATGAGTTCTGGTAGTTTGGAGGTGGGGTGTTTTGAGTTTTCCATATAAATTATGTCATCTGTGAGGAGAGAGTGTTTGACTTCTTCATTACCAATTTGGATACCTTTTATTTCTCATTGTTGTCTGATTGCTGTTGCTAGGATTTCAAATAGTTTGTAGAACAAGAGTGGTGAGAGTGGGCATCCTTGTCATGTTCCTGATCTCAAAGGGAAGCCTGTCAGCTATTACCCATCGAGGATAATATTCACTGTGGGTTTTTCATAGACATTTTATGAAGTTGACTAATGTTCCCTCTATCCCTATAATTTGAAGCATTTTAATCAGGACCGGATGCTGGATTTTGTATAATGCTTTTTCTTCTTCAATGGAGAGGACCATGTGGTTCTCCTCTCCACGCTTCATAATTTCTTCTATGACATTGATTGATTTGTGAATGCTGAACCATCCTTGCAACCCAGGGATAGATCCCACCTGGTCATGGTGGATCATCTTTTGAATGTACTGTTGGATCCTGTGAGCTAGGATCTTGTTGAGAATCTTAGTATCCATATTCATCAGTGATATTGGTCTGAAATTCTCCTTTTGGTGAGGTCTTTGCCTGGTTTGTGGAGCAGGGTAATGCTGCCTTCATAAAAAGGGTCTGGAAGTTTTCTTTCTGCTTAATTTTTGGAACGAGCTTCAGGAGAAGACATGTTATTTCTTCTATTAAAGTCTGGTAGATTTCTCCTGTGAATCCATCAAGTCCTGGGCTCTTGTGTATTGGGAGGTTTTTGAACACTGCTTCAATCTTGTTACTGGGTAAAAGTCTATTTATGTAGTGAATTTCTTCCCGGTTCAATTTTGGGATTATACTTTTCTAAAAATGCATCTATTTCACAAAGTTTGCTTAGCATATTGGCATACAACTGTTTAATTTTTTTAATTATTTTCAGTGTAACCATATTCAATGTTTTAGTACAACTCCCAGTGTTCCATGCACTCCATACCATCTCTAATAAGCACCACTTGGTTCCCCCAAACTCCCACCCAACCCATGCAAAGACCTCAGATTCTTTTACAGAGTCCATAGTCTCTCATGGTTCACCTCCGCTTCCAGTTTCCCTCAACTCCCTTCTCCTCTCCATCTCCCCTTGTCCTCCATGGTATTGTTTATGCTCCACACTTAAGTAAAACAATATGATAACTGACTCTGTCTGCTTATCTTATTCCACTAAGTATAATCTCTTTCAGTCCTGTCCATGTTGCTGCAAAATTTGGGTATTCAACCTTTCTGATGGAGGCATAATACTCCATTGTGTATATGGACTACATCTTCCTTATCCATTCATCTTTTGAAGTTCATCTTCGTTTTTTCCACAGTTTGTTGACCATGGCCATTGCTGCTATAAACATTGGGGTACAGATGACCCTTCGTTTCACTCCATCTGTATCTTTGGGGTAAATACCCAGTAGTGCAATTGCAGGGTCATAGGATAGCTCTGTTTTTAATTTCTTGAGGAATCTCCACACTGTTTTCCAAAGTAGCTGCACCAACTTGCATCCCCACCAACAGTGTAAGAGGGTTTCCCTTTCTCCACATCCTCTCCAACACATGTTGTTTCCTGTATTGCTTATTTTGGCTGTTCTAACTGGTGTAAGGTGGTATCTCAATGCGGTTTTAATGTGCATCAGTCTGATGGCTAATGATGATGAACCTTTTTTTTTTCATGTGTCTGATAGTCATTTGTATGTCTTCATTGGAGAAGTGTCTCTTCATATCTTCTGCCCATTTTTAAAATATGATTGTCTGTTTTGTGTGTGTTGAGTTTGAGGAGTTCTTTATAGGTCCTGGATATCAACCATTTGTCTGTCCTGTCATTTGCAAGTATCTTCTCGCAATCCTTGGGTTGCTCTTTGTTTTGTTGACTGTTTCCTTTGCTATGCAGAAGGTTTAGATTTTGACGAAGTCCCAGAAGTTTATTTTGGCTTTTGTTTCCTTTCTCTTTGGAGACATATCTTGAAAGAAGTTGCTGTGGCTGACATCGAAGAGATTACTGCTTATATTCTCCTCTATGATTCTGATGGATTTTGTCTCACATTGAGGTCTTTTATCCATTTTGAGTTTATCTTTGTGTGCGGTGTAAGACAATGGTCCAGTTTCATTCTTCTACGTATAGTTGCCCAGTTTTCTCTGCACCATTTATGGAAGAGACTGTCTTTTTTCCACTGTATATTTTTTCCTGTTTTGTCTAAGATTATTTGACCATAGAGTTGAGGGTCCATATCAGGGCTCTCTACTCTGTTCCACTGGTCTATATGTCTATTTTTTTGCCAGTACCATGCTGTCTTGGTTATCATAGCTTTGTAGTAAAGCTTAAAATCAGGAAATGTGATGCCCCCATTTGCTTTTTTTTTTCTTTTCCAATTGATTTATTTTCAGAAAAAAAGTACTTATTATTTTTTCACCACACCCAGTGCTCCATGCAATTTGTGCTCTCTATAATGCCCACCACCTGGTACCCAACCTCCCACACCCCCGCCACTTCAAAACCCTAAGATTGTTTTTCAGAGTCCATAGTCTCTCATGGTTCACCTCCCCTTCCAATTTCCCCAAACTCCCTTTTCCTCTCTAACTCCCCTTGTCCTCCATGCTATTTGTTATGCTCCATACATAAGTGGAACCTTATGATAATTGATTCTCTCTGCTTGACTTATTTAACTTATTTCACTCAGCATAATCTTTTCCAATCCCATTCATGTAGCTACATATGTTAGGTATTCATCCTTTCTGATGGAGGCCTAATACTCCGTAGTGTATATGGACCACATATTCCTTATCCAATCATCCATTGAAGGGCATCTTGGTTCTATCCATTCTTTGACGACCATGGACATTGCTTCTATAAATTTGTGGGTAGAGATGGCCCTTCTTTTCACTCCATCTGTTTCTTTGGGGGTAAATACCCAGTAGTGCAATTGCAGGGTCTTAGGGAAGTTCTATTTTTAATTTCTTGAGTAATCTCCACACTGTTCTCCAGAGTGGCTGCACCGACTTGCTTTCCCACCATCAGTGTAAGAGGGTTCCCCTTTCTCTACATCCTCTCCAACACATGTTGATTCCTATCTTTCTAAGGCCATTCTAACTGGTGTAAGGTGATATCTCAATGTGGTTTTAGTTTGCATCTCCCTGATGGCTAGTGATGACAAACATTTTTTAATGTGTCTGATAGCCATTTGTATGTCTTCATTGGAGAAATGTCTCTTTGTATCTTCTGCCCATTTTTTAATAGGATTATCTGTGTTGTGTGTGTTGAGTTTCAGGAATTCTTTATAGATCCTGGATAAAAGGTTTTGTCAGTACTGTCATTTGAAAATATCTACTCGAATTCCGTGGGTTGCCTCATTGTTTTGTTGACTTTTTCCTTTGCTGTGTAGAAGCTTTTGATCTTTATGAAGTCCCAAACGTTCATCTTCACATTTTTTTCCTTTGCCTTTGGAGACACATTTTGAAAGAAGTTGCTATGGCCAATGTTGAAGAGGTTTCTGCCTATTTTCTCCTCCAAGATTCTGATGGATTCCTGCCTCAGGTTGAGGTCTTTTATCCATTTCGAGTTTCTCTTTGTGTATGGTGTCAGAGAATGGTCTAGTTTCATTCATCTACACAAAGCTGTCCCAATTTTCTCAGCAGCATTTATTGAAAAGACGTTTTTTTTTTCCTTTGTATATTTTTTCCTGCTTTCTTGAAAATTATTTGACTATAGATTGATGGTCCATATCTGAGCTCTCTACTCTGTTACACTGGTCTAATGGCCTGTTTTTATGCCAGTCCCCTGCTGTCTTGGTGGTCACAGCTTTGTAGTAACCCTTGAAACCAGGCAACAGGGTGCACCCAGTTTTGTTCTTTCCTTTTTGCCATTTCCTTAGCAATACGGGATCTCCTCTGATTCCACACCAATTTTAGGCTTCTGTTTGCTCCAGCTCTTTGAAAAATACCGGAGGAATTTTGATCAGAATGGCATTAAAAGGATAGATTTCTCTAGGTTGTATAGACTTTTAAAGACTGTTTATTCTTCTGATCCACGAGTATGGAATGGTCTTCCATCTTTATGGTTTTCTTCCATTTATTTCATGAGTGTTCTGTAGTTCCCTGAGTATAGATTGCTTATCACTTTGGTTTGGATTATTCCCAGGTATCTTATGGTTTTGGAGCTGTAGTAAATGGAATTGATTCTCTAATTTCCCTTTCTGTATTTTCATTGTTAAAGGATAAGAAAACCACTGATTTTTGTACAAAGATTTTGTATCCTCCCACATTATTGAAGTGCTGTATGCGTTCTAGTAGTTTTGGGGTGGAGTCTTTTGGGTTTTCCATATAAAGTATGTCATCTGTGAAGAGAGAGTTTGACTTCTTCATTGCCAATTTGGATACATTTTATTTCTCCTTGTTGTCTGATTGCTGTTGCTAGGACTTCAAATACTATGTTGAATAAGAGTGGAGAGAGTGGGCAACCCTGTCATGATATCCCATGGACCCATGAGATCACACCTGTATTCCGAGGCCATCCTGGACACACAATTCAGATAGAAAAGCCTGTGCTACCGCCTTTGAGTCACCCTAATAACAATTCCTCACAAGCTGCCCTCAAGGTCTATGCATTGGGCCTGTGATCACCGTGCCACTAACCCTAACCGGAATTTGTGTTTGAAGACTTCATTCCCAAAACCATGGCTCACCTGCCTCCAGGATGGTGTCTCTGGAGCCACACCAGAGGACTGTGCCTGCCATCCCCATGGAAGCTCTGACGGTCACAATTGCCCAACCCCTCCAGATTAGGAGAAACCTGTAAGGCCCCTGAGCCAATCAGCATATTGGTGAACCCTCTGAATGCAATGCCCAGTCTGATACACCCTCATCACCTACATCCAGGCAGGAAGCCATGTCAATGGTCCTGAGTCAGAAGTTTTACACTGACATGTCCCTAGGACCTCATTGGAACCCTAGATGAGGTTTTCAGGCACCTGTCCTCAGTGACCTGTTCTGGAATACCAACCTATGATAAAACATGTCATCCCTGAGCCCCACAAAAGAACATCTAGTGTCCCCAGAAGAAAGACTTGCTCTTGGACCTGTGTCAAACTGTCAGGGTAGATGAACTCTGCATGGCCCCTTAGCCACCAGCACATTCTAAGATCTCCCTGGTAACAAACCAGCATTGTGCCCAATTTACATGAGACTCCATGTCAACTCAAGGCCTTGGAACTACACCCCATAGCCACCACAACAAACCTGCCATGTTCTTCAGCTGCAATGGTCAATGCAGGTGTGCTTTCCAGGAATCCATGAGGGAGTGCTCTGCTACACAAAGTTCCCTCATGGGGGACCCTGGAGGAAAAAAAAAACAGACTCCCCCTGTCTGGTAGAAGGAAACCTTGCTGTTTGGATCATCTCAGAAGCCCTAGCGTGGTAAATCCTCCATTGCCTCTTGACGCCACCCCTCCATTTGTTGGTCATCATAGACAAAAACTCCAGTGTGAGCAAACATCTGACATCCGCCCTTACTCAGGTGTTGGATATCTCCAATCAGCCACTGCACATTGGAACTGTTTTTCGCTTGGCACTGAATTTAACATTAGCGTGTGTTTACCATTCCATCCTCATGCTCCTGGTCCACAAACACTCTTGATAGGAAATTCTGTAGCCACAACGCAGCATTCTGCCTGCCACAAGAAAGAAGAATAGCCTGGTAAGTCTGCCCAGTAACCCCACATGAGGATCCACCTGCAGGGCCCTGGACGACACCCTAATGTCATAGGCCACCATGGGAACTAAGGCTCTGTCTGACACAGCCTGCACCACGATATTTAGTCAGCCACCCAGACAGTGGGTCCCATATACTACAGATGGGACTTGTTGTGGCCCAAAGCCGTCATCTCTACTCAACCTGGATATTCAGGCATCTGTGCCTAGCACTTAGCTCAAATCCTACCCTATGAGGGAACCTGAAGAACAAGGGTACACCTCCTTCCTAATGGCAGGAAATCTGGCTGGTGAGATGGGTGTTTCACCCTCAGAGTGGGAACCAGCTGCATGGACATGAGACCACGACCACACATGGGAGCCGCCCTGGGCACAAACAGGCTTTGTGATCCTCAGCATGAGCCTGCTTTCCAACAAACCCCCATGGTAGCTGGACCAGGAGCCGGCAGAGTGGGCCTTCCAGGTGCCTAGAGGCAAATCTTCACACTTGGTGGTGTTTTCTGGCGCTGAGACCCAGAAACTGTCTCTGGAATCGCTCTAGTGGGGATCCATTGAGACGGAAAACAGCAGTCTTCCCTTCCCCCAGAGACACAAACTCTTGGGAGCTGGGCAGAAACCCCAGAGATGAAGAATGTTCCATGGCCCCATGAAGCCATCCCTACATTTGGCCACCGTTCTGGACACACAATCCAGACAGAAAAGTCTACCCACCGCCTCCATGATACCTTAATTTCACTACACAATGAGCTGCCCTCAGATCCTACAGATCAGGGCTGTGATCACCTCGGGCCTGACCCTAACCCTAGTTCGCATTGGCAGATTTCTGTCTCCAAAATCCTGCCCTCATGCCATCCAGACTTGGGCCTCTGGTGCCACACCAGAAGACTGTGACTACCCTCCCAAAGGAAACTCTGCCTTTCACTGTTGCCCAAACCCTGAAGATTAGGAGCAAAGTACAAAGCCCCTGAGCCCACCTCAAATTCAAAGAAAGCTCTGGAACCAAATGCACATTCTGACACACAATGAGCACTTGTCTCCAGGCAGACATTCAAGTCAAAAGCCCTGAGTAGAAGTTTGAATCTGACATACACCAAGGACTTCATTGACCCTAGCTTAGGTTTTCAGGCGCCCATCCTGAGAGGCCTGTTCTCTAATACCAACTTATATTCCAACATCTGGTCCCTGAGAAACACAACAGAACCCCTGCTGTTCCCAGAAAGATACCTTGCTCTTGGTAGCTGTGTCCAAGACTCAGTGTAGGAGAATCCTGCATGGCCCCTGACCACCCCAACTTTCTAACGTCTCCCTGGATACAAACCAGCATTGTGATCCAACAGCATGAAACTCCATGTCAACTCAGCCCCCTTGGAACTTGGCTCCAGGGCCAGCAGATCGAACCTGCCATGTTCCTCAACTACAATGGTCAATGAAGGTGTGCTTTCCAGTCATCCATGAGGGAGTACTCTGCTACCCAACCTTTCCATATTGGGGACCCTGGAGCAAACAAACCAGACTCCTCTGTCTGGTTGAAGGAGACCTTGCTGTTTGGAGCATCTCACAAGCCCCAGTGTGGGAAATCCTCCATGGCTTCTTGATGCCATTGCTCCATTTCTTGGTCATCATAGACACAATCTCCTGCATGAGCAAACATCTGACATCTGCCCTTATTCAGGAGCTAGATGTCTCGAATCAGCCACTGCAAACTGGAAGTGCCTTCTGTTTGTCACTAAATTGAACCATAGCTTGTGTTTACAATTCCATCCTCAACTTCCTGGTCCCCAAGCCCTCTTGATAGGGAATTCTGGAGCCATAACACAGCATTCTGCATGCCCCACAGAAAGAAGAAGTGGCTGGTGAGTCTGACCAGAAATCCCACATGAGGAACCACCTGCATGACCCTCGACAGCACCATAATAAATAGGCTGCCATGGGCACTAAGACTCTGTCTGACACAGCCTGAGCCACGACCTCCAGTCAGCCACGCAGAGAGTGGGCCCCATATCCTGCAGCTGGACCTGCCATGGCCCGAAGCCATCATCTCTACACAACCTGGGTATTCAGGCATCTGTCCCCAGACCGTAGCTCAAATCTCAAATCCCTGCCTATGGTGTAACCTGAAGCACAGAATGAGTCCTCCTTTCTGATGGCAGGAAACCTGGCTGATGGGATGGGTGTCTAACCCTCAGAGTGGGAACTAGCTGCATGGCCCATGAGACCATGGCCATTCATGGGAGCCGCCCTGGGCACAAACAGTCATTGTGATCGTCAGTGGGAGTCTGCTTTCAAACAAACCCCCTCGGAACCTGGCCCAGGAGCCCGCAGAGTGGGGCTTCCAGATCCCTAGGGCCAAATTCTCACCATCGTTCGTGTTTTCCTGGCGACCAGACCAAGAACCTGTCTCTAATCCCTCTTTTGGGGGTGCCCTGAGACAGAAAACAGCAGTCTTCCTTTCTCCCAGAGACACAAAACACTTGGGAGCTGAGAAGAATCCCTAGCGACGAAGAATTTACCATGGCCTCATGAAGCCACCCCTACCTTTTGTGACTGTCTTGGACACATACCTGACAGAAAAGCCTGCACTACCGCCTCCATGATAGTGTAATTTCAGTACACTATGAGCTGCCCTCGGGCCTGCATGTCGGGCCTGTGATCAACTTGGCCCTCACATTAACCCTAATTCCCAAAGCCCTGGACCAGAAGCCCTCCAGGATGGGGTCTCTGGAGCCAAACCAGATGATTGTGCCTACGTACTCAAAGGAAACTCTGCCCTTCACTGTTGCCCAAACCCTGAAGTTTAGTAGCAATATGCAAAACCCCTGAGCACACCTCAATTCTGAGGAACACTCTGGACCCAAATGCGCATTCTGATACACCATGAGCACCTATTTCCAGGCAGATATCCACGTCAAAGGCCCTGAGTCAGATGACTGAACCTGACATGCCCATAAGACTTCATTGATACCATAGCTTATATTTTCAGGCGCCTGTCCCCAGAGGCCTTTTTTCCAAAACCAACTTATATTCCAACATATGGTCTGTGAGCCACACAACAGAACCCCTCCTGTCCCCAGTAAAAAACATTGCTCTTGGTAGATATGTCCAAGACTCAGTGGATGAGAATCCTGCATGGCCCCTACCACTCAAACATTCTAACGTTTTCCTGGATACAAACCATCATTATGATCCAACAGCATGGAACTCCATGTCAACTCAGGCTGCTTGGAATTTCACCCCAGAGCCACCAATGGAACCTGCTTTGTTCCTCAGCTGCAATGGTCAATGGAGGTGTGCTTTCCAGGCATCCATGTGAGAGATCTCTGCTACCCAAACTTTCACTATGGGGATCCTGGAGCCAACAAACCAGACTCCCCCTGTCCAGTACAAGGAAACCTTGCTGTTTGGAGCATCCCACAAGCCACAGTGTGGGAAATCTTCCATGGCATCTTGCGCCCCCACTCCATTAGTCGGTCATCATAGTCACAAACTACAGTGTGAGCTAACTTCAGACATCTGCACTTACTCAGGTGCTGGATATCTCGAATCAGCCACTGCACACGGGAACTGCCTTCTGCTTCGCACTGAATTTAACCGTAGCTTGTGTTTACAATTCCATCCTCAATTTCATCCATCCCCAAGGCCTCTTGATAGGGAATCTGGTAACAAAATGCAGAATTTGCCTGCCCAACAGAAAGAAGAAGTGCCTGGTGATTCTGCCCAGAAACTCCATATGAGGATACAGCGGCATGGCCCTCGACGGTACCCTAATATCATCGGCCACCATGGGCAATCAGGCTTGGTCTGACACATCCTGAGCCACGACCTCTAATCAGCCACACAGACAGTTTGCCCCATATCCTGCAGGTGGGACCTGTTGTGGCCAGAAGCCATCACATATACTCAACCTGGATATTCAGTCATCTCTCCTTCATACTGTAGCTCAAATCCCTGCTTATGGGGGAACCTGAAGCACAAGAGTACTCCTCCTTCCCCATGGCAGGAATCCTGGCTGTTGAGATGGGTTTCCAACCCTCAGAGTGGGAACCAGCTGCATGGCCCATGAGACCACGGCCACTCATGTGAGCTGCCCTGGGCATTATGACCCTCAGAGTGAGCCTGCTTTCAAACAAACCCCCTTGGTAGCTGGACAGAAAGGACACAGGGCGGGCCTGCCAGGTCCCTAGGGCCAAATCCTCACCCTCATTCGTGTTGTTCAGGGGCCCTGAAAAATCCCAGAAACTGTCTCTGAAATCCCTCTTTTGGGAATCTGCTGAGACGGAAAACAGCAGTCTTCTTTTCCCCAGAGACACCAAACTCTAGAGAGCTGGGCAGAATGCCCAGAGATGAAGAATCTCCCGTGGCCCAATGAAGACTCCCCTACATTTTGCGACCATCCTAGACACACAATCCAGACAGAAAAGCCTGTGATACTGCCTCCATGACACCTTAATTTCAGTACACTATGAGGTGCACCCAGGCCTGCAGATTGGGCCTGTGATCGCCTCCGCCCTCACCATAAACCTAGTTTGCATTTGCAAATTTCTGTCCCCAAGGCCCTGGACCACATGCTTTCCAGGATGGGGCCTCTGGTGCCACACCAGATGAGTATGCTTACCACCCAAAAGAAAACTCTGCCCTTCACGGTTGCTCAAACCCTGAAGATTAGAAGCAAAGTACAAATTCCCTGTGCCGACCTTAATTTCAAACAACACTCTGGACTCAAGTGCGTATCATTATTATTATTTTTTATTTTCAGCATAACAGTATTCATTATTTTTTCACCAAACCCAGTGCTCCATGCAATCCGTGCCCTCTATAATACCGGCCACCTGTGTACCCCAACCTCCCACCCACCCGCCAATTCAAACCCCTCAGATTGTTTTATAGAGTCCATAGTCTCTTATGGTTCACCTCCCCTTCCAATTTCCCCAACTCCCTTCTCTCTAACTCCCCATGTCCTCCATGCTATTTGTTATGCTCCACAAATAAGTGAACCATATGATAATTGACACTCTCTGCTTGACTGATATCACTCAGCATAATCTCTTCCAGTCCCGTCCATGTTGCTAAAAAGTTGGGTATGCATACATAGTGTATATGGACCACATCTTCCTTATCCATTCGTCCGTTGAAGGGCATCTTGGTTCTTTCCATAGTTTGTCTACCGTGACCATTGCTGCTGTACACATTGGGGTACAGATGGCCCTTCTTTTCATGACATCTGTATCTTTGGGGTAAATATCCAGAAGTGAAATTGCAGGGTCATAGGGAAGTTCTATTTTTAATTTCTTGAGACATCTCCACACTGTTCTCCAAAGAGGCTGCACCAACTTACATTCCCACCAACCATATCCCCTCCAACACAAGTTGTTTCCTGTCTTGCTAATGACCATTCTAACTGCTGAAACATGATATCTCAATGTGGTTTTAATTTGAATATCCCTGAGGGCTAGTGATGATGAACATTTTTTTCATGTGTCTGATAGCCATTTGTATGTCTTCATTGGAGAAGTTTATGTTTATATCTTCTGCCCATTTTTTGATATGATTGTCTGTTTTGTGCATGTTGAATTTGAGGAGTTCATTATAGATCCTGGATATCAATCTTTTCTCTGCACTGTCATTTGCAAATATCTTCTCTCATTCCGTGGGTTGCACCTTTGTTTTTTTGACTGTTTCCTTTGCTGTGCAGAAGCTTTTGATTTTGATGAAGTCTGAAAGGTTTATTTTCGCTTTTGTTTCCTTTGCCTTTGGAGACATAACTTGAAAGAAGATTGTGTGGCTAATATCGAAGAGATTGCTGCCTATGTTCTCCTCAAGGATTCTGATGGATTCCTGTCTCATGTTGAGGTCTTTTATCCATTTTGAGTTTATCTTTGTGTACGGTGTTAGAGAATGGTCGAGTTTCATTCTTCTACACATAGCTGTCCAGTTTTCCCAGCACCATTTATTGAAGAGACTGTCTTTTTTCCATTGTATATTTTTTCCTGTTTTCTCGAGGATTATTTGCCCATAGAGTTGAGGGTCCATATCTGGGCACTCTACTCTGTTCCACTGTTTTAATGTCAGTACCATGCTGTTTTGGTGTCACAGCATTGTAATAAAGCTTGAAATCAGGTAATGTGATGCCCCCGTTTTATTTTTGTTTTTCAACAATTCCTTAGCGATTCAGAGTCTCTTCTGATTCCATACAAATTTTTGGATTATTTGCTCCAGCTCATTGAGGAATACCGGTGGAATTTTGATCAGAATGGCATTAAAAGTATAGATTGCTCTAGGCAGTATAGACAATTTAACAATGTTTATTCTTCCGAACCAAGAGTATGGAATGGTCTTTCATCTTTTTGTGTCTTCTTCAGTTTCTTTCATGAGTATTCTGTAGTTCCTCAAGTACGGATCCTTTACCTCTTTGGAAAGGTTTATTCCCAGGTATCTTATGGTTCTGGTGCTATAGTAAATGAAATTGATTCTCTAATTTCCCTTTCTGTATTTTCATTGTTAGTGTATAAGAAAGCCACTGATTTCTGTACATTGACTTTGTATCCTGCCACGTTGCTGAATTGCTGTATGAGTTCTAGTAGTTTGGGGGTGGAGTCTTTTGGGTTTTCCGTATAAAGAATCATGTCATCTGCGAAGAGAGTTTGACTTCTTCATTGCCAGCTTGGATACATTTTATTTCTCTTTGTTGTCATTGCTGTTGCTAGGACTTCTAATACTATATTGAACAAGAGTGGTAAGACAGGGCATCCTTGACTTGTTCCTGATCTCAACGGGAAGGCTGCAAGCTTTTTCCCATTGAGGATGATATTTGCTGTGGGTCTTTCATAGTTAGATTTGATGACGTTCAGGAATGTTCTTTCTATCCCTATACTTTGAAGCGTTTTTGTCAGAAACGGATGCTGGATTTTTTCAACTGCTTTTTCTGCATCGATTGAGAGGACCATGTTGTTCTTCTCTCGTCTCGTATTCATTTGTTCTATCACATTGATTGATTTGCGAATGTTGAACCATCCTTGTAGACCAGGGATGAATCCCAACTGGTCATGTCGGATAATCTTTTTAATGGGCTGTTGGATCCTGTTTGCTAGGATCTTGTTGAGAATCTTAGCATCCGTATTCATCAGTGATTTTAGTCTGAAATTCTCCTTTTTTTAAGGGTCATTGCCTGGTTTAGGGGTTAGGGTAATGCTGGCTTCTGCTTCAATTTTTTGAAACATCTTCAGGATAATTGGTCTTATTTCTTCTTTGAAAGTTTGATAGAATTCCCCAGGGAATCCGTCAGGTCCTGGGCTCTTGTTTTTTTGGAGATTTTTGATCACTGCTTCAAACTCGTTACTAGATATTGGTCTATTCAAGTTGTCAATTTCTTCCTGGTTCAATTTTGGGAGTTTATAGTATTCCAGGAATGCATCCATTTCATCTAGGTTGCTATGCTTATTGGCATATAACTGTTGATAAAAACTTCTGATGATTATTTCTACTTCCTTGGTGTTACTTGTGATCTCTCCCTTTTCATTCATAATTTTATGAATTTGGGCTTTCTCTCTTTTCTTTTGGATTAGTGTGTCCAGTGGTCTATTGATTTTATTGATACTTTCAAAAAACCAACTTCTAGATTCATTAGTACGTTCTATTGTATCTCTGGTTTCTACCTCATTGATCTCAGCTCTAATCTTGATTATTTCTCTTCTTATATGTGGAGTTGGTTTGATTTGTTGTTGATTCTCCAGTTCTTGAAGGTGTAGAGTCAGCTGCTGTGTTCTGGATTTTTCAATTTTTTTGAGGGAGGGCTGGATGGCTATATATTTCCCCCTTAGGACCGCCTTTGCTCTATCCCATAAATTTTGGACCGAAGGGTCTTCATTCTCATTGGTTTCCATGATTTTTTTTCAGTTATTCTTTGATCTCCTGCTTGATCCAAGCATACTTAAGCAAGGTGGTCTTTAGCTTCCATGTGTTTGAGTTCCTTCTGAACTTTTCCTTGTGATTGAGCTCCAGTTTCAAAGCATTGTGATCTGAGAAAATGCAGGGAATATTCTCAGTCTTTTGGTATCGGTTGAGTCCTGATTTGTAACCCAGTTTGTGGTCTATTCTTGAGAAGGTTCCATGTGCACTTGAGATGAATTAGTATTCTGTTGTTTTAGGGTGGAATGTTCTGTATATATCTATGAGGTCCATCTGGTCCAATGTGTCATTCAATGCTTTTGTTTCTTTATTGATTTTCTGCTTTGATGATCTGTCTATTTCTGAGGGAGACGTGTTAAGATCTCCTACAATTAGTGTATTTATATCAATATGACTCTTTATCTTGATTAACAGTTTTATTATTGCCTGCTCCCATATTGGGGGCATAGATATTTACAATTGTTAGATCAACTTGGTGGATAGTCTCTTTAAGAATGATGTAGTGTCCTTCTGTATCTCTGACTACAGTCTTTAGTTTAAAGTCTAATTTATCTGATACAAGAATTGCTACCCCAGCCTTCTTTTGAGGCCCATTGGCATGAAAGATGCTTCTCCATCCCTTCACTTTCAGTCTGCATGTATCTTTAGGTTCAAAATGGGTCTCTTGTAGACAATACATGGATGGGTCCTGTCGTTTTATCCAATCTGCAACCCTGTGTCATGTTATGGGCGTATTTAGGCCATTCACATTGAGAGTGATTATTTATAGATACATTTTTATTGACATCGAGTTACCTTTGAAGTCTTTCTTTCTGTAGACTGTCTCTATATTTCTGTTCAATGCTATTATTAGGATTTTTTCCTCTTTTATAGAACCCCCTTTAATATTTCCTGCAGTGTCGGCTTGGAGGTTGCATAGTCTTTTAAGCCTTGCCGGTCTTGGAAACTCTATATCTCCCCATCCATTTTGAATGTCAGTCTTGCTGGATAAAGTATTCTTGGCTGCATATTCTTCTCATTTAATGCCCTGAATATATCTTGCCAGCGCTTTCTGGCTTGCCAGGTCTCTGTGTACAGGTCTGATGTTATTCTGATGGGCTGTCCTCTGTAAGAAAGGAGCCTCTTTGTCCTAGCGGCTTTCATGAGATTATACCTACAATTATGATTCCTCAATTTGACTACCAGGTGTTGTGATGGTTTTTTGGAATGGATAATCTTGGGTGGAGACCGTTCAGACTCTAGTACATGAACGCAGATTCCATTCAGGAGTTTGGGAAATTTTTCATGAAGAACTTGTTCCACTATATCTTCTAGACTTCTTTCTTTCTCCTCCCCTTCAGGGATTCCAATAATTCTGACTTTGGAAGGTTTTGTGGCATCATTTATTTCCCTGATTCTGTTTTCATGGTTTCTAGGCTGTTTGTTCCAGCCCTCCTCCTGATCCCCTCTCTCTATCTGTTTGTCCTCCAGATCACTAATTCTAACTTCTGTCTCAGTTACCCTAGCTTTGAGAGAATTTAGATTAGATTGGAACTCATTGAGAGCATTGTGAACCTCAGCGCTGGTAGCTTTAAGCTCCACCCTAACATTGTGAACATCATCTCTCCTCACGTTCAGCTCAGCCCTAATCAATTCCATTTGGTCATCCATGGCTTTCTCTAGCTAGGTTGGAGAGGATCCTCCTGCACGGCCCTCAATGGCACCCCAATATAATAGACCGACCTCTGCATAAATTGTCTATCTGACACCGCCTGATCCCCGACCTCCTGTCAGCCACCCAGATAGTGGGCCCCATATCCTCCAGGTGGGTCCAACCTTGGCCCGAGGCCATCATCTTGAAGCAACCTGGATATTCAGGTACCTGTCCCAGACTTAGCTCAAATTCCTGCCCATAGGGGACTCGGAAGCACAAAAGAGTGCTCCTCCTTCCCCATGGCCAGAAAACTGAATGTTGAGATGACTGTACAACCCTGAGTGGGAACCAGGTGCATGGTCCATTGGACCATGCCTACACAGGATGGGCAGCTGGGCACAAATAGGCATTGTGACCCTCAGAATGAGACCCCTTTCCAAAGATCCCCCTTGGGATCTGGACCAGGATCCCAAATCGAAGCTTTGGTTAAGTTTTCCCAGTGTCTGGACCGAGAACCCATCTCTGGAATCCCTGTTTGGACAGGATCCCAGAGATGGAATACAGTCTTTTCCTCTTCCCCAGAAAGAAATCAAACTCTTGGGTGCCAAGCAGAATCACCAGAGTGGAAGAATATCCCATGGACACATGAGGTCACCCCTCCATTTAGTGGCCATCCTAGACACAAAATCCAGACAGAAAAGCCTGTGCTCCTCCCTCCCAGCCACCTGAATTACAAATCCCGAGGAGCTTCCCTCAGGGTCTTCATATTCGGACTGCCATCACCTCACTCCTATCTCTTATCCGAGGTTGTGTCTAAAGTCTTTGGTCCCAAAGTCCTGACACACATGACCTCCAGGATGGGGCCTCGAGAAACACATGACATCACTGGCCCTGCTCTCCTGAGGAAACCCTGCCCATCTCAGTTTCCCAAAATGTCCAGATTAGGAGAAAACTGCAAGGCCCCTGACTGCACCCCAATATCATAGGCCACTCTGGAAAAAGTACACAGCCTGACACAGCCTCAGCACCTACCTCCAGGATGACATGCAGGCCAATGGCACTTAGTCCGAAGATTGAAACTTCCATGGCCCTAAAACCTCATCAGAACCCTAGCTTATGTTTTGAGGTCTCTCTTCCTAGAGGTCTGTTCTGGAAATTCAAGCATATGGTCCAACCTGTGGTCCGTGAGCCATACAAGAGCACACCTCCTGTCCCAAGAAGGAAACCTGGCTCCTGGGTACTGGGTCTAATCCTAAGGATAGAGAATCCTCAATGGTCAGAGAGCCGCCACCACATTCTAAGGTCTCCCTGGACACCAAGCAGCATTGGGACCTGTTAGACTGAGAACTTCCATCAACGCAAATCACTTGGAACTTGGAATCAGTGTCATTGGTTCAAGCTTACCCCGTTCCTCAGCTGCAATGGTAACACGAGATTGGTTTCCCAGGCCTCCATTCAGAGAGCATTGCTATCGAATCTTCCATATGGGGGACCCTGGAGCCCTGTAAGAAGACTTCTGCTGTCCCTTAGTAGGACACCTTGATGTTTGGAGCAGCTCACAAGCTCCAGCTTGGAAAACCTCCAAGAATTCTTGAGGCCTCCCCACCATTTGTTGGCCATCATGGATACAAACTCCAGCGTGAGCAGACATCTTCCCCTCGCCCAGGTGCTGGAGATCTCGAAACAACTGCTGTACATTGGAATAGACATGTGCTCGGCACTGAGCGTAACTGTAGCTTATGTTTTCATACTTCTGTCCTCACACTCCTCGCCTGCAAACCCTCCCACTTGGATATTCTGGAGCCGTAATGCAGCCATCTGCCTGCTCACCAGATAGAAGAAGTGAAGAAAGGGTCTGTGCAAAAATCCCCCATGAGGATCCAGTTGCACAGCTCTCAAAAGCACCCCAATATCATAGGCCGAACTCTCCACGAATGTTCTGTCTGACACAGCTCGAGCCCGAGCTCCTGACAGCCACCCAGAAAGCAGGCCTCATTTTCTGCAGGTGGTTCCTGCCTTGGCCCGAGGACCTCATCTCAAAGTGAACTGGGTATTCAGGCCCCTGTCCCAGAACTTAGCTCAAATTCCTGCCCATGGGGGAACCTGAAGCATAAAAAAGTACCCCTCCTTCCCCATGGCAGGAAAACTGAATGTTGAGATGGCAGTCCAACCCTCAGAGTGGGAGCCAAGTGCATAGCCCATGAGGTCACACCCACTCAGCATGGGCATCTGGGCAAAAACAGGCATTGTGACCCTCAGAATGATACCCATTTCCAACAAGAACACTCGGGAGCTGTACCAGGAAAACATAGAGCAGGACCCTAGGCCCAAATCCTAAGCCTTGTTGCGGTGATCGAGGCTCCAGAACCCAGGACCCATCTCTGGAATGGCTGTTTGGACGGGATCCCTGACTCAGAAAACTGCGCTCCTCCCATCCCCCGGAAATACACCAAACTCTTGGGTGCCGAGCAGAATTCCCAGAGAGGTAGAATCTCACATGGAACCATGAGGCCACCCCTCCATTTTGTGGCCATCATAGACAAACAAGTCAGACAGAAAAGACTGTGCTCCTGCCTCACAGCCGTCCGAATTTCATATCTGGAGATGCTTCGCTCAGGGTCTGCAGATTGGGTCTGCCATCACCTCGAGCTTAACTCTTACCCGAGTTTGTGTCTGAAGACTTTGGACCCAGAGTCCTGACCCATATGCCCTCCAGGATGGGGCCTCCAGGAACACACAACAGCACTGGGCCAGCTCTCCCAAGGAATGTCAGCCTGTCTCAGTTTCCCAACCCACCAGATTAAGAGAAAATTGCAAGGCCCCTAATACCACCCCAATTCCATAGGAAGCTCCAGAAAAAATGCATAGTCTGACACAGCCTCAGAATATACCTCCAGGAAGACACCCAGGTCAATGGGAAGGGATGAAATGGCCTAACCCATGGCAGGTTCGATGTGCTGGGTGTGAAGCCAACTGTCTCAATGTCTCTCACAAGGTCTGGGCTCAGGCTATGTAAGACAGAGCATAGTGTTTAGGGTAGCCTATGCAATTGGGGTGTTGCTGAGGGCTGAGCAGGTTGATTTTCATTTGGGCTTTCTGAGCAATGCCATAGACAATGTTTTTCTTTGGGGGGCAGGCAGAGTGCTTCGTTCTGGAACCAGAATTCCCAATCATGAGGGCTTTTGGGCCAGGAGTGCTAGGGTAGAGTCTGAAAACAAAAGATAGGGTGAGGTTGGGAGCAGGCCCACTCTGCAAAGGCTGAAAGGATATCTCATGCATCTGAAGTCAGGCTGAGGATCAGACGTTGGCTGAGGTTGGATTGTGCCCTTGATAGCACCTTCATGAAGCAGGTGCCTCATGAGGCCAACGAAATTTTCCCACGCTGAGTTTGGAGGTTGCCACAAACCACAAGGTTTCCTTCTGCAAGACAGTCGAGTCCTGTTGAGTGGCTCCAGTACATACCATACGGAAGGACTGAAGAGGAGGGTTCAAAGGATGGATCCCTGAACAGCATGCCTCGCATTCCCTTTGGCCATTAACGACAAGATATGTTTGTTCTGCTGGCTCTAGGGCAAGCTAACCAGCGGGCTGAGTTGAAATGGCCTCTCCTGAGGATGCGTCATAATGTGTGTTTCTGTCCATGGAGACCTTGGAATGTGATGGTTGTACTGTGGCCCTGCGGAATTCTCCGACCAGAAGGGTTTGATACAGATCCAGTAAGAAAGCACTCCATGTGGAGACGAGAGAGGTTTGGTTTGGAGCCTCAGAAAAACCTAATATGCTGGTATACGAAACCAGTCCTCTGAGGACAGACACATGAAAACTAAAGCTAAGGTTCATATTAGGGCCTAAGGGCCTGTCCATTTCAATCTTCTGTCTCTGGGGACACTGTCTGAGAGTCTAAGTGGTGATAATGGCTCAGCTGGTGTCAGAGTGCCCCTTTTAGTCCAGGGCAGCCTACACTATCAGGATGGCCTCAGGGGCCTTGGAGCTTTTCCCTAACCTGTAGGGTTGTGGTCAATGGATTGGGCACATTTTCCTTGGAGAGGGCAGGCACAATCTTTCGCTGTGGCTCCAGATGCCCTAGCCTGGAGGGTGTGTGGGTCCAGGCTGTGGGCACAGAAGTCTGAAAACACAAACTCAGCTTATGAGTGGCGCCGAGGGTATGGCAGGCCGGATGTACAGATAGAGAGTGAGCTCCTTGGCTTGTGAATCAAGGGCGAGATTCCTTCAGGCTTTTGTCTCTGGATGCGTCCAGGATAGCCGTAGATTGTAGGGGGTGGCCTCAGTGACTGTGGACAAGTATCCCTCTCTGGGGATTTGTCCCAGCTAACAGGAGTTTGGGGTCATTTTGGGGGAAGGGTGGAGTCCTGTTGTCTGGCTCATGTGTCTCTCCAAGAAAGTGATTCCAGAGCAGAGCCCCAGGAACGGGGGGGAGACTGGAAAACTCAAACACTGGTGAGAATTGGGTGTATAGGGGCTTGGCACGCCCCATATGCGGGCTCTTGGTCAAGGCCCTGACAGGCCTTTCTTTGATATTGGGCTCATGCTGAGGGTCACAGAGTGAATTTGTGCCCAAGGCAGCACTCAAGTTTGGGCGTGGTTTCAGGGGAAATGAAGATTTCTCCCACCCTGAAGGTGTGACTCCATGCCAAGAGCAAGCCTTACAGCCATGGGGAAGAAGGAGTTCTGATTTGTGATTCAGATGCCCAACTGTGGGGGGAATTGATATAATATCTGGGTTTAGATATCTGAAAACCAAGGTTAGGAAGAGATAACGGCATAAGACCATGGCGTGTCAGAAGTGCTAGGTGTGTGGCCAGCTGTCTCCTTGCCTATCTGGACGTCTGGCATCAGGCTGTGAAAGGCAGAGCATTAGTGCCCAGAGCAGCCTATCAAATCTGAGTGCCGTCGAGGCAAGAGCAGGTTGATCCTCATCTGAGTTTTATGGAGAGCCCCACAAGGAAACGTTTTCTACCGGTGGGCAGTCACTGGGCTGGCTTGTGGTTCTGCAAATCCTACTCTGGAGGGATTGTTTGCCAGGAGTGCGAGGAAGGAAGTCTGAAAACACAACCTAGCGTGAGGTTTGGGCCGAGGGCACGGCAGGCCACTCTGCAGAGGCTGAATCAAGATTTCCTGCATTGCGGTCATATCTACTATGAGACGTGCTTCAAGCAAGAGTTTTTGTCATGATGGCCTCTCCCTGAAAGATATGGGGGGCTTCATGAGGCCCGGCAGGTTTGCCGTTTTCTCCTACACTGAAGGTTTGACTCACGGCCAGCAGCAAGGTTTCTTGCCATGGGGAAGGAGGGGTTCTGACTTGTGCATCAGGTTCCCCCTGTGCAGGGATTGGAGATAAGGTCTAGGATCCGATGACTGAAAACCCAGGTTGGGAATGGATGGTGGCCTAAGGCAGTGGCGGGTCCAATGTGCTGGGTGTGCAGCCAGCTGTGTCGGTGTCTTTTGGAAGGTCTGGGCTCAGGCTATTTGCGACAGAGCATCAGTGTTTAAGGTAGCCTATGCAATTGGGGTGTTGCCGAGGGCCAAGCAGTTTGATCCTCATTTGGGGTTTCTGGGCAGCACCATAGACAATGTTTTTCTCTTGGGAGGCAGGCAGAGTGCTTCAGTGTAGCCCCAGAATTCCCAGTAGGGAGGGTTTGTGGGCCAGGAGTGTGAGGACGGAAGTCTGAAAACACAAGCTAGGGTGAGGATTGGAGCCAAGGGCAGAGCAGGCCCAATCGGCAGAGGCTGAATCAAAATCTCCTGCATCTGAAGTCAGGCTGAGGATCAGAAGTTGGCTGAGGCTGGAGTATGTGTCCATGGTGGCACCTTCATGAAGCGGGGGCCTCATGAGGCCAAGGAAGTTTTCCCACGCTGAGTTTGCAGGTTGCCCCAAACCACAAGGTTTCCTTCTGCGGGACATTCGAGTCCTGTTGCATGGCTCCAGGACATACCATATGGAAGGACTGGAGAGCAGGGTTCGAAGGATGGATCCCTGTACAGCATTCCTCGCATTCCAATTGGCCATTAGCGACAAGATATGTTGGATCTGCTGCCTCTGGGTCACCCTACCCAGGGGGCTGAGTTGAAATGGCCTCTCCCGAGGATGCGTCATAATGTGAGTTTGGGTCCATGGAGACCTTGGAATGTGCTGGTTGTTCGGTGGCCTTGCGGAACTCTCCTACCTGAAGGGTTTGATACATCCCCAGTAAGAAAGCTGCCCATGTGGAGACGAGAGATGCTTGGTTTGGTGCCTCAGAAAAGCCCCATGTGCTGGTCTACGAAAACAGTCCTCTGAGAACGGACACATGGAAACAAAGCTAAGGTTCATATTAGGGCCTGCGGGCCTGTCCATTTCAACCTTCTGTCTCTGGGGATACTGTCTGAGAATCTAAGTGGAGATAGTTGCTCTGCTGGTGTCAGAGAGCCCCTCTTAGTCCAGGGTGGCCTACCTATTGATGGCCTCAGGGGCCTTGGAGCTTTTCCCTAAACTATAGGGTTGTGGTCAATGGATTGGACACACTTTCCTTAGAGAGGGCCGGCACAATCTTTTGCTGTGGCTTCAGAGGCCCTAGCCTGGAGGTTGTGTGGGTCCATGCTGTGGGCACAGAAGTCTTAAAAGACAAAGTCAGCTTATGAGTGGCGCCGAGGGTATGACAGCCCGGATGTACAGCCCGAGAGGGAACTCTTGGGCCTCTGAAACAAGGGCGAGTGGAAGGCGTTCCTTCAGGCTTTTGTCTCTGGATGTTGTGTCCGGGATAGCCGTGGATTGGAGCGGTGGCCTCAGGGACTCTGGACGAGTATCCTCCCTCTCTGGGGATTTGTCGCAGCTCCCAAGAGTTTGGGGACATTGTGAGGGAAGGGTGGAGTCGTGTTGTCTGGCTCATGTGTCTCTCCAAGAAAGGGATTCCAGAGCAGAGCCCAGGTACAGGTGGGGCGACTGGAAAACTCAAACACTGGTGAGGATTGGGTGCATAGGGGGTGGCAAGCCCCATATGCGGGCTCTTGGTCCAGGTCCTGACAGGCTTTTCTTTGACATGGGGCTCATGCTGAGGGTCACAGTGTGAATTTGTGCCCAAGCAGCACTCAAGTTTGGGCGTGGCATCAGGGGCCATGAAGGTTTCTCCCACCCTGAAGGTGTGACTCCATGCCAAGAGCAAGCTTGACAGCCATGGGGAAGGAGGAGTTCTGTTTTGTGCTTGCGATACCCAGCTGTGTGGAGAATTGATATAATGTCTAGGTTCAGATATCTGAAAACCAAGGTTAGGATGAGGTGACGGCATAAGACCATGGCGTGTCCGAAGTGCTGGGTGTGCGGCCAGCTGTCTCTTTGTCTGTCTGGACGTCTGGCTTCAGGCTGTGTCAGACAGAGCATGAGTGCCCAGAGCAGATTATCCAGTTCGGGGACCGTTGAGGCCCGAGCAGGTTGATCCTCATCTGGGTTTTCTGGAGAGCCCCACAGGGAAACGTTTTTCTTCCATTGGGCAGATACTGGGCTGGGTTGTGGTTCTGGAGTTCCTAGTCCGTAGGGCTTGTTTGCCAGGAGTGTGAGGAAGGAAGTCTGAAAACAAAAGCTAGCGTGAGGTTTGGGACCGAGGGCATGGCAGGGCCACTCTGCAGAGGCTGAATCGAGATCTCCTGCCCTTAGGTCATGTCAACTATGAGACGTGCCTCAGGCTAGAGTTTTTGCCCAGCATGGCCTCTTCCTGAAGGGTGTGGGGGCTTCATGAAGAAAGGGAGGTTTGCCTACGATGGGATTTGTGAACTACTCCAAACCTCAAGCTTTCCTTCTGCACGACAGTCGAGTCCTATTGGATGGTTCCAGGAGGCCCCATACGGAAAGACTCGAGAGCAGGTGTCTAAGCATGGATGCCTCGGAACGCCACCTCATATTCCCACTCTTTAGGCAGGACAAGGCAGGCTCAATCTGCAGGCTCCTGGGTGAGCTACCCAGAGGGGAGAGTTGAAATGGACTCTCCTGAAGATGAGTCCTACTGTGGCTTGGTGGCCTGGGAGACCTTGGAATGTGGAGGTGGCTCAGGGACTCTGCAGGGTTCTCCAAACTGAGGTGTTTGACACAGCTCCAACAGGGAAGCTTCCCATGTGGAGACGAGAGGAGTTCTGTTCAGTGCCTCAGGAAAGACCCATATCCTGTTCTTCGAACCAAAGCCTCTGAGGAGTAACACCTGGAACCCAAAGAAAGAGTTGAGATTTCGGCCTAAGGGCCTGTCCGGCTCAACCTTCTATCTCTGTTGACATCTGTGGGCATGCCTTCGTGGAGGTAGCTGCTCAGCTTGTGTCCGAATGCCCCTGTGTTTCCAGGGAGCCTCCCAGTAGTGGGATGTCCTCGGGGGCCTTGAGGTTTCTCATATTCTGGAGGTGTGTGTCCAAAGGAATGGACACAGTTTCCCAGGAGAGAGCAGGCAAGGTCCTGTGGTATGGCTCCAGAGGACCCAGCCTAGAGGCTGTGTTTGCCAGGGCTGTGGGGACAGATGTCTGAAAAAGCAAACTTGGCTCAGCTAGTGGCCAAGGTAATGGCAGGCCTGATCTCTAGTCCGTGAGGGAAGATCCTCTGGATATCAAAGGAGGGCAAGTGGGAGGCAGTCACTCAGGATTTTGTCTCTGGGTGTTGCGTTCACAGTGTCCGGTCAGGGTAGGGGTTGTCTCAGGCCGAGGAAGAGCCTTCCTCTCGGGGGATTGTCCAAGCTCCCAAGTGTTTGGGTTCATTCTGTGGGAAGGGAAGAGTACTGTTTTCTGCCACAGGGGACCCCCCAGGAGAGGGACTCTAGAGCACAGCAGTGGGTTCCCTCAACTGGAGTACACACCATCTAGTTAGTCCTGGGTCCCTATGGGTATGGCAAGCCACATATGCGGGCTCTTGGTCCAGTCACTGAGAGGCGTTACTTGAATAAGGTACTCATGCTGTGGGTAACAATGTGTGTTTGTGCCCAAGGCGGCCCTCACGCTTGGGCGTTGCCTCATGGGCCATGTCGTTTTTCCTAGACTGAAGGTTTGACTTACTGCCAGCAGCAAGTTTTCTTGCCATGGGGAAGGAGGGGTTCTGATTTGTGCATCAGGTTCCCCCCTGTCCAGGGATTGGAGATAAGGCCTAGGATCCGATGACTGAAAACCCAGGTTGGGAATGGATGGTGGCCTAAGGCAGTGGCAGGTCCAATGTCCTAGGAGTGCAGCCAGCTGTGTCGGTGTCTGTTGGAAGGTCTGGGCTCAGGCTATTTGCGACAGAGCATCACTGTTTAAGGTAGCCTATGCAATTGGGGTGTTGCCGAGGGCCAAGCAGTTTGATCCTCATTTGGGGTTTCTGGGCAGCACCATAGACAATGTTTTTCTCCTGGGAGGCAGGCAGAGTGCTTCAGTGTGGCCCCAGAATTCCCAGTAGGGAGGGTTTGTGGGCAAGGAGTGTGAGGACGGAAGTCTGAAAACACAAGCTAGGGTGAGTATTGGAGCCAAGGGCAGAGCAGGCCCACTCTGCAGAGACTGAATAAAAAATCTCCTACATCTGAAGTCAGGCTGAGGATCAGACGTTGGCTAAGGCTGGAGTATGTGTCCATGATGGCACCTTCATGAAGCGGGGGCCTCATGAGGCCAAGGAAGTTTTCCCACGCTGAGTTTGCAGGTTGCCCCAAACCACAAGGTTTCCTTCTGCGGGACATTCGAGTCCTGTTGCATGGCTCCAGGACATACCATATGGAAGGACTGGAGAGCAGGGTTCGAAGGATGGATCCCTGTACAGCATTCCTCGCATTCCAATTGGCCATTAGCGACAAGATATGTTTGATGTGCTGCCTCTGGGTCACGCTACCCAGGGGGCTGAGTTGAAATGGCCTCTCCTGAGGATGCGTCATAATGTGTGTTTGCGTCCATGGAGACCTTGAATGTGCTGGTTGTTCGGTGGCCTTGCGGAACTCTCCTACCTGAAGGGTTTGATACATCCCCAGTAAGAAAGCTGCCCATGTGGAGACGAGAGATGCTTGGTTTAGTGCCTCAGAAAAGCCCCATGTGCTGGTCTACGAAAACAGTCCTCTGAGAACGGACACATGGAAATAAAGCTAAGGTTCATATTAGGGCCTGGGGGCCTGTCCATTTCAACCTTCTGTCGTGGGGACATTGTCTGTGAATCTAAGTGGAGATAGTTGCTCTGCTGGTGTCAGAGAGCCCCTCTTAGTCCAGGGTGGCCTACCTATTGATGGCCTCAGGGGCCTTGGAGCTTTTCCCTAAACTGTAGGGTTGTGGTCAATGGATTGGACACACTTTCCTTAGAGAGGGCCGGCACAATCTTTCGCTGTGGCTTCAGAGGCCCTAGCCTGGAGGTTGTGTGGGTCCATGCTGTGGGCACAGAAGTCTTAAAACACAAATCAGCTTATGAGTGGCGCCGAGGGTATGACAGGCCGGATGTATAGCCCGAGGGAACTCCTGGGCCTCTGAAACAAGGGCGAGTGGAAGGCGTTTCTTCAGGCTTTTGTCTCTGGATGTTGTGTCCGGGATAGCCGTGGATTGGAGCGGTGGCTTCAGGGACTGTGGACGAGTATCCATCTCTGGGGATTTGTCCCAGCTCCCAAGAGATTGGGGTCATTTTGAGGGAAGGGTGGAGTCGTGTTGTCTTGCTCATGTGTCTCTCCAAGAAAGGGATTCCAGAGCAGAGCCCAGGTACAGGTGGGGCGACTGTAAAACTCAAACACTGGTGAGGATTGGGTGCATAGGGGCTTGGCAAGCCCCATATGAGGGCTCTTGGTCCAGGCCCTGTCAGGCCTTTCTTTGACATGGGGCTCATGCTGAGGGTCACAGTGTGAATTTGTGCCCAAGCAGCACTCAAGTTTGGGCGTGGCATCAGGGGCCATGAAGGTTTCTCTCACCCTGAAGGTGTGACTCCATGCCAAGATCAAGCTTGACAGCCATGGGGAAGGAGGAGTTCTGTTTTGTGCTTGCGATACCCAGCTGTGTGGAGAATTGATATAATGTCTAGGTTCAGATATCTGAAAACCAAGGTTAGGAAGAGGTGACGGCATAAGACCATGGCGTGTCCGAAGTGCTGGGTGTGCGGCCATCTGTCTCCTTGTCTGTCTGGACGTCTGGCTTCAGGCTGTTTCAGACAGAGCATGAGTGCCCAGAGCATCCTATCCAGTTCGGGGACCGTCGAGGTCCGAGCAGGTTGATCCTCATCTGGGTTTTCTGGAGAGCCCCACAGGGAAACCTTTTTCTTCCTTTGGGCAGATACTGGGCTGGGTTGTGGTTCTGGAGTTCCTAATCCGTAGGGCTTGTTTGCCAGGAGTGTGAGGAAGGAATTCGGAAAACACAAGCTAGCATGAGGTTTGGGACCGAGGGCACGGCAGGGCCAGTCTGCAGAGGCTGAATCGAGATCTCCTGCCCTTAGGTCATGTCAACTATGAGACGTGCCTCAGGCTAGAGTTTTTGTCCAGCATGGCCTCTTCCTGAAGGGTGTGGGGGCTTCATGAAACCAGGGAGGTTTGCCTACGATGGGATTTGTGAACTACTCCAAACCTCAAGCTTTCCTTCTGCACGACAGTCGAGAACTATTGGATGGTTCCAGGAGGCCCCATACGGAAAGACTCGAGAGCAGATGTCTAAGCATGGATGCCTGGGAACGCCACCTCATATTCCCACTCTTTAGTCAGGACAAGGCAGGCTCAATCTGCAGGCTCCTGGGTGAGCTACCCAGAGGGGAGAGTTGAAATGGACTCTCCTGAAGATGAGTCCTACTGTGGCTTGGTGGCCTGGGAGAGCTTGGAATGTGGAGGTGGCTCAGGGACTCTGCAGGGTTTTCCAAACTGAGGTGTTTGACACAGCTCCAACAAGGAAGCTTCCCATGTGGAGACGAGAGGAGTTCTGTTCAGTGCCTCAGGAAAGCCCCATATCCTTTTCTTCGAACCAAAGCCTCTGAGGAGTAACACCTGGAACCCAAAGCAAGAGTTGAGATTATGGCCTAAGGGCCTGTCCGGCTCAACCTTCTATCTCTGTTGACATCTTGTGCATGCCTTCTTGGAGGTAGCTGCTCAGCTTGTGTCGGAATGCCCCTGTGTGTCCAGGGAGACTGCCAGTAGTGGGATGTCCTTGGGGGCCTTGAGGTTTCTCATATTCTGGAGGTGTGTGTCCAAAGTAATGGACACAGTTTCCCAGGAGAGAGCAGGCACGGTCCTGTGGTATGGCTCCAGGGGACCCAGCCTAGAGGCTGTGTTTGCCAGGGCTGTGGGGACAGATGTCTGAAAAAGCAAACTGGGCTCAGGAAGGGGCCAAAGTAATGGCAGGCCTGATCTCCAGTCCGTGAGGGGAGATTCTCTGGATATCAAAGGAGGGCAAGTGGGAGGCAGTTGCTCAGGCTTTTGTCTCTGGGTGTTGCGTTCACAGTGTCCGGTCAGGGTAGGGGTTGCCTCAGGGGCCGAGGTAGAGCCTTCCTCTCGGGGGATTGTCCAAGCTCCCAAGTGTTTGGGTTCATTCTGTGGGAAGTGAAGAGTACTGTTTTCTGCCAGAAAGGACCCCCCAGGAGAGGGACTCTAGAGCACAGCAGTGGGTTCCTTCAATTGGAATACACACCATCTAGTTAGTCCTGGGTGCCTATAGGCATGGCAGGGATTATATGCAGGATCTTCGTCCCGAACCTGACAGGCCTTTCTTTGACATGGGGCTCATGCTAGGGTCACAGTGTGAATTTGTGCCCAAGCAGCACTCATGTTTTGGCGTGGCAATAGGGGCCATGAAGGGTTCCCCACGTAAAGGTGTGACTCCATGTGAAGAACAAGCATTACAGCCATGTGGAAGGCAGAGTTCTGATTGTGATTCCGATACACAAACTCAGCTTTTTTTGGGGACGTCGGTATGGCAGGCCCAATATACAAACCATGAGAAGAACTCATGAAGATATGAATATAGAGCGAGTCTGAGGTGCTTGCTCAGGCATTTGTCTCTGGAATTTGTATCAGCAATGGCCGTGGAATGTCGGGGATGCTTCATGGGCCATGGACGAATCTACCTCTATGAGGATTTTGCCCGATTCCCAATTTTTTTTCGTCAAACTGTGGGATGGGAGGACTCTTTTCAGTTTTGTTACCTCAGGTGTCCCTCGAAAAGAGGAATTCCAAAGTAAAGCCGTGGGGAAGACTGAAGGGACCACCAGAACTATGGTTCAAAATTGGGAATAGGGGCATGGCAAGCCCAATATGCTATCTCTTCATCCAGCCACTGAGAGGCCTTACTTGAGGACTTTGGTCAAGCTGAGGGTCACAATGTGTGTTTGTGACCAATGTAGCCTGCGAGCATGGCGGGGCCTCATGGGCAACACTGGATTCAACTACACTGAAAGTTGGACAACATGCCAACCACAAGGTATCTTGCCATGGGGAAGGAGTTCTGATTTCTGCATCCTGTTCAACCCTGGGCAGTGATTGGAGGTAAGTTTTAGAATCTAAAGCCTGAAATCCGAGGTTGGGAAGAGATGACGACCTAAGGCCATGGCGGCTCGATGTGCTCAGTGTGCGGCCAGCTGTCTGGGACGGGCCAGGGAGTCCAGGCTCAGGCTGTGTCAGAAAGGGCATTAGTGCCCTAGTCAGCCTATGTATTTGGGGTACAGCCAAGGTCGGTGCAGGTTGATCCTCATTTGGGGTTACTAGTAGCCCCAGAGGACAATGTTTTTCTTCTGGAGGGCAGGCAGAGTGCTGCATTGTAGTTCTGGATTGCCAAACTGGAGGGCTTGTGGGCCAGTAGTCTGACGACAAAAGTTTGAGAACACAAGCTAGGCTTAGGTTTCTGGATGAGGCCATGGCAGGCACAATCTACAGACCTGAATCGAGATCTCATGCATCTGAAGTCAGGGCGAGGATCAGACGATCGCTCAGGTTAGAGTTTCTGTCCCTGATGGCCCCTTCATGAATGGGGGGGGGGATCACCAGGCCATGGGGGTTTTCCCACGATGGGAGTTGTGAGAAGCTCCAAACTGCAGAGAGTCTTCTGCAGGACAATTGAGACCTGTTGTTTGGCTCCAGGCCAATGATTCTGAGCAGGGTTCTAAGGATGGATGGCTGGGTAGCCCACCTCGCATTCCTATTGTCTCCTAGCAACAAGACAGGTTAGATCTACTGGATCTGTGGGGAGCAACGGAGGACGCTGCATTGAAATGGACACCCCTGGGCATGGGTCCTAATGTGCTTTTGTGTCTAAGGAGACCTTGGAATGAAGCGGTGGCACTTGGGCCCTAAAGAGTTCTACTAAACAGAGGCTTTGACACAGCTCTAACGTGCAAGAATCCCATGTGTAGATGAGATGTTTTCTGTTGGGTGAGTCAAGAAACAGCTATATGCTGCTTTTGAAATCCAGGCCTCTGAGGAGAGATGCCTGGAAACCAAAGCAATGGATCTGATTAGTGCCTAGGGGCCTATTCTTTCCTTTTTACCTCTGGGCACATGTGTCTATGGGTCTGAGTGCAGGGAGGTGCTCTGTAGTGCTCAGAATGCCCCTGTTTTTCCTGGGAAGCCACCATTATTGAGATGGATCAGGGACTTTGGAGGTTTATCCTATTAGAAGGGTTGTGTCCATTGGAATGGGCACACACAATTCCCTTGGAGAGGGCAAGTACAGTCCTCAGGTTTGGCTCCAGGGGCCTTAGCCTGTAGGTTGTGTAGGCTAGGGCTGTTTGGACAGTTGTCTGAAAACACAAACTCGGCTTATGTTTCGGGTCATAGGTATGGCAGGACTAATCTACAGACCATGAGGAGAACCCTTTGGGATTTGAAAAAAGGGCGAGTGTGAGGCTCCTGCTCAAGTTTTTGTCTCTGGATATCGTGTCACTCATGGTCGTGGAATTTCTGGGTGACTTCATGGGAAATGGACGAGTCTTACTCTCTGGTGGTTTGGCCCCGTCCAAAGAGTTTGGGGTCATTCTGTGGGCTGGAAGAAGTCCGTTTTTTGTTGTTGTTGTTGTTGTTTTCTTTTTTAACCTCAGGTGTCCCACCAAATGAGGGATTCCAGAGTAGAGCCCTGGGGAGGGGCGACTGGACAATCAGAAATCTGGTTAAAAATTGGGGCCTAGGGACATGTCAAGCCCATTATGACATCTAATGGTCCAGCCAAGGAGAGGACTTACTGGAGGACAGGACTCATGCTGAGGGTCACAATGCGTGTGTATGCCCTCGTCGCACTCAAGAATGGGCGGGGCCTCAGGGTTTCTCCTACACTGAACGTTGGACAACGTGCCAACCACAAGGGTTCTTCCCATGTGTAAGGAGGAGATCTGATTTCTGCATCAGACTCACCCCTGGGCAGTGATTGGAGATAAGGTCTCGGTTCTGAAGCCTGAAAACTGAGGTAGGGAAGAGATGATGACCTAAGGCCATGGAGGTTTTTATGTGCTCAGTGTGCGGTCAGCTTTCTGGGTGTTGGTCAGGAGGTCCGGGCTCAGGATGTGTTCGACAGTGCATTAGTGCCCAGGTTAGACTATATAATTTGGGTAAAGTCGAGTGCTGTGTAGGTTTACCCTCATTTAAGGTGCTTGGGCAGCTCATGAGGCAATAATTTTTTTTCTAGAGGGCAGGCAGAGTGCTGCATTGTGGGTCCGGAATTGCCAAACTTGAGGGCTTCGGGGCCAGGAGTGTGAGGATGGAAGTCTGAGAAGACAAGCTAGACTTGGGTTTCAGGGCGAGGGCACGGCAGGTACCCCCTGCAGATCTGAACCAATATCTCATGCATCTGAAGTCAGGGCGAGGATCAGACGTTGGCTCAGTTGGGAGTTTCTGAGCATGACGGCCGCTTCATGAAGGGAGCGGAATCTCGAGGCCATTGAGGTTTTCCCACGTTGGGAGTTGTGGGATGCCCCCTTCCAGGATTCCTTCTTCCGGACAATTGAGACCTGTTGGACAGCTCCAGGACATCCCATATGTAATGACTCCAGAGCACCGTTCGCGGATGGATGCCTGGGAAGCCCGCCTCGCATTCCAATTGTCTCCTAGCAACAAGACAGTTTACATCTGATGGCTCTGCGGGAGCAACCGGGGTGGCTGAGTTGAAATGGACTTTCCTGAGGATGGGTCCTAATGTGTTTTTGTGTCCATGAGGGCCTTGGAATGGGGCGGTGGCACCGGGACTCTGAAGTACTCTCCTAAGCTTTGGACATGGCTCCCATGCACAGGTATCCTTGTGGAGACGAGATGAGTTCTGATGGGTGCCTCAGGAAAACCCCTATGCTCGTATTGGAATCAGGCTTTTGAGGACACATGCCTGTAACCCATAGCAATGGATCCTTTTATGGCCTAGGGTCCTGTCTGGTTCAATCTTCTACTCTGGGGACATCCATCTATGGTATGAGTGGAGGTCGATTATCAGCAGGTGTCAGACACCCCTTGTTTGTTCCGGGTGACCCACACTATTGGGATGGCCTAAGGGTCGTTGGAGGTTTCTCCTAATTTGTACGATTTTGGACCATGGAATGGGCAGAATTCCCATGGATTGGTAGGCACAGTCCTAATGTGTGGCTCAAGGGGCCCAGCCTGGAGGGTGTGTGGCCCAAGACTTTGAGGACAGAAGTCTGAAAACACAAACTCAGCTTAGGTTTGGGGACGTAGGTATGGCAGGACCGATCTACAAACCATGAGAAGAACTCTATAGGATGTGAAGAAAGTGCAGGTCTGTGGCGATTGCTCAGGCTTTTGTCTCTGGATTTTGTATCAGTGATGGCCGTGGAATGTCGGGGAGGCCTCATGGGCCATGGACGAATCTTCCTCTCTGAGGATTTGGCCCGATTCCCAAGTGCTTTTCGTCAATCTGTGGGATGGGAGGACTCATTTCAGTTTTTTTTACCTCAGGTGTCCCACCAAAAGAGGAATTCCAAAGCAAAGCCGTGGGGAAGACTGAAGGGACAATCCGAACTATGGTTAAACATGGGGCCTAGGGGCATGGCAAGCCCAATATGCTATCTCTTCATACAGCCACTGAGTGGCCTTACTTGAGGACCGGGCTCAGCCTGAGGGTCACAATGTGTGTTTGTGACCAATGTGGCCCGCGAGCATGGGCGGGGCCTCATGGGCCACACTGGTTTCAACGACACTGAACGTTGGACAACATGCCAACCACAAGGTTTCTTGCCATGGGGAAGGAGTTCTGATTTCTGCATCACCTTCAACATGGACAGTGATTGGAGATAAGGTCTAGGTTCTGAAACCTGAAAACCGAGGTTGGGAAGAGATGACGACCTAAGGCCATGGCGGCTCGATGTGATCAGTGTGCGGCCAGCTGTCTGAGAGGGGCCAGGGGGTCCAGGCTCAGGCTGTGTCAGAAAGGGCATTAGTGCCCTGGTCAGCCTATGTATTTGGGGTACAGCCAAGGTGGTGCAGGTTGATCCTCATTTGGGGTTAAAGGGTAGCCCCAGAGGACAATGTTTTTTATCTGGAGGGCAGGCAGAGTGCTGCATTGTAGTTCTGGATTGCCAAACTGGAGGCCTTGTGGGCCAGTAGTCTGACGACAAAAGTCTGATATCACAAGCTAGGCTTAGGTTTCTGGGTGAGGCCATGGCAGGCACAATCTACAGACCTGAATCGAGATCTCGTGCATCTGAAGTCAGGGCGAGGATCAGAGGTTCGCTCAGGTTGGAGTTTCTGTCCCTGATGGCCCCTTCATGAATGGGAGGGCATCACGAGGCCATGGTGGTTTTCCCATGATGGGAGTTGTGAGAAGCTCCAAACTGCAGAGAGTCTTCTGCAGGACAATTGAGACCTGTTGTTTGGCTTCAGGCCAATGATTCTGAGCATGGTTCTAAGGATCGGTGGCTGGGTAGCCCACCTCGCATTCCAATTGTCTCCTAGCAACAAAACAGGTTAGATCTCCTGGATCTGTGGGGAGCAACCGAGGACACTGAGTTGAAATGGACACCCCTGGGGATGGGTCCTAACGTGCTTTTGTGTCTATGGAGACCTTGGCATGAAGCGGTGGCACTGGGGCCCTAAAGGGTTCTCCTAAACAGAGGCTTTGACACAGCTCCAACGTGCAAGTTTCCCATGTGTAGATGAGATGTTTTCTGATGGGTGAGTCAAGAAACAGCTATATGCTGCTTTTGAAATCCAAGAATGTGAGGAGAGATGCCTGGAAACCAAAGCAATGGATCTGATTAGTGCCTAGGGGCCTGTTCTTTCCTTTTTCCCTCTGAGGACATCTGTCTATGGGTTTGAGTGCAGGTAGGGGCTCATTTGGGCTCAGATTGCCCCTGTTTTTCCTGGAAGCCACCACTATTGAGATACATCAGGGACTTTGGAGGTTTATCCTATTAGAAGGGTTGTGGCCATTGGAATGGGCACACACAATTCCCTTGGAGAGGGCAAGTAAGTCCTCAGGTTTGGCTCCAGGGGCCTGAGCCTGTAGGTTGTGTAGTCCAGCCCTTTTTGTACAGTTGTCTGAAAACACAAACTCGGCTTATGTTTCAGGTCATATGTTTGGCAGGACTGATCTACAGATCATGAGGAGAACTCTTCGGGATTTGAAAGAAGGGCGAGTGTGAGGCTCCTGCTCAAGTTTTTGTCTCTGGATATCGTGTCACTCATGGTCGTGGAATTTCTGAGTGACTTCATGGGAAATGGACGAGTCTTACTCTCTGGTGGTTTGGCCCCGTCCAAAGAGTTTGGGTTCATTCTGTGGGCTGGAAGAAGTCCGTTTTATTTTGTTGTTGTTGTTGTTGTTGTTGTTTTCTTTTTTAACCTCAGGTGTCCCACCAAATGAGGGATATCAGAGTAGAGCCCTAGGAGGGGCGACTGGACAATCAGAAATCTGGTTAAAAATTGGGGCTTAGAGACATGTCAAGACCATTATGACATCTAATGGTCCAGCCACTGAGAGGACTTACTAGAGGACAGGACTCATGCTGAGGGTCACAATGCGTGTGTATGCCCTCGTCGCACTCAAGAATGGGCGGGGCCTCAGGTTTTCTCCTACACTGATCGTTGGACAACGTGCCAACCACAAGGGTTCTTGCCATCGGTAAGGAGGAGTACTGATTTCTGCATCTGACTCACCCCTGGGCAGTGATTGGAGATAAGGTCTCGGTTCTGAAGCCTGAAAACTGAGGTAGGGAAGCGATGATGACCTAAGGCCATGGCGGGTTTTATGTGCTCAGTGTGCGGTCAGCTTTCTGGGTGTTGGTCAGGAGTTCCGGGTTGTGTTCGACAGTGCATTAGTGCCCAGGTTAGACTATATAATTTGGGTAAAGTCGAGTGCTCTGTAGGTTTACCCTCATTTAAGGTGCCTGGGCCGCTCATGAGCAATAATTTTTTTTCTAGAGGGCAGGCAGAGTGCTGCATTGTGGGTCCGGAATTGCCAAACTTGAGGGCTTTGGGGCCAGGAGTGTGAGGGCAGAAGTCTTAGAAGAAAAGCTAGACTTGCGTTTCAGGGCGAGGGCACGGCAGGTACCCCCTGCAGATCTGAACCAATATCTCATGCATCTGAAGTCAGGGCGAGGATCAGACATTGGCTCAGGCGGGAGTTTCTGAGCATGACGGCTGCTTCATGAAGGGAGCAGAATCTCGAGACCATTGAGCTTTTCCTACGTTGGGAGTTGTGGAATGCCCCCTTCCAGGATTCCTTCTTCGGGACAATTGAGACCTGTTGGACAGCTCCAGGACATCCCATATGGAATGACTCCAGAGCACCGTTCGGGGATGGATGCCTGGGAAGCCCGCCTCGAATTCCAATTGTCTCCTAGCAACAAGACAGATTAGATCTGATGGCTCTGCGGGAGCAACCTGGGTGGCTGAGTTGAAATGGACTTTCCTGAGGATGGGTCCTAATGTGTTTTTGTGTCCATGAGGGCCTTGGAATGGGGCGGTGGCACCGGGACTCTGAAGTACTCTCCTATGCTTTGGACATGGCTCCCATGCACAGGTTTCCTTGTGGAGACTAGATGAGTTCTGATGGGTGCCTCAGGAAAACCCCTATGCTCGTATTGGAATCAGGCTTTTGAGGACACATGCCTGTAACCCAAAGCAATGGATCCTATTATGGCCTAGGGTCCTGTCTGGTTCAATCTTCTTTTCTGGGTACATCCATCTATGGTATGAGTGGAGGTCGATTATCAGCTGGTGTCAGACAGCCCTTGTTTGTTCCGGGCGACCCACACTATTGGGATGGCCTCAGGGACTTTGGAGGTTTCTCCTAATTTGTACGATTTTGGACCATGGAATGGGCAGAATTCCCATGGATTGGTAGGCACAGTCCTAATGTGTGGCTCCAGGCGCCCAGCCTGGAAGGTGTGTGGCCCAAGACTTTGAGGACAGAAGTCTGAAAACACAAACTCAGCTTAGGTTTGGGGACGTAGGTATGGCAGGCCCGATCTACATACCATGAGAAAAACTCTTCAGGATATGAAGAAAGTGCGAGTCTGAGGTGCTTGCTCAGGCTTTTGTCTCTGGATTTTGTATCAGCGATGGCCGTGGAATGTCGGGGAGGCCTCATGGGCCATGGACGAATCTTCCTCTCTGAGGATTTGGCCCGATTCCCAATTGCTTTTCGTCAATCTGTGGGATGGGAGGACTCATTTCAGGTTTGTTACCTCAGGTGTCCCACCAGAGAGGAATTCCAAGCCAAGCAGTGGGGAAGACTGAAGGGACATCCCGAACTATGGTTAAAAATTGGGGCCTAGGGGCATGGCAAGCCCAATATTCTATCTCTTCATCCAGTCGCTGAGTGGCCTTACTTGAGGACTGGGCTCAGCCTGAGCGTCACAATGTGTGTTTGTGACCAATGTGGCCCGCGAGCATGGGCGGGGACTCATGGGCCACACTGGTTTCAACTACACTGAACGTTGGATAACATGCCAACCACAAGGTTTCTTGCCATGGGGAAGGAGTTCTGATTTCTGCATCACCTTCAACCCTGGGCAGTGATTGGAGATAAGGTCTAGGTTCTGAAACCTGAAAACCGAGGTTGGGAAGAGATGACGACCTAAGGCCATGGCGGCTCGATGTGCTCAGTGTGCGGCCAGCTGTCTGGGAGGGTCCAGGGGGTCCAGGCTCAGGCTGTGTTAGAAAGGGCATTAGTGCCCTGGTCAGCCTATGTATTTGGGGTACAGCCAAGGTCGGTGCAGGTTGATCCTCATTTGGGGTTACTGGGTAGCCCCAGAGGACAATGTTTTTCTTCTGGAGGGCAGGAAGAGTGCTGCATTGTAGTTCTGGATTGCCAAACTGGAGGGCTTGTGGGCCAGTAGTCTGACGACAAAAGTCTGAGAACACAAGCTAGGCTTAGGTTACTGGGTGAGGCCATGGCAGGCACAATCTACAGACCTGAATCGAGATCTCGTGCATCTGAAGTCAGGGCGAGGATCAGACGATCGCTCAGGTTGGAGTTTCTGTTCCTGATGGCCCCTTCATGAATGGGGGGGGGGGGCTTCACGAGGCCATGGGGGTTTTCCCACTATGGGAGTTGTGAGAAGCTCCAAACTGCAGAGAGTCTTCTGCAGGACAATTGAGACCTGTTGTTTGGCTCCAGGTCAATGATTCTGAGCAGGGTTCTAAGGATGGATGGCTGGGTAGCCCACCTCGCATTCCAATTGTCTCCTAGCAACAAGACAGGTTAGATCTCCTGGATCTATGGGGAGAAACCGAGGACGCTGAGTTGAAATGGACACCCCTGAGAATGGGTCCTAACGTGCTTTTGTGTCTATGGAGACCTTGGAATGAAGCGGTGGCACTGGGGCCCTAAGGGGTTCTCCTAAACAGAGGCTTTGACACAGCTCCAACGTGCAAGTTTCCCATGTGTAGATGAGATGTTTTCTGATGGGTGAGTCAAGAAACAGCTATATGCTGCTTTTGAAATCCAGGCCTCTGAGGAGAGATGCCTGGAAACCAAAGCAATGGATCTGATTAGTGCCTAGGGGCCTGTTCTTTCCTTTTTACCTCTGGGGACATCTGTCTATGGGTCTGAGTGCAGGTAGGTGCTCATTTGGGCTCAGATTGCCCCTGTTTTTCCTGGGAAGCCACCACTATTGAGATGGATCAGGGACGTTGGAGGTTTATCCTATTAGAAGGGTTGTGGCCATTGGAATGGGCACACACAATTCCCTTGGAGAGGGCAAGTATAGTCCTCAGGTTGGGCTCCAGGGGCCTGAGCCTGTAGGTTGTGCAGGCCAGGGCTGTTTGGACAGTTGTCTGAAAACACAAACTCGGCTTATGTTTCAGGTCATAGGTATGGCAGGACTGATCTACAGACCATGAGGAGAACTCTTCGGGATTTGAAAGAAGGGCGAGTGTGACGCTCTGCTCAAGTTTTTGTCTCTGGATATCGTGTCACTCATGGTCTTGGAATTTCTGGGTGACTTCATGGGAAATGGACGAGTCTTACTCTCTGGTGGTTTGGCCCCGTCCAAAGAGTTTGCGGTCATTCTGTGGGCTGGAAGAAGTCCGTTTTTTTGTTGTTGTTGTTGTTGTTGTTGTTGTTGTTGTTTTTTTCTTTTTTAACCTCAGGTGTTCCATCAAATGATGGATTCCAGAGTAGAGCCCTGGGGAGGGGCGACTGCACAATCAGAAATCTGGTTAAAAATTGGGGCCTAGGGACATGTCAAGCCCATTATGACATCTAATGGTCCAGCCACTGAGAGGACTTACTAGAGGACAGGACTCATGCTGCGGGTCACAATGCGTGTGTATGCCCTCGTCGCACTCCAGAATGGGCGGGGCCTCAGGGTGAATGCTTGTATCTCCTACACTGAATGTTGGACAACGTGCCAACCACAAGGGTTCTTGCCATGGGTAGGGAGAGTTCTGATTTCTGCATCACACTCACCCCTGGGCAGTGATTGGAGATAAGGTCTCGGTTCTGAAGCCTGAAAACTGAGGTAGGGAAGAGATGATGACCTAAGGCCATGGCGGGTTTTATGTGCTCAGTGTGCGGTCAGCTTTCTGGGTGTTGGTCAGGAGGTCCGTGCTCAGGTTGTGTTCGAAAGTGCATTAGTGCCCAGGTTAGACTATATAATTTGGGTAAAGTCGAGTGCTGTGTAGGTTTACCCTCATTTAAGGTGCCTGGGCAGCTCATGAGGCAATAATTTTTTTTCTAGAGGGCAGGCACAGTGCTGCATTGTGGGTCAGGAATTGCCAAACTTGAGGGCTACGGGGCCAGGAGTGTGAGGACGGAAGTCTGAGAAGACAAGCTAGACTTGGGTTTCAGGGCGAGGGCACGGCAGGTACCCCCTGCAGATCTGAACCTAAATCAAATGCATCTGAAGTCAGGGCGAGGATCAGACGTTGGCTCAGGTTGGAGTTTCTGAGCATGACGGCCACTTCATGAATGGAGCGGAATCTCGAGGCCATTGAGGTTTTCCCACGTTGGGAGTTGTGGGATTCCCCCTTCAAGGATTCCTTCTGCAGGACAATTGAGACCTGTTGGACAGCTCCAGGACATCCCATATGGAATGACTCCAGAGCACCGATCTCGGATGGATGCCTGGGAAGCCCGCCTCGCATTCCAATTGTCTCCTATCAACAAGACAGCTTAGATCTGATGGCTCTGCCAGAGCAACCGGGGTGGCGGAGTTGAAATGGACTTTCCTGAGGATGGGTCCTAATGTGTTTTTGTGTCCATGAGGGCCTTGGAATGGGGCGGTGGCACCGGGACCCTGAAGTACTCTCCTAAGCTTTGGACATGGCTCCCATGCACAGGTTTCCTTGTGGAGACGAGATGAGTTCTGATGGGTGCCTCAGGAAAACCCCTATGCTCGTATTGGAATCAGGCTTTTGAGGACACATGCCTGTAACCCAAAGCAATGGATCCTATTATGGCCTAGGGTCCTGTCTGGTTCAATCTTCTTCTCTGGGGACATCCATCTATGGTATGAGTGGAGGTCGATTATCAGCTGGTGTCAGACAGCCCTTGTTTGTTCCGGGCGACCTACACTATTCGGATGGCCACAGGGACTTTGGAGGTTTCTCCTAATTTGTACGATTTTGAACAATGGAATGGGCATAATTCCCATGGATTGGTAGGCACAGTCCTAATGTGTGGCTCCAGGGGTCCAGCCTGGAGGGTGTGGGGCCCAAGACTTTGAGGACAGAAGTCTGAAAACACAAACTCAGCTTAGGTTTGGGGACGTATGTATGGCAGGCCCGATCTACAAACCATGAGAAGAACTCTTCAGGATATGAAGAAAGTGCGAGTCTGAGGCGCTTGCTCAGGCTTTTGTCTCTGGATTTTGTATCAGCGATGGCCGTGGAATGTCAGGGAGGCCTCATGGGCCATGGACGAATCTTCCTCTCTGAGGATTTGGCTCGATTCCCAATTTCTTTTCGTCAATCTGTGGGATGGGAGGACTCATTTCAGTTTTGTTACCTCAGGTGTCCCACCAAAAGAGGAATTCCAAAGCCAAGCCGTGGGGAAGACTGAATGGTCAACCCGAACTATGGTTAAAAATTGGGGCCTAGGGGCATGGCAAGCCCAATATTCTATCTCTTCATCCAGCCGCTGAGTGGCCTTACTTGAGGACTGGGCTCAGCCTGAGCGTCACAATGTGTGTTTGTGACCAATGTGGCCCGCGAGCATGGGCGGGGCCTCATGGGCCACACTGGTTTCTCGACACTGAACGTTGGACAACATGCCAACCACAAGGTTTCTTGCCATGGGGAAGGAGTTCTGATTTCTGCATCACCTTCAACCCTGGGCAGTGATTGGAGATAAGGTCTAGATTCTGAAACCTGAAAACCGAGGTTGGGAAGAGATGACGACCTAAGGCCATGGCGGCTCGATGTGCTCAGTGTGCGGCCAGCTGTCTGGGAGGGTCCAGGGGGTCCAGGCTCAGGCTGTGTCAGAAAGGGCATTAGTGCCCTGGTCAGCCTATTTATTTGGGGTACAGCCAAGGTCAGTGCAGGTTGATCCTCATTTGGGGTTACTGGGTAGCCCCAGAGGACAATGTTTTTCTTCTGGAGGGCCGGCAGAGTGCTGCATTGTAGTTCTGGATTGCCAAACTGGAGGGCTTGTGGGCCAGTAGTCTGACGACAAAAGTCTGAGAACACAAGCTAGGCTTAGGTTTCTGGGTGAGGCCATGGCAGGCACAATCTACAGATCTGAATCGAGATCTCGAGCATCTGAAGTCAGGGCAAGGAACAGACGATCGCTCAGGTTGGAGTTTCTGTCCCTGATGGCCCCTTCATGAATGGGGGGGGCATCACGAGGCCATGGGGGTTTTCCCACTATGGGAGTTGTGAGAAGCTCCAAACTGCAGAGAGTCTTCTGCAGGACACTTGAGACCTGTTGTTTGGCTCCAGGCCAATGATTCTGAGCAGGGTTCTAAGGATGGATGGCTGGGTAGCCCACCTCGCATTCCAATTGTCTCCTCGCAACAAGACAGGTTAGATCTCCTGGATCTGTGGGGAGCTAACCAGGATGCTGAGTTGAAGTGGACACCCCTGGAGATGGGTCCTAACGTGCTTTTGTGTCTATGGAGACCTTGGAATGAAGCGGTGGCACTGGGGCCCTAAAGGGTTCTCCTAAACAGAGGCTTTGACACAGCTCCAACGTGCAAGTTTCCCATGTGTAGATGAGATGTTTTCTGATGGGTGAATCAAGAAACAGCTATATGCTGCTTTTGAAATCCAGGCCTCTGAGGAGAGATGCCTGGAAACCAAAGCAATGGATCTGATTAGTGCCTAGGGGCCTGTTCTTTCCTTTTTACCTCTGGGGACATCTGTCTAGGGGTCTGAGTGCAGGTAGGTGCTCATTTGGGCTCAGATTGCCCCTGTTTTTCCTGGGAAGCCACCACTATTGAGATGGATCAGGGACTTTGGAGGTTTATCCTATTAGAGGGTTGTGGACATTGGAATGGGCACAAACAATTCCCTTCGAGAGGGCAAGTACAGTCCTCTGGTTTGGCTCCAGGGGCCTGAGCCTGTAGGTTGTGTAGGCCAGGGCAGTTTGGACAGTTGTCTGAGAACAAACTCAGCTTAGGTTTGGGGAAGTAGGTATGGCAGGCCCGATCTACAAACCATGAGAAGAACTCTTCAGGATATGAAGAAAGTGCGAGACTGAGTCGCTTGTTCAGGCTTTTGTCTCTGGATTTTGTATCAGCGATGGCCGTGGAATGTCGGGGAGGCCTCAGGTGCCATGAACGAATCTTCCTCTCTGAGGATTTGGACCGATTCCCAATTGCTTTTCGTCAATCTGTGGGATGGGAGGACTCATTTCAGGTTTGTTACCTCAGGTGTCCCACCAAAAGAGGAATTCCAAAGCAAAGCCGTGGGGAAGACTGAAGGGACAACGCGAACTATGGCAAGCCCAATATGCTATCTCTTCATCCAGCCACTGAGTGGCCTTACTTGAGGACTGGGCTCAGCCTGAGGGTCACAATGTGTGTTTGTGACCAATGTGGCCCGTGAGCATGGACGGGGCCTCATGGGCCACACTGGTTTCAACCACACTGAACGTTGGACAACATGCCAACCACAAGGTTTCTTGCCATGGGGAAGGAGTTCTGATTTCTGCATCACCTTCAACCTTGGGCAGTGATTGGAGATAAGGCCAAGGTTCTGAAACCTGGAAACCGAGGTTGGGAAGAAATGACGACCTAAGGCCACGGAGGCTCGATGTGCTCAGTGTGCGGCCAGCTGTCTGGGATGGGCCAGGGGGTCCAGGCTCAGGCTGTGTCAGAAATGGCATTAGTGCCCTGGTCAGCCTATATATTTGGGTTACAGCCAAGGTCGGTGCAGGTTGATCCTCATTTGGGGTTTCTGGGTAGCCCCAGAGGACAATGTTTTTCTTCTGGAGGGCCGGCAGAGTGCTGCATTGTAGTTCTGGATTGCCAAACTGGAGGGCTTGTGGGACAGTAGTCTGACGACAAAAGTCTGATAACACAAGCTAGGCTTAGGTTTCTGGGTGAGGCCATGGCAGGCACAATCTACAGACCTGAATCGAGATCTCGTGCATCTGAAGTCAGGGCGAGGATCAGACGATCGCTCAGGTTGGAGTTTCTGTCCCTGATGGCCCCTTCATGAATGGAGGGGTATCACGAGGCCATGGGTGTTTTCCCACGAGGGGAGTTGTGAGAAGCTCCAAACTGCAGAGAGTCTTTTGCAGGACACTTGAGACCTGTTGTTTGGCTCCAGGCCAATGATTCTGAGCAGGGTTCTAAGAATGGATGGCTGGGTAGCCCACCTCGCATTCCAATTGTCTCCTAGCAACAAGACAGGTTAGATGTCCTGGATCTGTGGGGAGCAACCGAGGACGCTGAGTTGAAATGGACACCGCTGGGGATGGGTCCTAATGTGCTCTTGTGTCTATGGAGACCTTGGAATGAAGCGGTGGCACTGGGGCCCTAAGCGTTCTCCAAAACAAAGGCTTTGACACAGCTCCAACGTGCAATTTTTCCATGTGTAGATGAGATGTTTTCTGATGGGTGAATCAAGAAACAGCTATATGCTGCTTTTGAAATCCAGGCCTCTGAGGAGAGATGACTGGAAACCAAAGCAATGGATCTGATTAGTGCCTAGGGGCCTGTTCTTTACTTTTTACCTCTGGGGACATCTGTCTATGGGTCTGAGTGCAGGTAGGTGCTCAGTTGGGCTCAGATTGCCCCTGTTTTTCCTGGGAAGCCACCACTATTGAGATGGATCAGGGACTTTGGAGGTTTATCCTATTAGAAGGGTTGTGGCCATTGGAATGGGCACACACAATTCCCTTGGAGAGGGCAAGTACTGTCCTCAGGTTTGGCTCCAGGGGCCTGAGCCTGTAGGTTGTGTAGGCCAGGGCTGTTTGGACAGTTGTCTGAAAACACAAACTCCGCTTATGTTTCGGGTCATAGGTATGGCATGACTGATCTACAGACCATGAGGAGAACTCTTCGGGATTTGAAAGAAGGGCGAGTATGAGGCTCTTCTCAAGTTTTTGTCTCTGGATATCGTGTCACTCATGGTCGTGGAATTTCTGGGTGACTTCATGGGAAATGGACGAGTCTTACTCTCTGGTGGTTTGGCCCCGTCCAAAGAGTTTGCGGTCATTCTGTGGGCTGGAAGAAGACCGTTTTTTTTTTGTTGTTGTTGTTGTTGTTGTTTTTTTCTTTTTTAACCTCAGGTGTCCCACAAATGATGGATTCCAGAGTAGAGCCCTGGGGAGGGGCGACTGGACAATCAGAAATCTGGTTAAAAATTGGGGCCTAGGGACATGTCAAGCCCATTATGACATCTAATGGTCCAGCCACTGAGAGGACTTACTAGAGGACAGGACTCATGCTGAGGGTCACAATGCGTGTGTATGCCCTCGTCGCATGCCAGAATGGGCGGGGCCTCAGGGTGAATGCTGGTTTCTCCTACACTGAATGTTGGACAACGTGCCAACCACAAGGGTTCTTGCCAATGGTAAGGAGGAGTCCTGATTTCTGCATCACACTCACCCCTGGGCAGTGATTGGAGATAAGGTCTCGGTTCTGAAGCCTGAAAACTGAGGTAGGGAAGAGATGATGACCTAAGGCCATGGCGGGTTGTATGTGCTCAGTGTGCAGTCAGCTTTCTGGGTGTTGGTCAGGAGGTCCGTGCTCAGGTTGTGTTCGACTGTGCATTAGTGCCCAGGTTAGACTATATAATTTGGGTAAAGTCGAGTGCTGTGTAGGTTTACCCTCATTTAAGGTGCCCGGGCAGCTCATGAGGCAATAATTTTTTTTCTAGAGGGCAGGCACAGTGCTGCATTGTGGGTCCGGAATTGCCAAACTAGAGGGCTTCGGGGCCAGGAGTGTGAGGACGGAAGTCTGAGAAGACAAGCTAGACTTGGTTTTCAGGGCGAGGGCACGGCAGGTACCCCCTGCAGATCTGAACCAATATCTCATGCATCTGAAGTCAGGGCGAGGATCAGACGTTGGCTCAGGTTGTAGTTTCTGAGCATGACAGCCGCTTCATGAAGGGAGCGGAATCTCGAGGCCATTGAGGTTTTCCCACGTTGGGAGTTGTGGGATTCCCCCTTCAAGGATTCCTTCTGCGGGACAATTGAGACCTGTTGCACAGCTCCAGGACATCCCATATGGAATGACTCCAGAGCACCGTTCGCGGATGGATGCCTGGGAAGCCCGCCTCGCATTCCAATTGTCTCCTAGCAACAAGACAGTTTAGATCTGATGGCTCTGCCGGAGCAACCAGGGTGGCGGAGTTGAAATGGACTTTCCCGAGGATGGGTCCGAATGTGTTTTGTGTCCATGAGGGCCTTGGAATGGGGCGGTGGCACCGGGACCCTGAAGTACTCTCCTAAGCTTTGGACATGGCTCCCATGCACAGGTTTCCTTGTGGAGACGAGATGAGTTCTGATGGGTGCCTCAGGAAAACCCCTATGCTCGTATTGGAATCAGGCTTTTGAGGACACATGCCTCTAACCCAAAGCAATGGATCCTATTATGGCATACGGTCCTGTCTGGTTCAATCTTCTTCTCTGGGGACATCCATCTATGGTATGAGTGGAGGTCGATTATCAGCTGGTGTCAGACAGCCCTTGTTTGTTCCGGGCGACCTACACTATTGGGATGGCCTCAGGGACTTTGCAGGTTTCTCCTAATTTGTACGATTTTGGACCATGGAATGGGCAGAATTCCCATGGACTGGTAGGCACAGTCCTAATGTGTGGCTCCAGGGGCCCAGCCTGGAGGGTGTGGGGCCCAAGACTTTGAGGACAGAAGTCTGAAAACACAAACTCAGCTTAGGTTTGGGGACGTATGTATGGCAGGCCCGATCTACAAACCATGAGAAGAACTCTACAGGATATGAAGAAAGTGCGAGTCTGAGGCGCTTGCTCAGGCTTTTGTCTCTGGATTTTGTATCAGCGATGGCCGTGGAATGTCGGGGAGGCCTCATTGGCCATGGACGAATCTTCCTCTCTGAGGATTTGGCTCGATTCCCAATTGCTTTTCGTCAATCTGTGGGATGGGAGGACTCATTTCAGTTTTGTTACCTCAGGTGTCCCACCAAAAGAGGAATTCCAAAGCGAAGCCGTGGGGAAGACTGAATGGTCAACCCGAACTATGGTTAAAAATTGGGGCCTAGGGGCATGGCAAGCCCAATATTCTATCTCTTCATCCAGCCGCTGAGTGGCCTTACTTGAGGACTGGGCTCAGCCTGAGCGTCACAATGTGTGTTTGTGACCAATGTGGCCCGCGAGCATGGGCGGGGCCTCATGGGCCACACTGGTTTCTCGACACTGAACGTTGGACAACATGCCAACCACAAGGTTTCTTGCCATGGGGAAGGAGTTCTGATTTCTGCATCACCTTCAACCCTGGGCAGTGATTGGAGATAAGGTCTAGATTCTGAAACCTGAAAACCGAGGTTGGGAAGAGATGACGACCTAAGGCCATGGCGGCTCGATGTGCTCAGTGTGCGGCCAGCTGTCTGGGAGGGTCCAGGGGGTCCAGGCTCAGGCTGTGTCAGAAAGGGCATTAGTGCCCTGGTCAGCCTATTTATTTGGGGTACAGCCAAGGTCAGTGCAGGTTGATCCTCATTTGGGGTTACTGGGTAGCCCCAGAGGACAATGTTTTTCTTCTGGAGGGCCGGCAGAGTGCTGCATTGTAGTTCTGGATTGCCAAACTGGAGGGCTTGTGGGCCAGTAGTCTGACGACAAAAGTCTGAGAACACAAGCTAGGCTTAGGTTTCTGGGTGAGGCCATGGCAGGCACAATCTACAGATCTGAATCGAGATCTCGAGCATCTGAAGTCAGGGCAAGGAACAGACGATCGCTCAGGTTGGAGTTTCTGTCCCTGATGGCCCCTTCATGAATGGGGGGGGCATCACGAGGCCATGGGCGTTTTCCCACTATGGGAGTTGTGAGAAGCTCCAAACTGCAGAGAGTCTTCTGCAGGACACTTGAGACCTGTTGTTTGGCTCCAGGCCAATGATTCTGAGCAGGGTTCTAAGGATGGATGGCTGGGTAGCCCACCTCGCATTCCAATTGTCTCCTAGCAACAAGACAGGTTAGATCTCCTGGATCTGTGGGGAGCTAACCAGGATGCTGAGTTGAAGTGGACACCCCTGGAGATGGGTCCTAACGTGCTTTTGTGTCTATGGAGACCTTGGAATGAAGCGGTGGCACTGGGGCCCTAAAGGGTTCTCCTAAACAGAGGCTTTGACACAGCTCCAACGTGCAAGTTTCCCATGTGTAGATGAGATGTTTTCTGATGGGTGAATCAAGAAACAGCTATATGCTGCTTTTGAAATCCAGGCCTCTGAGGAGAGATGCCTGGAAACCAAAGCAATGGATCTGATTAGTGCCTAGGGGCCTGTTCTTTCCTTTTTACCTCTGGGGACATCTGTCTAGGGGTCTGAGTGCAGGTAGGTGCTCATTTGGGCTCAGATTGCCCCTGTTTTTCCTGGGAAGCCACCACTATTGAGATGGATCAGGGACTTTGGAGGTTTATCCTATTAGAGGGTTGTGGACATTGGAATGGGCACAAACAATTCCCTTCGAGAGGGCAAGTACAGTCCTCTGGTTTGGCTCCAGGGGCCTGAGCCTGTAGGTTGTGTAGGCCAGGGCAGTTTGGACAGTTGTCTGAGAACAAACTCAGCTTAGGTTTGGGGAAGTAGGTATGGCAGGCCCGATCTACAAACCATGAGAAGAACTCTTCAGGATATGAAGAAAGTGCGAGACTGAGTCGCTTGTTCAGGCTTTTGTCTCTGGATTTTGTATCAGCGATGGCCGTGGAATGTCGGGGAGGCCTCAGGTGCCATGAACGAATCTTCCTCTCTGAGGATTTGGCCCGATTCCCAATTGCTTTTCGTCAATCTGTGGGATGGGAGGACTCATTTCAGGTTTGTTACCTCAGGTGTCCCACCAAAAGAGGAATTCCAAAGCAAAGCCGTGGGGAAGACTGAAGGGACAACGCGAACTATGGCAAGCCCAATATGCTATCTCTTCATCCAGCCACTGAGTGGCCTTACTTGAGGACTGGGCTCAGCCTGAGGGTCACAATGTGTGTTTGTGACCAATGTGGCCCGTGAGCATGGACGGGGCCTCATGGGCCACACTGGTTTCAACCACACTGAACGTTGGACAACATGCCAACCACAAGGTTTCTTGCCATGGGGAAGGAGTTCTGATTTCTGCATCACCTTCAACCTTGGGCAGTGATTGGAGATAAGGCCAAGGTTCAGAAACCTGGAAACCGAGGTTGGGAAGAAATGACGACCTAAGGCCACGGAGGCTCGATGTGCTCAGTGTGCGGCCAGCTGTCTGGGACGGGCCAGGGGGTCCAGGCTCAGGCTGTGTCAGAAAGGGCATTAGTGCCCTGGTCAGCCTATATATTTGGGGTACAGCCAAGGTCGGTGCAGGTTGATCCTCATTTGGGGTTTCTGGGTAGCCCCAGAGGACAATGTTTTTCTTCTGGAGGGCCGGCAGAGTGCTGCATTGTAGTTCTGGATTGCCAAACTGGACGGCTTGTGGGCAAGTAGTCTGACGACAAAAGTCTGATAACACAAGCTAGGCTTAGGTTTCTGGGTGAGGCCATGGCAGGCACAATCTACAGACCTGAATCGAGATCTCGTGCATCTGAAGTCAGGGCGAGGATCAGACGATCGCCCAGGTTGGAGTTTCTGTCCCTGATGGCCCCTTCATGAATGGGGGGGCATCACGAGGCCATGGGTGTTTTCCCACGAGGGGAGTTGTGAGAAGCTCCAAACTGCAGAGAGTCTTCTGCAGGACAATTGAGACCTGTTGTTTGGCTCCAGGCCAATGATTCTGAGCAGGGTTCTAAGGATGGATGGCTGGGTAGCCCACCTCGCATTCCAATTGTCTCCTCGCAACAAGACAGGTTAGATCTCCTGGATCTGTGGGGAGCAACCGAGGACGCTGAGTTGAAATGGACACCCCTGAGAATGGGTCCTAACGTGCTTTTGTGTCTATGGAGACGTTGGAATGAAGCGGTGGCACTGAGGCCCTAAGGGGTTCTCCTAAACAAAGGATTTGACACAGCTCCAACGTGCAAGTTTCCCATGTGTAGATGAGATGTTTTCTGATGGGTGAGTCAAGAAACAGCTATATGCTGCTTTTGAAATCCAGGCCTCTGAGGAGAGATGCCTGGAAACCAAGCAATGGATCTGATTAGTGCCTAGGGGCCTGTTCTTTCCTTTTTACCTCTGGGGACATCTGTCTATGGGCCTTAGTGCAGGGAGGTGCTCAGTTGGGCTCAGATTGCCCCTGTTTTTCCTGGGAAGCCACCACTATTGAGATGGATCAGGGACTTTGGAGGTTTATCCTATTAGATAAACCTTTGGAGGTTTATCCTATTAGGCCATTGGAATGGGCACACACATTTCCCTTCGAGAGTGCAAGTACAGTCCTCAGGTTTGGCTCCAGGGGCCTGAGCCTGTAGGTTGTGCAGGCCAGGGCTGTTTGGACAGTTGTCTGAAAACACAAACTCGGCTTATGTTTCGGGTCATAGGTATGGCAGGACTGATCTACAGACCATGAGGAGAACTCTTCGGGATTTGAAAGAAGGGCGAGTGTGAGGCTCTGCTCAAGTTTTTGTCTCTGGATATCGTGTCACTCATGGTCGTGGAATTTCTGGATGACTTCATGGGAAATGGACGAGTCTTACTCTCTGGTGGTTTGGCCCCGACCAAAGAGTTTGCGGTCATTCTGTGGGCTGGAAGAAGTCCGTTTTTTTTTTTTTTTTTTTTTTTTGTTGTTTTTTTTTTCTTTTTTAACCTCAGGTGTCCCGCCAAATGATGGATTCCAGAGTAGAGCCCTGGGGAGGGGCGACTGGACAATCAGAAATCTGGTTAAAAATTGGGGCCTAGGGACATGTCAAGCCCATTATGACATCTAATGGTCCAGCCACTGAGAGGACTTACTAGAGGACAGGACTTATGCTGCGGGTCACAATGCGTGTGTATGCCCTCGTCACACTCAAGAATGGGCGGGGCCTCAGGGTGAATGCTGGTTTCTCCTACACTGAACGTTGGACAACGTGTCAACCACAAGGGTTCTTGCCATGGGTAAGGAGGAGTTCTGATTTCTGCATCACACTCACCCCTGGGCAGTGATTGGAGATAAGGTCTCGGTTCTGAAGCCTGAAAACTGAGGTAGGGAAGAGATGATGACCTAAGGCCATGGCGGGTTTTATGTACTCAGTGTGCGGTCAGCTTTCTGGGTGTTGGTCAGGAGGTCCGGGCTCAGGTTGTGTTCGACAGTGCATTAGTGCCCAGTTTAGACTATATAATTTGGGTAAGGTCGAGTGCTGTGTAGGTTTACCCTCATTTAAGGTGCCTGGGCAGCTCATGAGGCAATAATTTTTTTCTAGAGGGCAGGCAGAGTGCTGCATTGTGGGTCCGGAATTGCCAAACTTGAGGGCTTCGGGGCCAGGAGTGTGAGGACGGAAGTCTGAGAACACAAGCTAGACTTGGGTTTCAGGGCGAGGTCACGGCAGGTACCCCCTGCAGATCTGAACCTATATCTCATGCATCTGAAGTCAGGGCGAGGATCAGACGTTGGCTCAGGTTGGAGTTTCTGAGCATGACGGCCGCTTCATGAAGTGAGTGGAATCTCGAGGCCATTGAGGTTTTCCCACGTTGGGAGTTGTGGGATGCCCCCTTCAAGGATTTCTTCTGCGGGACAATTGAGACCTGTTGGACAGCTCCAGGACATTCCATATGGAATACTCCAGAGCACCGTTCGCGGATGGATGCCTGGGTAGCCCGCCTCGCATTCCAATTTTCTCCTAGCAACAAGACAGTTTAGATCTGATGGCTCTGCCTGGTCAACCGGGGTGGCTGACTTGAAATGGACTTTCCTGAGGATGGGTCCTAATGTGTTTTTGTGTCCACGAGGTCCTTGGAATGGGACAGTGGCACCGGGACCCTGAAGTACTCTCCTAAGCTTTGGACATGGCTCCCATGCACAGGTTTCCTTGTGGAGACGAGATGAGTTCTGATGGGTGCCTCAGGAAAACCCCTATGCTCGTATTGGAATCAGGCTTTTGAGGACACATGCCTGTAACCCAAAGCAATGGATCCTATTATGGCCTAGGGTCCTGTCTGTTTCAATCTTCTTCTCTGGGGGACATCCATCTATGGTATGAGTGGAGGTCGATTATCAGCTGGTGTCAGACAGCCCTTGTTTGTTCCGGGCGACCTACACTATTGGGATGGCCTCAGGGACTTTGGAGGTTTCTCCTAATTTGTACGATTTTGGACCATGGAATGGGCAGAATTCCCATGGATTGGTAGGCACAGTCCTAATGTGTGGCTCCAGGGGCCCAGCCTGGAGGGTGTGTGGCCAAGACGTTGAGGACAGAAGTCTGAAAACACAAACTCAGCTTAGGTTTGGGGACGTAGGTATGGCAGGCCCGATCTACAAACCATGAGAAGAACTCTACAGGATATGAAGAAAGTGCGAGTCTGAGGCGCTTGCTCAGGCTTTTGTCTCTGGATTTTGTATCAGCGATGGCCGTGGAATGTCGGGGAGGCCTCATGGGCCATGGACGAATCTTCCTCTCTGAGGATTTGGCCCGATTCCCAATTGATTTTCGTCAATCTGTGGGATGGGAGGACTCATTTCAGTTTTGTTACCTCAGGTGTCCCACCAAAAGAGGAATTCCAAAGCCAAGCTGTGGGGAAGACTGAAGGGTCAACCCGAACTATGGTTAAAAATTGGGGCCTAGGGGCATGGCAAGCCCAATATTCTATCTCTTCATCCAGCCGCTGAGTGGCCTTACTTGAGGACTGGGCTCAGCCTGAGCGTCACAATGTGTGTTTGTGACCAATGTGGCCCGCGAGCATGGGCGGGGCCTCATGGGCCACACTGGTTTCAACGACACTGAACGTTGGACAACATGCCAACCACAAGGTTTCTTGCCATGGGGAAGGAGTTCTGATTTCTGCATCACCTTCAACCCTGGGCAGTGATTGGAGATAAGGTCTAGGTTCTGAAACCTGAAAACCGAGATTGGGAAGAGATGACGACCTAAGGCCATGGCGGCTCGATGTGCTCAGTGTGCGGCCAGCTGTCTGGGAGGGTCCAGGGGGTCCAGGCTCAGGCTGTGTCAGAAAGGGCATTAGTGCCCTGGTCAGCCTATGTATTTGGGGTACAGCCAAGGTCAGTGCAGGTTGATCCTCATTTGGGGTTACTGGGTAGCTCCAGAGGACAATGTTTTTCTTCTGGAGTGCCGGCAGAGTGCTGCATTGTAGTTCTGGATTGCCAAACTGGAGGGCTTGTGGGCCAGTAGTCTGACGACAAAAGTCTGAGAACACAAGCTAGGCTTAGGTTTCTGGGTGAGGCCATGGCAGGCACAATCTACAGATCTGAATCGAGATCTCGAGCATCTGAAGTCAGGGCAAGGAACAGACGATCGCTCAGGTTGGAGTTTCTGTCCCTGATGGCCCCTTCATGAATGGGGGGGGCATCACGAGGCCATGGGGGTTTTCCCACTATGGGAGTTGTGAGAAGCTCCAAACTGCAGAGAGTCTTCTGCAGGACAATTGAGACCTGTTGTTTGGCTCCAGGCCAATGATTCTGAGCAGGGTTTTAAGGATGGATGGCTGGGTTGCCCACCTCGCATTACAATTGTCTCCTAACATCAAGACAGGTTAGATCTCCTGGATCTGTGTGGAGCAACCGAGGACGCTGAGTTGAAATGGACACCCCTGGGGATGGGTCCTAATGTGCTTTTGTGTCTAGGAGACCTTGGAATGAAGCGGTGGCACTGGGGCCCTAAAGGGTTCTCCTAAACAGAGGCTTTGACACAGCTCCAACGTGCAAGTTTCCCATGTGTAGATGAGATTTTTTTTGATGGGTGAGTCAAGAAACAGCTATATGCTGCTTTTGAAATCTAGGCCTCTGAGGAGAGATGCCTGGAAACCAAAGCAATGGATCTGATTAGTGCCTAGGGGCCTGTTCTTTCCTTTTTACCTCTGGGGACATCTGTCTATGGGTCTGAGTGCAGGTAGGTGCTCAGTTGGGCTCAGATTGCCCCTGTTTTTCCTGGGAAGCCACCACTATTGAGATGGATCAGGGACTTTGGAGGTTTATCCTATTAGAAGGGTTGTGGCCATTGGAATGGGCACACACAATTCCCTTGGAGAGGGCAAGTACAGTCCTCAGGTTTGGCTCCAGGGGCCTGAGCCTGTAGGTTGTGTAGGCCAGGGCTGTTTGGACAGTTGTATGAAAACACAAACTCGGCTTATGTTTCGGGTCATAGGTATGGCAGGACTGATCTACAGACCATGAGGAGAACTCTTCGGGATTTGAAAGAAGGGCGAGTATGAGGCTCTGCTCAAGTTTTTTTCTCTGGATATCGTGTCACTCATGGTCGTGGAATTTCTGGGTGACTTCATGGGAAATGGACGAGTCTTACTCTCTGGTGGTTTGGCCCCGTCCAAAGAGTTTGCGGTCATTCTGTGGGCTGGAAGAAGTCCGTTTTATTTTTTTTTTTTCTTTTTTAACCTCAGGTGTCCCACCAAATGATGGATTCCAGAGTAGAGCCCTGAGGAGGGGCGACTGGAGAATCCGAAATCTGGTTAAAAATTGGGGCCTAAGGACATGTCAAGCCCATTATGACATCTAATGGTCCAGCCACTGAGAGGACGTACTAGAGGACAGGACTCATGCTGAGGGTCACAATGCGTGTGTATGCCCTCGTCGCACTCAAGAATGGGCGGGGCCTCAGGGTGAATGCTGGTTTCTCCTACACTGAACGTTGGACAACGTGCCAACCACAAGGGTTCTTGCCATGGGTAAGGAGGAGTTCTGACTTCTGCATCACACTCACCCCTGGGCAGTGATTGGAGATAAGGTCTCGGTTCTGAAGCCTGAAAACTGAGGTAGGGAAGAGATGATGACCTAAGGCCATGGCGGGTTTTATGTGCTCAGTGTGCGGTCAGCTTTCTGGGTGTTGGTCAGGAGGTCCGGGCTCAGGTTGTGTTCGACAGTGCATTAGTGCCCAGGTTAGACTATATAATTTGGGTAAAGTCGAGTGCTCTGTAGGTTTAACCTCATTTAAGGTGCCTGGGCAGCTCATGAGGCAATAATTTTTTTTTCTAGAGGGCTGGCAGAGTGCTGCATTGTGGGTCCGGTATTGCCAAACTTGAGGGCTTCGGGGCCAGGAGTGTGAGGACGGAAGTCTGAGAAGACAAGCTAGACTTGGGTTTCAGGGCGAGGGCATGGCAGGTACCCCCTGCAGATCTGAACCAATATCTCATGCATCTGAAGTCAGGGCGAGGATCAGACGTTGGCTCAGGTTGGAGTTTCTGAGCACGACGGCCGCTTCATGAAGGGAGCGGAATCTCGAGGCCATGGAGGTTTTCCCACGTTGAGAGTTGTGGGATGCCCCCTTCAAGGATTCCTTCTGCGGGACAATTGAGACCTGTTGGACAGCTCCAGGGCATCCCATATGGAATGACTCCAGAGCACCGTTCTCGGATGGATGCCTGGGAAGCCCGCCTCGCATTCCAATTGTCTCCTAGCAACAAGACAGTTTAGATCTGATGGCTCTGCCGGAGTCACCGGGGTGGCTGAGTTGAAATGGACTTTCCTGAGTATGGGTCCCAATGTGTTTTTGTGTCCATGAGGCCTTGGAATGGGGCGGTGGCACTGGGACCCTGAAGTACTCTCCTAAGCTTTGGACATGGCTCCCATGCACAGGTTTTCTTGTGGAGACGAGATGAGTTCTGATGGGTGCCTCAGGAAAACCCCTATGCTCGTATTGGAATCAGGCTTTTGAGGACACATGCCTGTAACCCAAAGCAATGGATCCTATTATGGCCTAGGGTCCTGTCTGGTTCAATCTTCTTCTCTGGGGACATCCATCTATGGTATGAGTGGAGGTCGATTATCAGCTGGTGTCAGACAGCCCTTGTTTGTTCCGGGCTACCTACACTATTGGGATGGCCTCAGGGACTTTGGAGGTTTCTCCTAATTTGTACGATTTTGGACCATGGAATGGTCAGAATTCCCATGGATTGGTAGGCACAGTCCTAATGTTTGGCTCCAGGGGCCCAGCCTGGAGGGTGTGTGGCCCAAGACTTTGAGGACAGAAGTCTGAAAACACAAACTCAGCTTAGGTTTAAGGACGTAGGTATGGCAGGCCCGATCTACAAACCATGAGAACTCTTCAGGATATGAAGAAAGTGCGAGTCTGAGGCGCTTGCTCAGGCTTTTGTCTCTGGATTTTGTATCAGCGATGGCCCTGGAATGTCGGCAGGCCTCATGGGCCATGGACGAATCTTCCTCTCTGAGGATTTGGCCTGATTCCCAATTGCTTTTCGTCAGTCTGTGGGATGGGAGGACTCATTTCAGGTTTGTTACTTCAGGTGTCCCACCAAAAGAGTAATTCCAAAGCCAAGCCGTGGGGAAGACTGAAGGGACAACCCAAAATATGGTTCAAAATTGGGCCCTAGGGGCATGGCAAGCCCAATATTCTATCTCTTCATCCAGACACTGAGTGGCCTTACTTGAGGACTGGGCTCAGCCTGAGCGTCACAATGTGTGTTTGTGACCATGTGGCCCCCGAGCATGGGCGGCGCCTCATGGGCCACACTGGTTTCAACGACACTGAACGTTGGACAACATGCCAACCACAAGGTTTCTTGCCATGGGGAAGGAGTTCTGATTTCTGCATCACCTTCAACCCCGGGCAGTGATTGGAGATAAGGTCTAGGTTCTGAAACCTGAAAACCGAGGTTGGGAAGAGATGACGACCTAAGGCCATGGCGGCTCGATGTGCTCAGTGTGCGGCCAGCTGTCTGGGAGGGTCCAGGGGGTCCAGGCTCAGGCTGTGTCAGAAAGGGCATTAGTGCCCTGGTCAGCCTATGTATTTGATGTACAGCCAAGGTCGGTGCAGGTTGATCCTCATTTGGGGTTACTGGGTAGCCCCAGAGGACAATGTTTTTCTTCTGGAGGGCCGGCAGAGTGCTGCATTGTAGTTCTGGATTGCCAAACTGGAGGGCTTGTGGGCCAGTAGTCTGACGACAAAAGTCTGATAACACAAGCTAGGCTTAGGTTTCTGGGTGAGGCCATGGCAGGCACAATCTACAGACCTGAATCGAGATCTCGTGCATCTGAAGTCAGGGCGAGGATCAGAGGATCGCTCAGGTTGGAGTTTCTGTCCCTGATGGCCCCTTCATGAATGAGGGGGCATCACGAGGCCATGGGTGTTTTCCCACGATGGGAGTTGTGTGTGAGAAGCTCCAAACTGCAGGGAGTCTTCTGCAGGAAAATTGAGACCTGTTGTTTGGCTCCAGGCCAATGATTCTGAGCAGGGTTCTAAGGATGGATGGCTGGGTATCCCACCTCGCATTCCAATAGTCTCCTAGCAACAAGACAGGTTAGATCTCCTGGATCTGTGGGGAGCAACCGAGGTCGCTGAGTTGAAATGGACACCCCTGGGGATGGGTCCTAACGTGCTTTTGTGTCTATGGAGACCTTGGAATGAAGCGGTGGCACTGGGGCCCTAAAGGGTTCTCCTAAACAGAGGCTTTGACACAGCTCCAACGTGCAAGTTTCCCATGTGTAGATGAGATGTTTTCTGATGGGTGAGTCAAGAAACAGCTATATGCTGCTATTGAAATCCAGGCCTCTGAGGAGAGATGCCTGGAAACCAAAGCAATGGATCTGATTAGTGCCTAGGAGCCTGTTCTTTCCTTTTTACCTCTGGGGACTTCTGTCTATGGGTCTGAGTGCATGTAGGTGCTCAGTTGGGCTCAGATTGCCCCTGTTTTTCCTGGGAAGCCACCACTATTGAGATGGATCAGGGACTTTGGAGGTTTATCCTATTAGAAGGGTTGTGGCCATTGGAAAGGGCACACACAATTCCCTTGGAGAGGGCAAGTACAGTCCTCAGGTTTGGCTCCAGGGGCCTGAGCCTGTAGGTTGTGTAGGCCAGGGCTGTTTGGACAGTTGTCTGAAAACACCAACTCGGCTTATGTTTCGGGTCATAGGTATGGCAGGACTGATCTACAGACCATGAGGAGAACTCTTCGGGATTTGAAAGAAGGGGGAGTGTGAGGCTCCTGCTGAAGTCTTTGTCTCTGGATATCGTGTCACTCATGGTCGTGCAATTTCTGGGTTACTTCATGGGAAATGGACGAGTCTTACTCTCTGGTGGTTTGGCACCGTCCAAAGAGATAGGGGTCATTCTGTGGGCTGGAAGAAGACCGTTTTTTTTTTTTTTGTTGTTGTTGTTGTTTTCTTTTTTAAACTCCCATGTCCCACCAAATGATGGATTCCAGAGTAGAGCCCTGGGGAGGGGCGACTGGACAATCAGAAATCTGGTTAAAAATTGGGGCCTAGGGACATGTCAAGCCCATTATGACATCTAATGGTCCAGCCACTGAGAGGACTTACTAGAGGACAGGACTCATGCTGAGGGTCACAATGCGTGTGTATGCCCTCGTCGCACTCAAGAATGGGCGGGGCCTCAGGGTGAATGCTGGTTTCTCCTACACTGAACGTTGGACAACATGCCAACCACAAGGGTTCTTGCCATGGGTAATAGGAGTTCTGATTTCTGCATCACACTCACCCCTGGGAAGTGATTGGAGATAAGGTCTCGGTTCTGAAGCATGAAAACTGAGGTAGGGAAGACATGATGACCTAAGGCCATGGCGGGTTTTATGTGCTCAGTGTGCTGTCAGCTTTCTGGGTGTTGGTCAGGAGGTCCGGGCTCAGGTTGTGTTCGACAGTGCATTAGTGCCCAGGTTAGACTATATAATTTGGGTAAAGTCGAGTGCTGTGTAGGTTTAACCTCATTTAAGGTGCCTGGGCAGCTCATGAGGCAATAATTTTTATTCTAGAGAGCAGGCAGAGTGCTGCATTGTGGGTCCGGAATTGCCAAACTTGAGGGCTTTGGGGCCAGGAGTGTGAGGACGGAAGTCTGAGAAGACAAGCTAGACTTGGGTTTCAGGGCGAGGGCACGGCAGGTACCCCCTGCAAATCGGAACCAATATCTCATCCATCTGAAGTCAGGGAGAAGATCAGACGTTGGCTCAGGTTGGAGTTTCTGAGCATGACGGCCGCTTCATGAAGGGAGCGGAATCTCGAGGCCATTGAGGTTTTCCCACGTTGGGAGTTGTGGGATGCCCCCTTCAAGGATTCCTTCTGCGGGACAATTGAGAACTGTTGGACAGCTCCAGGACATCCCATATGGAATGACTCCAGAGCACCGTTTGCGGATGGATGCCTGGGAAGCCCGCCTCGCATTCCAATTGTCTCCTAGCAACAAGACTGTTTAGATCTGATGGCTCTGCGGGAGCAACCGGTGTGGCTGAGTTGAAATGGACTTTCCTGAGAATGGGTCCTAATGTGTTTTTGTCTCCATGAGGGCCTTGGAATGGGGCGGTGGCACCGGGACCCTGAAGTACTCTCCTAAGCTTTGGACATGGCTCCCATGCACAGGTTTCCTTGTGGAGACGAGATGAGTTCTGATGGGTGCCTCAGGAAAACCCCTATGCTCGTATTGGAATCAGGCTTTTGAGGACACATGCCTGTAACCCAAAGCAATGGATCCTATTATGGCCTAGGGTCCTGTCTGGTTCAATCTTCTTCTCTGGGGACATCCATCTATGGTATGAGTGGAGGTCGATTATCAGCTGGTGTCCGACAGCCCTTGTTTGTTCCGGGCGAACAACACTATTGGGATGGCCTCAGAGACTTTGGAGATTGCTCCTAATTTGTACGATTCTGGACCATGGAATGGGCAGAATTCCCATGGATTGGTAGGCACAGTCCTAATGTGTGGAACAGGGGCCCAGCCTGGAGGGTGTGTGGCCCAAGACTTTGAGGACAGAAGTCGAAAACACAAACTCAGCTTATGTTTGGGGACGTAGGTATGGCAGGCCCGATCGACAAACCATGAGAAGAACTCTTCAGGATATGAAGAAAGTGCGAGTCTGAGGCGCTTGCTCAGGCTTTGGTCTCTGGATTTTGTATCAGCGATGGCCGTGGAATGTCGGGGAGGCCTCATGGGCCATGGACGAATCTTTCTCTCTGAGGATTTGGCCCGATTCCCAATTGCTTTTCGTCAATCTGTGGGATGGGAGGACTCATTTCAGTTTTGTTACCTCAGGTGTCCCACCAAAAGAGGAATTCCAAAGCCAAGCCGTGGGGAAGACTGAAGGGACAACCCGAAATATGGTAAAAAATTGGGGCCTAGGGGCATGGCAAGCCCAATATGCTATCTTTTCATCCAGCCATTGAGTGACCTTACTTGAGGACTGGGCTCAGCCTGAGCGTCACAATGTGTGTTTGTGACCAATGTGGCCCGCGAGTTGGGCGGGGCCTCATGGGCCACACTGGTTTCAACTACACTGAACCTTGGACAACATGCCAACCACAAGTTTTTTTGCCATGGGGGGAAGGAGTTCTGATTTCTGCATCACCTTCAACCCTGGGCAGTGATTGGAGATAAGGTCTAGGTTCTGAAACCTGAAAACCGATGTTGGGAAGAGATGACGACCTAAGGCCATGGCGGCTCCATGTGCTCAGTGTGCGGTCAGCTGTCTGGGAGTGTCCACGGGTTCCAGGCTCAGGCTGTGTCAGAAAGTGCATTAGTGCCCTGGTCAGCCTAAATATTTGGGGTACAGCCAAGGTTGGTGCAGGTTGATCCTCATTTGGGGATACTGGGTAGCCCCAGAGGACAATGTTTTTCTTCTGGAGGGCCGGCAGAGTGCTGCATTGTAGTTCTGGATTGCCAAACTGGAGGGCTTGTGGGCCAGTAGTCTGACGACAAAAGTCTGAGAACACAAGCTAGGCTTAGTTTTCTGGGTGAGGCCATGGCAGGCACAATCTACAGACCTGAATCGAGATCTCGTGCATCTGAGGTCAGGGCGAGGATCAGACGATCGCTCAGGTTGGAGTTTCTGTCCCTGATGGCCCCTTCATGAATGGGCGGGGGCATCACGAGGCCATGGGGGTTTTCCCACGATGGGAGTTGTGAGAAGCTCCAAACTGCAGAGAGTCTTCTGCAGGACAATTGAGACCTGTTTTTGGCTCCAGGCCAATGATTCTGAGCAGTGTTCTAAGGATGGATGGCTGGGTAGCCCACCTCGCATTCCAATTGTCTCCTAGCAACAAGACAGGTTAGATCTCCTGGATCTGTGGGGAGCAACCGAGGAGGCTGAGTTGAAATGGACACCCCTGGGGATGGATCCTAACGTGCTTTTTTGTTTATGGAGACTTTAGAATGAAGCGGTGGCACTGGGGCCCTAAAGGGTTCTCCTAAACAGAGGCTTGGACACAGCTCCAACGTGCAAGTTTCCCATGTGTAGATGAGATGTTTTCTGATGGGTGAGTCAAGAAACAGTTATATGCTGCTTTTGAAATCCAGGAATCTGAGGAGAGATGCCTGGAAACCAAAGCAATGGATCTGATTAGTGCCTAGGGGCCTGTTCTTTCCTTTTTACCTCTGGGGACATCTGTCTATGGGTCTGAGTGCAGGTAGGTGCTCAGTTGGGCTCAGATTGCCTTTGTTTTTCCTGGGAAGCCACCACTATTGAGATGGATCAGGGACTTTGGAGGTTTATCCTATTAGAAGGGCTGTGGCCATTGGAATGGGCACACACAATTCCCTTGGAGAGGGCAAGTACAGTCCTTAGGTTTCGCTCCAGGGGCCTGAGCCTGTAGGTTGTGTAGGCCAGGGCTGTTTGGACAGTTGTGTGAAAACACACACCCTCCATGCTAGGGCCCCTGGAACCACACATCAGGATTGTTCCTGCCCTCTCAAAGGGAATTCTTCATATTCCATTGGCCACAACCATATAAATCAGGAGAAATCTCCAATGTCCCTGGGACCATCCCAATATTGTAGGCTGCTCGGAACAAACAGGGGTGATCTGACACTAGCTGAGCAACTAGCTCCACACAGACTCGGAGACAGATGTCCCCAGAGAAGAACATTGAACTGGACAGGCCCCTAGGCCCTAATCAGATCCATTGCTTTGGTTTCCAGGCATCTCTTCTCAGAGGCCTGGTTTCCAATACCAGCCTATGGGGTTTCCATAGGCTCCTTCAGAGCAAGTCTTGTCTGCACATTGGAAACTTGCTCGAGGAGCTATGTCAGAACCTCAGAGGCCTGGTTTTCAATACCACCATATGGGGGTTTCCTGAGGCATCAGTCAGAACAAATGTCTTCTCCACATTGGAAACGTGCTCTTTCAAGCTGTGTCAAAACCTCCGGCTAGGAAATTCCTTCAGGGCCCCGGTGCCACCACCTCATTCCAAGGTCTCCATGGACACAATCCCACATTAGGACCCATCTGCAGGAGAGTCTATTTCAACTCAGTGCCCTTGGGTGCTCCCCTAGAGCCAGCAGATCGAACCTATCTTGTCACTAGGAGACAATTGGAATGTGAGGCGGGCTGGCTATGCATCCATCTGTAGAAAACTACTCTGAAGTAATTCCATATGGGACGTCCTGGAGCCATCCAACAGGTCACAGCTGTCCTGCAGAAGGAATCCTTGCGCTTTGGAGCACCTCACCACTCCCATCATGGGAAAAGCTCTGTGGCCTCGTGGTGCACCGTCCCCTTCATGAAAGAGCCATCTTGGACAGAAACTCCAACCTGAGCCAACGTCTAATCCTCGCCCTGACTTCAGATGCACGAAATCTTGATTCAACTCTGCAGAGTGTGCCTGCCGAAACCCCGCCCCGAAGCAAAACCTAGCTATTGTTCTCAGACTTCGTCCTCACACTCCGAGCCCACCAGCCCTCCAGTTAGGGAATTCTGGAGAGACACAATGCAGCACTCTGACTGCCCTCCAGAAGAGAAACGTTGTCCTATGGGGCTAACCAGAAACACCAAATGAGGATCAACCTGCATGCCACTTGCCTCTACCCCAATTATACAGTTTCGCTTCGGCGTTAATGCCCTGTCTTGCACAGCCTGAGGTCTGAATTTTCAACCGACACCCAGACAGCTGGCTGTACACTGAGCACATCAGACCCGCCATGGCTTTAGGTCATCATCTCTTTTCAACCTTGGTTTTCAGGCTTCAGAACCTAGACCTTATATATACTCACTACCCAGGGGTGAACGTGATGCAGAAATGAAACTCCTTCTTCCTCAAGGCAAGAAACCTTGTGGTTGGCATGTTTTCCAACGTTCAGTGTAGGAGAATCCAGTGTAGCCCATGAGTCCCCGCCCATGCTTGAAAAACCGCAATGGGCACAAACACATTGGGACCCTCAGTGTGAGCCCTGTCCTCAAGTAAAGCCTCTCAGGGTCTGGACCAAGAACCCGCATTGCCATCCCTAGTCCCCCAATATTAATGAGAGGTTGAGAGTTCTAATCACCCCTATTCAGGTCTCTGCTCTGGAACCCCTGAGGAAAAAAAATATTGAAGGGTCTCCTCCATCCCCGGAATGAGCCCCAAAACTTGGGATCTGACCAAATCTTAAAAGAGAAAGAATCATCCATGGCCAAAGAGGCCATCCCGTCATTCCATGGCCACCATTGACACAAAATCTAGAGACAAAAACCTGGAGATATGCCTCACACTTGCCCTTTGTTCATAGCCTGATAAATTCTTCTCACGGTCTATAGATCAGGCATGTCATACCTACGTCCCCAAATCTAAGCTGAGTTTGGGTTTTCAGGTTTCTGTCCCCACTGTCCTGGCCCACACACCCTCCAGGCTGGGGCCCCTGGAGCCATGCCTCAGGACTGTGCCTGCCTTCTCCAAGCAAATTCTGCCTATTCCATTGGCCACAACCCTAAAGATTAGGAGAACACTCCAACGTCCCTGAGGCCTTCCCAATAGTGTTGGCCACTCAGGGCAAACAGGGTGATCTGTCCCAAGATGAGCAACTACCTCAACTCAGATCCATAGACAGATAACCCCAGAGAAGAAGATTGAACCGGACAGGCACCTAGGCCCTAATCAGATCCATTGCTTTTGATTCCAGGCATCTCTCCTCAGAGGCCTGGTTTCCAATACCAGCATATGTGTTCTTCAAGAGGTACCAGTCTGAACAAATCTCATTTCCACATGGGAAACATGCATTTTGGAGCTGTGTCACAACCTCCAGTTAAGGGAAACCTTCAGGTCCCAGCAGCCAACACCCCATTCCAAGGTCTCCATGGACACAAACCCGCATTATGACCCATCTGCAGGCGAGTCCATTTCAACACATCCCCTTTGGTTGCTCCCCAAAAGAAGCAGATCGAACCTGCCTTGTCACTAGGAGACAATAGGAATGTGAGGCGGGCACTCCAGGAATCCATCCTTAGAACCCTGCACTGCCGTGGTTCCGCATGGGACGTCCTGGAGCAATCTGACCGGTCTCGACTGTCCCGTAGAAGGAATCCTTGCCGATTGGAGCAACATACAATGCCAATCGTGGGAAAGTTTCCATAGCCCCATGATGCCCCCCACCATCATGAAGGGGCCATCCTGAACAGAAACTTCAACCTGAGCCTACGTCTGATCCTCGCCCTGACTTCAGATGCATGAGATTTAGATTTAGCTCTACAGAGTGTGCCTGCCATGATCTTGACCCAAAACCTAAGTCTAGCTTGTGTTCTCTCACTTCCTTCCTCACAATTCTGGCCCACAAGCCCTCCAGTGTGAGAATTCCGTCGCCACAATGCAGCACTCTTCCTTCCCTCCAGAAGAAAAACGTTGCCCCTGGGGCTACCCAGAAACGCCAAATGAGGATCAACCTGCATGCCACTCAACTTTACTCCAATTATACAGTCTAAGCTTGGCACTAATGCCCTGTCTGACACAGCCTGAGCCTGGACCTCCTGGATGACACCCAGAAAGGTGGTGTCACACCTAAGGACTGTGCCAGTGCTCTCCAAGGGAACTCTGCCCGTTTCATTTGCCACAACCTTACAGATTAGGAGAAACCTCCAATTCCCAAGACCAGCCCAATAGTGTTGGCCTCCCCCAACAAACATGGGTGATCTGACACAAGCTGAGCAGTGACCTCCATTCTGAATCTTAGACAGAGACACTCAGAGGAGAATATTGAAAAGGACAGGCCCCTAGACCGTAATCAGATCCATTGCTTTGGATTCCAGGCATTGTTCCCCAGATGCTTGGTTTCCAATACCAGGTTGTGGGGGTTTCAGAACAAATCTCGTCTCTACATGGGAAACTTGCTCTTTGGAGCTGCATCAAAACCTCAGGTTAGGAGAATTCTTCAGGGCAACAGAGCCACTGCCCCATTCCAAGGGATCCATGGACACAAATCCACATCATGACTGATCCTCATGAGAGTCCATTTCAATTCAGCCCCCTCGGTTGTTCCCCCAGTGACAGCAGATCGAATCCTCCTTTTCACTAGGACACAACTGGAATGCAAGTTGGACTGCCCAGGCATCCATCATTAGAACTGTGCTTTGGAGCATTTCTTATGGGACGGCCTTGATCCATCCAAAAGGTCGTGACTGTCCCGCTGACGGAATCCTTGTGGTTTGGAGCATCACACACTCACAAAGTTGGAAATCTTCCATGGTTTCCTGATGCCCCCCCACCTTCATGAAGGAGACATCATGTACAGAAACTCCAACCTAAGCCAACATCTGATCCTCGCCCTGACTTCAGATGCACGAGATCTCATTTCAGGTCTGTAGAGTGTGCCTGCCATGTCACCGCTGCGAATTCTAAGCTGAACTTGTGTTCTCAGACTTCTGTCCTAAAACACCTGGCCCACAAGCCCTGAAGTTGGCATTTCTGGAGCCAGAATGCAGCACTCTGCCTGCCCTCCAGAAGAAAATCTTTGCCCTATGGGGCCAACCAGAAACCCCAAATGAGGACCAACCTTCACATCACTCGACTGTACCCCAATTATACAGTCTAGCCTGGGGACTAATGCCCTGCCTGACACAGCCTGAGCCCAGACCTCATGATGGACACAGACATCTGGCCGCACACTAAGTGCATCGGACCCACCATGGCCTTAGGTCGTCATCTCTTACCAACCTCGGTTTTCAGGCTTCAGAATCTAGACCTTATCTCTACTCACTGCCATGCCGTGTACGTGATGCAGAAATCAGAACTCCTCCTTCCCCATGACCAGAAACCCTGTGGTTGGCATGTTGTCCAACGTGCAGTGTAGGAGAAACCAGCATGGCCCATGAGGCCTCAGACATGCTTGAGGGCTGCGATGGGCACAAACACACATTAGGACCCTAAGCATGAACCCTGGCCTCAAGTAAAGCCTCTCCGGGGCTGGACCAAGAGCCCACATATGGAGATTACCATGCCCCTACTCCCCAAACCTTAACCAGTGCTTGAGAAGTCTAGTCACCCCTACTCAGATCTCTTCTCTAGAATCCCTCCTTGGTGGGACACATGAGGTTAAAAAAAAATAGAGAAAGAACTCCTACCGTCCAAAGAATGACCGCAAACACTTGGAATTGGGCCAAATTCACAGAGAGAAATACTCGTCCATGGCTGATGAGGCCATCCTGACATTCCACGGCCACCATTGACACAAAATCCGGAGACAAAAGCCTGAAAAAGCGCCACACACTCGCCCTTTGTTCAAAGCCTGAAAAATTCTCACAGTCTGTAGATCGGGCCTGCCATACCTATGTCCCCAAACCTAAGCCAAGTTTGTGTTTTCAGACTTCTGTCTCCATTGTCCTGGCCCACACACCCTCAAGGCTTGGCCCCATGGAGCCACACCTCAGGACTGTGCCTGCCCTCTCCATGGGAATTCTGCTCATTCCTTTGGCACAACCTGAGAGATTAGGAGAAACATCCGAAGTCCCCGAGGCCACCCCAATATTGTAGGATGTCCGGGACAAACAGGGACCATCTGCCACAAGCTGAGCCACTACCTCCAATCAGACCTGTAGATAGATATCCATAGAAAAGAAGATTGAAGAGGACAGGCACCTAGGCCCTAAACGAATTCATTGCTTTTGTTTTCATGCATCTCTCCTCAGAGGCCTGGATTCCAATACCAGCACATGGGGGTTTCTGGAGCTACCAATCAGAACAAATCGCATGCCACATGGGAATCATGCTATATGGAACTGTGTCAAAACCTCCAGTTAGGAGCAAATTTCACGTCACTGGAGCCACCGCCCCATTCCAATGTCTCAATGGACACAATCCCACATTATGACCCATCCTCAGGAGAGTCCATTTCAACACAAACCTGGCGGTTGCTCACCCAGTGCCAGCAGATCAAACCTGCTTTGTCACTAGGAGACAATTGGAATGCGAGTTCGTTGCCCAGGTATCCATGTTAGAACTCTGCTCTGGAGAAATTCCTAATGGGGTGTCCTTGATCCATTCAACAGGTCTCAACTGTCCTGCAGAAGGAATCCTTGTGGTTTGCAGCATCACACACTCGCACCGTGGGAAAACCTCCATGGCCTCGTGATGCCTCCACCTTCAGGTAGAGGACATCATGGACAGAAACTCCCGTCTGATCCTCGCCCTGACCTCAGATGCATGAGATCTCAATTCAGCTCTGCAGAGTGTGCCTGCCTTGCCCTCGCCCCAAAACCTAAGCCAGCTCGCATTCTCAGACTTCCATCCTCACACTCCTGGACCACAAGCCTTCCACTTTGGGAATTCTGGAGACAAAATGCAGCACTCTGCCTGCCCTCCAGAAAAGAGACTTTGCCCTAGGGGTCTACCCAGAAACATCAAATGAGGATCAACCTGCAATTCTCTAGACTGTACCCCAATTATACAGTCTAGCCTGGGCACTAATGCCCTGTCTGAAACAGCCTGACCCCAGACCTCGTGACCGACACCCAGACACCTGGCCTCACACTGAACACATCGAACATGTCATGGCCTTAGGTCATCATCTCTTCCCAACCTTGGTCTTCAGGCTTCAGAACCTAGACATTATCTCCACTCACAACTAAGTGATGTACGTGATGCAGAAATCAGAACTTCACCTTCACCATGACCAGAAACCTTGTGGTTGGCATGTTGTCCAACGTTCAGTATATGAGAACCCAGCATGGCCCATGAGGCCTCAGACACGCTTGAGGGCTGCGATGGGCACAAACACACATTAGGACCCTAAGCATGAACCCTGGCCTCAAGTAAAGCCTCTGCGGGGCTGGACCAAGAGCCTGCATATGGGACTTGCCATGCCCCTACTCCCCCAATCCTAGCCAGAGCTTGAGAAGTCTAGTCAACCTTATTCAGAGCTCTTTTCTGGAATCCCTCTTTGGTGGGACACATAAGGTAAAAAAAAAAAAAAAAAAACCAAGATAAAGAAAAAAAAAAAGTAAGGACTCCTACCATCCAAAGAATGACCCCAAACAATTGGAATCTGGCCAAATCCACAGAGAGAAATACTCGTCCATGGTCGATGAGGCCAGCCTGACATTCCACGGCCTCCATTGACACAAAATCCGGAGACAAAAACCTGAAAAAGCGCCACACACTTGCCCTTTGTTCAGAGCCCCCCAAATTCTCAAGGTCTGTAGATCGGGCCTGTCATACCTATGTCCCCAAACCTAAGCCGAGTTTGTGTTTTCAGATTTCTGTCTCCATTGTCCTCACCCACACATTCTAAAGGCTGAGCCCCATGGAGCCACACCTCAGGACTGTGCCTGCCCTCTCCAAGGGAATTCTGCTCATTCATTTGGCACAACCTGACAGATTAGGAGAATCATCAAAAATCTCTGAGGCCATCCCAATAGTGTAGGATGTCCTGGACATACAGGGACCCTCTGGCACAAGCTGAGCCACTACCTCCAATCAGAACCTTAGACAGATATCCATAGAAAAGAATATTAAACAAGACAGGCACCTAGGCCCTAATTGGATCCATTGCTTTTGTTTTCAGGCATCTCTCCTCAGAGGCCTGGATTCCAATACCAGCATAAGGGGGTTTCCAGAGCTACCTATCAGAAAAAATCTCGTCTCCACATGGGAATCTTGCTCTATGGAGCTGTGTCATAACCTCCAGTTAGGAGAAAACTTCAGGTCACTGGAGCCACTGCCCCATTTGAATATCTCCATGGACACAATCCCAAATTATGACCCATCCTCAGGACAGTCCATTTCAACTAAACCCCCTCGGTTGCTACTCCAGAGCCAGCAGATTGAACCTGCCTTGTCGCTAGGAGACAATTGAAATGCGAGTTGGGCTCTTCAGGCATCCATCCTTAGAACCCTGCTCTTGCGTCGTTCCTTATGGGACATCCTTGAGCCATCCAACAGGTCTCGACTGTCCCACAGGAGTCCTTGTGCATGGACCACCTAACAACTCATATCATGGAAAGCTTCCAAGGTCACATGATGCCCCCAATCTTCATGAAGGCAGATCATGGAAAGAAACTCCAACCTGAGCCAACAGCTGATCTTCGCCTTGACTTCAGATGCATGAGATCTTGATTCAGCTCTTCAGAGTGTACCTGCTGTGCCCTCACCCCAAAACCTAAGCGTAGCTAGTGTTCTCCGACTTCCGTCCTCACTCTCCTGGACCACACGCCCTCTATTTTGGGATTTCCGATGACACAGTGCTGCACTCTGCCTGCCCTCTAGAAGAAAAATATTGCCCTATGGGTCTACCCAGAAACCTCAAATGAGGATAAACCTGCACGTCACTCAACTGTACACCAATTATATAGTCTAGCCTGTGCACTAATGCCCTTTCTGACAGAACCTGCGGCCTGAATTCCCAACCGACACCCAGACAGCTTGCAGTACACTGAGAACATCAGAACCGCCATGGCCTTAGGTCGCCATCTCTTTCCAACTTCGGTTTTCATGCTACAGAATCCTAGACCTTATCTCTACTCACTTCCCATGGGTGAACGTGATGCAGAAATCAGAACTCCTCCTTCCCTCTCGCCAGAATCTTGTGGTTGGCATCTTGTCCAACGTTCAGTGTAGGACCCCTGTAGGGCCTACAGGGGTAGTAGTAGGGCCCCTGAGGGTAGTGTAGGGTCCCTGAGGCCCTGCCTATGCTTAAGAGCTGCGGTGGGCTCAAACACACATTGGGACCCTCAGTTTGAGCCCTGTCCTCAAGTAAAGCCTCTCAGTGGCTGGACCATGAGCCCGCATATGGGGCCTGCCATGCCCCAAGTCACCCAATCTTAACCAGAGGTAGAGACATCTAGTCACCCCTACTCAGGGCTCTGCTCTGGAATCCCTCTTTCGTGGGACATTTGAGGTAAATAAACACAGAAAGGACTCCTCCCACTCACAGAATGACCCCAATCACTTGGGATTGGGCCATCCCAAGTGATTGGGGTCCAGAGAGAAAGACTCGTCCATGGCCCATGAGGCCAGCCCGACATTCCACGGCCACTATTGACACAAAATCCAGAGACATAAGCTTCAGCAAGCGTTCACACTCACCCTTAGGTCATAGCCCAAAAAATTCTCCTCATAGTCTGTAGATTGGGCCTGCCATACCTACGTCCCCAAACCTAAGCCGAGTTTGTGTTTTCAGACTTCTATCCTGACATCCCTGTCCCACACACCCTCCAGACTGAGGCCCCTGGAGCCACACCTCAGGACTGTGCCTGCCCTCTCCAAGGAAATTCTTCCCATTCCATTGGCCACAACCCTACAGATAAGGAGAAACCTCCAAAGTCCCAGAGGCCATTCCAATTGTGTAGGCCACCCAGGGCAAAGAGGGGCGATCTCTCACAAGCTGAGCAACGACGTCAACTCACCCATAGACAGATAACCCAAGAGAAGAAGATTAAACTGGACTGGCCCCTAGAATGTAATTGGTTCCATTGCTTTTTTTTCTAAGCATCTCTCCTCAGAGGCCTGTTTTCCAATACCAGCATATGGGGGATTCCAGAGATACCAATCAGAACAAATCTTGTCTTCACATGGGAAACTTATCCTTTGGAGCTCTGTAAAAGCCTCCAGTTAGGAGAAAACTTAAGGTAGCCGGAGCAACCGTCCTATTCCAAGGTCTCCATGGACACATACCCGCATTATGACCATTCGGCAGGAGAGTACATTTCAACGCAGCCCCGTCGATTACCCCCCCAGAGGCAGAATATCAAACCTGCCTTGTCGCTAGGAGACAACTGGAATGCAAAGCAGACTCTCTAGGCATCCATCCTTGGAATCCTGCTCTGGCGCCATTCCATATGGGATGTCCTGGAGCCTTCCAACAGGTCTTGACTGTCCCACAGAAGGAATCCTTGCAGATGGGAGCATCTCACAACTCCTATCGTGGGAAAACCTACATGGCCTCATGAGATGCTCCCCTTTATAAAGGGGCCATCATGGACAGAAACTCCAACCTGAGCCAACTTCTGATGCATTGCTTTGGTTTCTAGGTATCTCTCCTCAGAGGCCTGGTTTCCAATATCAGAATATGGGGGTTTCCTAAGGAAACAATCAGAACAGATCTCATCTCCACATGGGAAACTTGCTCTTTGGAGCTGTGTCAATACCTCAGGTTAGGAGGATCCTTCAGGGCGCTGGCACCATGGCCCAATCCCAAGGTCTCCAAGGACACAAACTTACATTATGATCCATTCTCAGGAGAGTCCATTTCAAATCAGCCCCCTCGGCTGCTCACCCAGAGCCAGCAGATCAAACCTTCCTTGTCACTAAGAGACAGTTAGAATGGGAGGCGGGCTTCCCATGCATCCATCCTTAGAACCCTGCTCTGGAGAACTTCTTTATGGGACGTCTTGAATCCAACCAACCTGTCTTGACTGTCTCGCAGAATGAATCCTTGTGGTTTGAATCATCACACAATAACACTGTGAGAAAACCACCATTTCCTCATGATGCCCCACACCTTCATAAATGGGCCATCACGGACAGAAACTCCATCCTAAGCCAAAGTCTGATCCTCGCCCTGAATTCAGAAGCATGAGATCTCGATTCAGCACTTGAGAGTGTGCCTGCTGGGCCCTCGCCCTGAAACCTAAGCCTAACTTGTGTCCTCAGGCTTCCGTCCTCAGAATCCTGGCCACACCCCTCCAGTTTGGAAATTCTGGAGACACAATGCAGCACTCTGCCTGGCCTCCAGAAGAAAAATGTTGCCCTATAGGGCTAACCAGAAACGCCAAATGAGTAACAACCTGCATGCCACTCGACCATACCCCAATTATACAGTCTAGCCTGTGCACTAAAGCCCTGTCTGACACAGCCTGAGGGCAGACCTCCAGTCCAACACCCAGACAGCTGGCCGTACACAGAGCATATCACACCCACAATGGCTTTAGGCCATCATCTCTACACAACCTCAGTTTTCACCTTCAGAACCTAGACCTTATCTCCACTCACTGCTCAGGAGTGAACGTGATGCAAGAATCAGAACTTCTCCTTCGCCTTGGCAAGAAACCTAGTGGTTGGCATGTTGTCCAATGTTCATTGTAGGAGAAAGCAGCATGGACTAGGAGGCCCCACCTATCCCTGAGGGCCACAATTTGCACAAACACACATTGTGACCCTCAGCGTGAGCCCTATCCTCATGTAAAGCCTCTTAGTGACTGGAACAACAGCCCACATATGGGGCTTGCCAAGCCCCTAGTCCCCCAATCTCAACCAGAGTTCGAGATGTCTAGTCACACCTACTCAGGGCTCTACACTGGAATCCCTCTTTGGTGGAACATCTGAGGTAAAAAAAAAAAAAATACAGAAAGGACTCTTCCCATCCACAGAATGATCCCAACCCCTTGGGATCAGGCCAAATCACCAGAGAAAGAATTGTCCATGGCCCTTGAGGACACCCCGACATTCCACGGCCACCGTTGACACAAAATCCGGAGACAAAAGCCTGAGCAAGCGCCACATACTCGCCCTTTGTTCATAGCCCGGAAAATTCTCACGGTCTGTAGATCGAGCCTTCATACATACATCCCCAAACCTAAGCTGAGTTTGTGTTTACCGACTTCTGTCCCCACAGTCCTGGCACACACACCATCCAAGCTGGGGCCCCTGGAGCCACACCTAAGGACTGTGGCTTCCCTTTCCAGGGGAATTCTGCCATTTCCTTTGGCCACAACGCTATAGATTAGGAGAATCCTCCAAACTCCCCGAGGCCATCCCAATAGTGTTGGCTGCCCAGGACAAACAGGGATGATCTTTCACAAGTTAGGAAACTACCTCCCCTCAGACCCAGGGAAAGATATCCCCATAGAATACGATTGAACTGGACAGGCACTTAGGCCCTAATCAGATCCATTGCTTTTGTTTCCAGGCATCTCTCCTCAGTGGCCTGTTTTCCAATACCAGCATACGGGGGATTACTGAGGCACTCATCAGAAAAATCTCGTCTCCACATAGGAAATGTACTCTTTGGAGCTCTATAAAAACCTCTGTTTAGGAGAATCTTTCAGGGCCCCGGATCAAGGGCCCCATTCCAAGGTCTCCATGGACTTAAAACCACATTATGATCTATCCTCGGGAGAGTCCATGTCAACTCAACCCCCTTGGTTTCTCCCCCAGGGCCTGCAGATCAAACCTGCCTTGTTGCTAGGAGACAACTAGAATGGGAGGCGGGCTGCCCAGGCATCCATCCTTAGAACCCTACTCTGGAGTCGTTCAACATGGGACATCCTAGAGCCATCCAACAGGTCTCAAGTGTCCCACAGAAGGAATCTTTGCAGTCTGGAGCATCTCACAACTCCCATTGTGGTAAAATCTACATGGCCTCTTGAGACGCTCCACGTTATAAAGGGGCCATCTTGGACAGAAACTCCAACCTGAGCAAACGTCTGATATTCGCCCTGACTTCAGGTGCATGAGATCTTGATTCAGCTCTGCAGAGTGTGCCTTCTGTGCCCTCACCCCAAAAACTAAGCCTAGCTTGGGTTCTCAGACTACCGTCCTCACACCCCTGGCCCAAAAGCCCTACAGTTTGGCAATACTGGGGCCACAATGCAGCACTCTGCCTGCCCTCCAGAAGAAAAAAGTTGCCTTATGGAGCTACCTAGAAACCCGAATGAGGATCAACTGAACGCCACTCGACTGAACCCCAAATATACAGTCTACCCTGTCTAATGCCTTGTCTGACACAGCATGAGCCCACACCTCCAGACCTATGCTCAACAGCTGGCCGCACAATGAGCTCATTGGACCCATCAGGTCCTTAGGTCTTCATCTCTTCCCAACCTCAGTTTTCAGGTTTCAGAACCAAGACCTAAACTCCAATCACTGTCCAGGGGTGAACGTGATGCAGAAATCACAACTCTTCCTTCGCCATGGCTGGAAATCTTGTGGTTGGCATATTCTCCAACGTTAAGTGTAGGAGAATCCAGCATGGCCCATGAGGCACTTCCCATGCTTGAGGGCCTTGTTGGGCACAAATAGGCATTGTGACCCTCAGCATGAGCCCTGTCCTCAAGGAAGGCCTCCCAGTGTCTGAATCAAGAGCCCACATATTGGACTTGCCATGCCCCTAGGCCCCCAAACTTAAACAGAGGTGGGGTTATCCAGTTGTCCCTCCCAAGGACTCTGCTCTGGAATCCCTCTTTTATTGGGACACTTGAGGTACATAAAATAAAATATAAAATAAAATAAAATAAATAAATTAAAATAAAATAAAATAAAATAAAAAACAGAAAGGACTCCTCCCATCCCACAGAATGTACCCAAACTCTTGGGATCGGGTCAAATCCTCAGAGAAGGAAAGCCGTCCACAACCCATGAGGCCACGCCAGCATTCCACCCACATTGTTGACACAAATCCAGAGACAAAACCTGAGCAAGCACCTCAAACACACCCTTTTTCATATCCCGAAGTGTTATCACGGTCTGTAGATTGGGCGTGCCATACCTATGTCCCCATTCCTAAGCGGAGTTTGTGTTTTCAGACTTTTGTCCCCACAGGCCTGGCCCACACAGCCTCAAGGCTGGGCCCCTAGAGCCAAACTCAGAACTGTGCCTGACCTCTCCAGGCGATTTCTGCCGATTCCATTGGCCACAACCCTATAGATTAGGAGAAACTCCAAAGTCCCGAGGCCATCCAAATATTATGGGTTGCCCAGGACAAACAGGGGCGATCTGACACAAGCTGAGCAACTACATCCCCTCAGATCCGTAGAAACATATCCTCAGGAAAGAGATTGAACCGGACAGGCACCTAGGCCCTAATCATATTCATTGCTTTTGTTTCCAGTCATCTCTCCTCAGAGGCCTGGTTACCAATACCAGCATATGGGAGATTCCTTAGGCACTCATCAAAACAATTCTCTTCTCTACATAGAAAACGTACTCTTTAGAGCCCATCAAAACCTCCGGTTATGAACATCCCCAAGGCCCCGGATCAAGCACCCCATTCCAAGGTCTACATGGACACAAATGCACATTATGAACCATCCTCAACTCACCCATTTCAACACACCCGCCTCGGTTGCTCCCCTAGATCCAGCAGATCGAACTTGCCTTGGCGCTATGAGACACCTGGAATGGGAGGCAGGCTGCCCAGGCATCCATCCTTAAAACCCTGCTCTGGATAACTTCCTTATGGGATGTCCTGGAGCCATCCAACAGGTCTCGACTGTCCCACAGAAGGAATCATTGCGGTTTGGAGCATCTCACAATACCCATCGTGGGAAAACCTCCATGTCCTCGTGACACCCTCCCCTTCATGAAGGGGCCTTCATGGACAGAAACTCCGACATAAACCAACGTCTGATCCTAGCTCTGTCTTCAGGTATACGGGATCTCGAATCATCTCTGCAGAGGGTGCCTTCCGTCCCCTCACCCCGAAATCTAAGTCTGGCTTGTGTTCTCAGAATTTTTTCCTCACACTCCTGGCCCACAAGCCTTCCAGTTTGGGAATTCTGCAGCCACTATGTGGCACTGTGTCTTCCCTCCAGAAGAAAAACGTTGCCCTCTGGGGCTACGCAGAAACCACAAATGAGTACCATCCTGCACAAAACTCGACTGCACCCCAATGATACAGTCTAGCCTGGGAACTAATTCCCTGTCTTCCATAGCCTGAGCCTGCACCTCCCAACCCACACTCAACAGCTGGCCGAACACTGAGCACATCAGACACACCATGGCCTTAGGTCTACATCTCTTCCCAACCTCAGTTTTCAGGCTTCAGAACCTAGACCTTAAATCCAATCACAGTCCAGGAGTGAAAGTGTTGCAGAAATTAGAACTCCTTCTTCCCCATGGCCAGAAAACTTGTGGTTGCCATATTGTGCAACGTTCAGTGTAGGAGAAACCAGCATGGTACATTAGGCCACGCCCTGACTTGAGGGGCTCCTTGGGCACAAAAACACATTGTGAAACTCAGTGTGAGACCTATCCTCAAGAAAGGCCTCTCAGTGTCTAGACCAAGAGCCCACATATGGGGCTTGCCATGTTCTTAGGTCCCAATGTTAACCAGAGGTCTGGTTGTCCAGTCGCCCCTTCCCAGGACTCTGCTCTGGAATCCCTCTTTTGGTGGTCCACCTTAGGTAAAAAAAAAATAATAATAAAAAAATAAACAAAAAAACAAGAAAGGCCTCCTCCCTTCCCACAGAATGACCCCAAACTCTTGGGATTGGGTCCAATCCCCAAAGGGAGCCTCATCGATGGCCCATGAGGACACCCCGACATTCCATGGCAATCGGTGACACATTTCCAGAAAAAAAAAAAAAAAAAAGCATGAGCAAGCACCTCACATTCGCCCTTTGTTCATATCCCGAAGAGCTCTCCTCACGGTCTATAGATCGGGCCGGCCATACCTACATCCCCCAACCTAAGTGGAGTTTGTGTTTTCAGACTTTTGTCCAAATAGCCCTGGACCACACACGCTCCACACATGGGTCCCTGGAGCCACACCTCAGGACTGTGCTTCCCTTTCAAGGGAATTCTTCCCATTCCATTGGCCACAACCTTGCAAATAAGGAAAAACCTCCAAAGTCACTGAGGCCATCCCAATAGTGTAGGCCGCCCAGGACAAACAGGGGTAATCTCAAACCAGCTGAGCAACTACCTCCACTCAGACAACAGCTGTCCCCAGAGAAGAATATTGAACCGGACAGGCCCCTAGGCCCTAATCAGATCCATTGCTTTGGTTACCAGGCATCTCTCCTCAGAGGCCTCGTTTCCAATACCAGCATATGGTGGTTTCCTGAGGCACCAATAAGAACAAATCTCGTCTCCCCATGGAAAACTTGCTCATTGGAGCTTTGTCATAACCTCTGGTTAGGAGAATCCTTCAGGGCCCTGGTGCCACTGCCCCATACCAAGGTCTCCATGGACTCAAACCAACATTAAGACCATTCTCAGGAAAGTCCATTTCAACTCACCCCCCTCTGTTGCTACCCCAAGCCAGCAGATCAAACGTTTCTTGTTGCTAGGAGACAATTGGAATGTGAGGCTTGCTGCCCAGGCATCCATACTTCGAACACTGTTCTGGAAAAATACCTTATAAGACGTCCTGGAGCCATCCAACAAATCTTAATTGTCCCACAGAAGGAATCCTTGCGGTTTGGAGCATCTCACAACTCCAATAGTGGGAAAACCCCCATGGCCTCATAATGCCCCCACTTCCTGAAGGGGCCAACATGGACAGAAACTCAAACCTGAGTCAAAGTGGGAACCTCGACCTGACTTCAGACGCATGAGATCTCAATTCAGCTCTGCAGAGTGTGCCTGCCATGTCCTTGCCCCGAAACCTAAGCCTAGCTTGTGTTCTCAGACTTCCGTCCTCACTCTCCTGGCCCACAAGCCCTCCAGTTTGGGAATTCCGAAGCCACAATGCAGCACTCCGCCCTCCCTCCAGAAGAAAAACTTTGCCCTATGCTGCTAATAAGAAACCCCAAATGATTTTCTAATGCATGCCACTCGATTGTAAAGCAATTATACAGCCCACCCTGTATACTAATGCCCTGTCTGGCACAGCCTGAGACAAGACATCCCAAACGACACCCAGACACCTGGCCCCAACCTGGACACATAGGACCCGCTATGGCTGTAGGTCGTCATCTCTTCCCAACCTCGGTTTTCAGGCTTCAGAACCTAGACCTTATCTCCAATCACTGCCCAGGGGTGAACGTGATGCAGAAATTAGAATTCCTCCTTCCCCATGGCCAGAAACCTTGTGGTTGGCATGTTGTCCAACGTTCAATGTGGGAAAACCTGCATTGTCCGAAAGACCACGCCAGTGCTTGAGGGCCGCCTAGGGCACAGACATGCATTGTGACCTGCAGCGTGAGTCCCGTATTAAAGTAACGCCTTTCAGTGGCTGGACCAAGATCCTGCATATGGGGCTTGTCATATCCATAGGCCCCCAGGCTTAACCAGAGGGCGAGTATTCCAGTTGTCAGTACCCACTGCTATGCTCTAGAATCCCTCTACTGGGGGGACACATGAAGCAGAAAACAGGACACTTCCCTTCCCACAGAATGACCCCAAACTCTTGGGGGCTGGACAAACTACCAGAGAGGGAGACTTCTACGACCCATGAGGCAACTCCTACATTAAACGGCCATTGTGGACAAAACATCCAGAGATAAAAGCCTGAGCGACTGCCTCCCTCTCACCCTTCTTTCATATCCAGAGGAGCTCCCCTCATGGACTGTAGATCAGGCCTGCTGTAACCTCGGCCCCAAACCTGAGCTGAGTTTGGGTTTTTGGATGTCTGTCTGCACAGCCATGGCCCACACAGCCTCCAGGCTAGGGTCTCTGGAGCCACACCACAGAACTGTGCCTGCTCTCTCCTAAGAAACTGCCCATTCCATTGGCCACAACTCTACAAAATAGTAGAAACCTCAAGGTCCCCAAGGACATCCCTCTACCGCAAGCCGAACTGGACAAATAGGGGCATTATGACACAAGCTGAGCAACTACTACCTCCATGCAGACACACAGACAGATATCCGCAGAGACAGAAGATTGAACCAGACAGGCCCCTAGGCCCTATTATGAACTCTTGCTTTGGTGTCCAGGTATCACTCCTCAGAGGCCTGGGTTCGAAGACCAGCATACGGGGCTTTCCTGAGGCACCAGACAGAAGACCTCTCATCTCCACATGGGAAGCTTCCTTGTTGGTGTTGTGTCAAGCCCTTCGGGTTGGAGAATCCTGCAGAGTCCCTTAGCTACTGCCACATTCCAAGGTCTCCATGGCCACCAACCCACATTATGACTCATCCTCAGGAGAGTCCATTTAAACTCAGCCTTCTGGGTAGCTCACCCAAGAGCCCGCAGATTGAGCGTGCCTTGTCTCGACCAGGCAATGGGAAGGTGAGTTGGCGTTTCTCGGCATCCATGCTTAGGGCCCTGCTCTCGAGTCTTTCTGTATGGGGCTTCCTGGAACCATCCAATAGTCCTCGACTGTTCTGAAGAAGGAAACTTTGAAGTTTGGAGCAGCTCACAACTCCCAGCTTAGGGAAACCTCCCTGGCCTCATGACGCCCCCACCCCCTTCAGGAAGGGGCCGTCATGGACACAAACTCCAGCTTGAGGCAACATCTGATAATCGCCCTGACCTCACCTGCAGGAGATCTCGATTCAGCCTCTGCAGAGTGGGCCTGCCATGTTCTTGGCCCCCAAACTCGTGCTAGCTTGTGTTTTCAGACTTCCTTCCTCACAATCCTGGCCACACCCCTCCAGTTTGGCAATTCTGGAGACATAATGCAGCACTCTGCCTGCCCTCCAGAAGAAAAATGTTGCCCTATAGGGCTAACCAGAAACGCCAAATAAGTAACAACCTGCATGCCACTCGACCATACCCCAATTATACAGTCTAGCCTGTGCACTAAGCCCTGTCTGACACAGCCTGAGGGCAGACCTCCAGGCCAACACCCAGACAGCTGGCCGTAACACAGAGCATATCACACCCACAATGGCTTTAGGCCATCATCTCTACACAACCTCAGTTTTCACCTTCAGAACCTAGACCTTATCTCCACTCCCTGCTCAGGAGTGAACGTGATGCAAGAATCAGAATTTCTCCTTCGCCTTGGCAAGAAACCTAGTGGTTGGCATGTTGTCCAATGTTCATTGTAGGAGAAAGCAGCATGGACTAGGAGGCCCCACCATTCCCTGAGGGCCACAACTTGCACAAACACACATTGTGACCCTCAGCGTGAGCCCTATCCTCATGTCAAGCCTCTTAGTCACTGGAACAACAGCCCACATATGGGGCTTGCCAAGCCCCTAGTCCCCCAATCTCAACCAGAGTTCGAGATGTCTAGTCACCCCTACTCAGGGCTCTACTCGGGAATCCCTCTCTGGTGAGACACCGGAGATAAAAAAAAAAAAATACAGAAAGGACTCTTCCCATCCACAGAATGATCCGAACCACTTGAGATCAGGCCAAATCACCTGAGAAAGAATTGTCCATGGCCCTTGAGGACACCCCGACATTCCACGGCCACCATTGACACAAAATCCAGAGACAAAACCCTGAGCAAGCGCCACATACTCGCCCTTTGTTCATAGCCCGGAAAATTCTCACGGTCTGTAGATCGAGCCTTCATAAATACATCCCCAAACCTAAGCTGAGTTTGTGTTTTCAGACTTCTGTCCCCACAGTCCTGGCCCACACACCATCCAAGCTGGGGCCCCTGGAGCCACACCTCAGGACTGTGGCTTCCCTCTCCAGGGGAATTCTGCCATTTCCATTGGCCACAACCCTATAGATTAGGAGAATCCTCCAAACTCCCCCAGGCCATCCGAATTGTGTTGGCGGCCCAGGAAACACAGGGATGATCTTTCACAAGTTAGGAAACCACCTCCACTCAGACCCAGAGACAGATATCCCCATAGAATAAGATTGAACTGGACGGGCACTTAGGCCCTAATTAGATCCATTTCTTTTGATTCCAGTCATCTCTCCTCAGAGGCCTGATTTCCCATACCAGCATATGGGAAATTCCTTAGGCACTCATCAAAACAATTCTCTTCTCTACATAGGAATCATACTCTTTAGAGCTCCATCAAAACCTCCGGTTATGAACATCCCTCAAGGCCCCGGATCAAGCACCCCATTCCAAGGTCTACATGGACACAAATGCACATTATGACCCATCCTCAACTCACCCATTTCAACACACCCGCCTCGGTTACTCCCCTAGATCCAGCAGATCGAACTTGCCTTGGCTCTATGAGACACCTGGAATGAAAGGCAGGCTGCGCAAGCATCCATCCTTAGAACCCTGCTCTGGATAACTTCCTTATGGGATGTCCTAGAGCCATCCAACAGGTCTCGACTGTCCCACAGAAGGAATCATTGTGGTTTGGAGCATCTAACAATTCCCATCGTGGGAAAACCTCCATGTCCTCGTGACATCCTCCCCTTCATGAAGGGGCCTTCATGGACAGAAACTCCGACGTAAGCCAACGTCTGATCCTAGCTCTGTCTTCAGGTATACGGGATCTCGAATCATCTCTGCAGAGGGTGCCTGCCGTCCCCTCTCCCCGAAATCTAAGTCAGGCTTGTGTTCTCAGAATTTTTTCCTCACACTCCTGGCCCACAAGCCTTCCAGTTTGGGAATTCTGGAGCCACTATGTGGCACTGTGTCTTCCCTCCAGAAGAAAAACGTTGCCCTCTGGGGCTACCCAGTAACCACAAATGAGTACCATCCTGCACGAAACTCGACTGCACCCCAATGATACAGTCTAGCCTGGGCACTAATTCCCTGTCTTCCATAGCCTGAGCCTGCACCTCCCAACCCACACTCAACAGCTGGCCGAACACTGAGCACATCGGACACACCATGGCCTTAGGGCTTCATCTCTTCCCAACCTCAGTTTTCAGGCTTCAGAACCTAGACCTTAAATCCAATCACAGTCCAGGAGTGAAAGTGTTGCAGAAATTAGAACTCCATCTTCCCCATTGCCAGAAAACTTGTGGTTCCCATACTGTGCAACGTTCAGTGTAGGAGAAACCAGCATGGTACATTAGGCCACGCCCTGACTTGAGGGGCTCCTTGGGCACAAAAACACATTGTGAAACTCAGTGTGAGAACTATCCTCAAGGAAGGCCTCTCAGTGTCTGGACCAAGAGCCCACATAAGGGGCTTGCCATGTTCTTAGGTCCCAATGTTAACCAGAGGTCTGGTTGTCCAGTTGACCCACCGACGAATCTGCTCTGGAATCCCTCTTTTGGTGGTCCACCTTAGGTAAAAAAAAAAAATAAATAAATAAATAAATAAATAAATGAACAAAAAAAAAACAGAAGGCCTCCTCCCTTCCCACAGAATGACCCCAAACTCTTGGGATCGGGTCAAATCCCCAGAAAGGGAGCCTCATCGATGGCGCATGAGGACACCCCTACATTCCATGGCAATCGGTGACACATTTCCAGAAAAAAAAAAAAAAAAAAGCATGAGCTAGCACCTCACATTCGCCCTTTGTTCATATCCCGAAGAGGTCTCCTCACGGTCTATAGATCGGGCCGGCCATAACTACATCCCACAACCTAAGTGGAGTTTGTGTTTTCAGACTTTTGTCCAAATAGCCCTGGACCACACACGCTCCACACTTGGGTCCCTGGAGCCACACCTCAGGACTGTGCTTCCCTTTCAAGGGAATTCTTCCCATTCCATTGGCCACAACTTTGCAAATTAGGAAAAACCTCCAAAGTCACTGAGGCCATCCCAATAGTGTAGGCCGCCCAGGACAAACAGGGGTGATCTCAAACCAGCTGAGCAACTACCTCCACTCAGACAACAGATGTCCCCAGAGAAGAATATTGAACCGGACAGGCCCCTAGGCCCTAATCAGATCCATTGCTTTGGTTTCCAGGCATCTCTCCTCAGAGGCCTCGTTTCCAATACCAGCATATGGTGGTTTCCTCAGGCACCAATAAGAACAAATCTCGTCTCCCCATGGAAAACTTGCTCATTGGAGCTTTGTCATAACCTCTGGTTAGGAGAATCCTTCAGGGCCCTGGTGCCACTGCCCCATACCAAGGTCTCCATGGACTCAAACCAACATTAAGACCATCCTCAGGAAAGTCCATTTCAACTCAGCCCCCTCTGTTGCTACCCCAAGCCAGCAGATCAAACGTTTCTTGTTGCTAGCAGACAATTGGAATGTGAGGCTGGCTGCCCAGGCATCCATACTTAGAACCCTGTTCTGGAAAAATACCTTATAAGACGTCCTGGAGCCATCCAACAAATCTTAATTGTCCCACAGAAGGAATCCTTGCGGTTTGGAGCATCTCACAACTCCAAAAGTGGGAAAACCCCCATGGCCTCATAATGCCCCCCCTTCCTGAAGGGGCCAACATGGACAGAAACTCAAACCTGAGCCAAAGTCTGAACCTCGACCTGACTTCAGACGCATGAGATCTCAATTCAGCTCTGCAGAGTGTGCCTGCCATGTCCTTGCCCCGAAACCTAAGCCTAGCTTGTGTTCTCAGACTTCCGTCCTCACTCTCCTGGCCCACAAGCCCTCCAGTTTGGGAATTCCGAAGCCACAATGCAGCACTCTGCCTGCCCTCCAGAAGAAAAACTTTGCCCTATGCTGCTAATAAGAAACCCCAAATGATTTTCTAATGCATGCCACTCGATTTTAAAGCAATTATACAGCCCACCCTGTATACTAATGCCCTGTCTGGCACAGCCTGAGACAAGACATCCCAAACGACACCCAGACACCTGACCCCAACCTGGACACATAGGACCCACTATGGCTGTAGGTCGTCATCTCTTCCCAACCTCGGTTTTCAGGCTTCAGAACCTAGACCTTATCTCCAATCACTGCCCAGGGGTGAACGTGATGCAGAAAGTAGAATTCCTCCTTCCCCATGGCCAGAAAACTTGTGGTTGGCATGTTGTCCAACGTTCAATGTGGGAAAACCTGCATTGTCCGAAAGGCCACGCCAGTGCTTGAGGGCCGCCTAGGGCACAGACATGCATTGTGACCTGCAGCGTGAGTCCCGTATTAAAGTAACGCCTCTCAATGGCTGGACCAAGATCCTGCATATGGGGCTTGTCATATCCATAGGCCCCCAGGCTTAACCAGAGGGCGAGTATTCCAGTTGTCAGTACCCACTGCTATGCTCTAGAATCCCTCTACTGGGGGGACACATGAAGCAGAAAACAGGACACTTCCCTTCCCACAGAATGACCCCAAACTCTTGGGGGCTGGACAAACTACCAGAGAGGGAGACTTCTACGACCCATGAGGCAACTCCTACATTAAAAGGCCATTGTGGACAAAACATCCAGAGACAAAAGCCTGAGCGACTGCCTCCCTCTCACCCTTCTTTCATATCCAGAGGAGCTCCCCTCATGGACTGTAGATCAGGCCTGCCGTAACCTCGGCCCCAAACCTGAGCTGAGTTAGGGTTTTTGGATGTCTGTCTGCACAGCCATGGCCCACACAGACCCCAGGCTGGGGTCTCTGGAGCCACACCACAGTACTGTGCCTGCTCTCTCCTAAGAAACAGCCTATTCCATTGGCCACAACTCTACAAAATAGTAGAAACCTCAAGGTCCCCAAGGACATCCCACTACCGCAAGCCGCACTGGACAAATAGGGGCATTATGACACAAGCTGAGCAACTACTACCTCCATGCAGACACACAGACAGATATCCGCAGAGACAGAAGATTGAAACAGACACGCCCCTAGGCCCTATTATGAACTCTTGCTTTGGTGTCCAGGTATCACTCCTCAGAGGCCTGGGTTCGAAGACCAGCATACAGGGCTTTCCTGAGGCACCAGACAGAAGACCTCTCATCTCCACATGGGAAGCTTCCTTGTTGGAGTTGTGTCAAGCCCTTCGGGTTGGAGAATCCTGCAGAGTCCCTTAGCTACTGCCACATTCCACGGTCTCCATGGCCACCAACCCACATTATGACTCATCCTCAGGAGAGTCCATTTAAACTCAGCCTTCTGGGTAGCTCACCCAAGAGCCCGCAGATTGAGCGTTCCTTGTCTCGACCAGGCAATGGGAAGGTGAGTTGGCGTTTCTCGGCATCCATGCTTAGGGCCCTGCTCTCGAGTCTTTCTGTATGTGGCATCCTGGAACCATCCAATAATACTCGACTGTCCTGAAGAAGGAAACTTTGAAGTTTGGAGCAGCTCACAACTCCCAGCGTAGGGAAACCTCCCTGGCCTCATGACGCCCCCACCCCCTTCAGGAAGGGGCCGTCATGGACACAAACTCCAGCTTGAGGCAACGTCTGATACTCGCCCTGACCTCACCTGCAGGAGATCTCGATTCAGCCTTTGCAGAGTGGGCCTGCCATGCTCTTGGCCCCAAAACTCGTGCTAGCTTGTGTTTTCAGACTTCCTTCCTCACAATCCTGGCCACACCCCTCCAGTTTGGCAATTTTGGAGACACAATGCAGCACTCTGCCTGCCCTCCAGAAGAAAAATGTTGCCCTATAGGGCTAACCAGAAACGCCAAATGAGTAACAACCTGAATGCCACTCGACCATACCCAAATTTTACAGTCTAGCCTGTGCACTAAAGCCCTGTCTGACAGAGCCTGAGGGCAGACCTCCAGGCCAACACCCAGACAGCTGGCCATACATAGAGCATATCACACCCACAATGGCTTTAGGCCATCATCTCTACCCAACCTCAGTTTTCACCTTCAGAACCTTGAACTTATCTCCACTCACTGCTCAGGAGTGAACGTGATGCAAGAATCAGAACTTCTCCTTCGCCTTGGCAAGAAACCTAGTGGTTGGCATGTTGTCCAATATTCATTGTAGGAGAAAGCAGCATGGACTATGAGGCCCCACCTATCCCTGAGGGCCACAATCTGCACAAACACACATTGTGACCCTCAGCGTGAGCTCTATCCTCATATAAAGCCTCTTAGTTACTGGAACAACAGCCCACATATGGGGCTTGCCAAGCCCCTAGTCCCCCAATCTCAACCAGAGTTCGAGATGTCTAGTCACCCCTACTCAATGCTCTACTCTGGAATCCCTTTTTGGTGGGACACCTGAGGTAAAAAAAAAAAAAATACAGGAAGGACTCTTCCCATCCACAGAATGATCCCAACCCCTTGGGATCAGGCCAAATCACCAGAGAAAGAATTGTCCATGGCCCTTGAGGACACCCCGACATTCCACGGCCACCGTTGACACAAAATCCAGAGACAAAAGCCTGAGCAAGCGCCACATACTCGCCCTTTGTTCATAGCCCGGAAAATTCTCACGGTCTGTAGATCGAGCCTTCATACATACATCCCCAAACCTAAGCTGAGTTTGTGTTTTCAGACTTCTGTCCCCACAGTCCTGGCCCACACACCATCCAAGCTGGGGCCCCTGGAGCCACACCTCAGGACTGTGGCTTCCCTCTCCAGGGGAATTCTGCCATTTCCATTGGCCACAACCCTATAGATTAGGAGAATCCTCCAAACTCCCCCACCATCCGAATTGTGTTGGCTGCCCAGGACACACAGGGATGATCTTTCACATGTTAGGAAACCACCTCCACTCAGACCCAGAGACAGATATTCCCATAGAATAAGATTGAACTGGACGGGCACTGAGGCTCTAATCAGATCCATTGATTTTGATTCCAGTCATCTCTCGTCAGAGGCCTGGTTTCCAATACCAGCATATGGGAGATTCCTTAGGCACTCATCAAAACAATTCTCTTCTCTACATAGGAAATATACTCTTTAGAGCTCCATAAAAACCTCCGGTTATGAACAATCCCTCAAGGCCCCGGATCAAGCACCCCATTCCAAGGTCTACATGGACACAAATGCACATTATGACCCATCCTCAACTCACCCATTTCAAAACACCCGCCTCGGTTGCTCCCCTAGATCCAGCAGATCGAACTTGCCTTGGCTCTATGAGACACCTGGAATGGGAGGCAGGCTGCCCAGGCATCCATCCTTAGAACCCTGCTCTGGATAACTTCCTTATGGGATGTCCTGGAGCCATCCAACAGGTCTCGACTGTCCCACAGAAGGAATCATTGTGGTTTGGAGCATCTCACAATTCCCATCGTGGGAAAACCTCCATGTCCTCGTGACACCCTTCCCTTCATGATGGGGCCGTCATGGACAGAAACTCCGACCTAAGAAAACGTCTGATCCTAGCTCTGTCTTCAGGTATACGGGATCTCGAATCATCTCTGCAGAGGGTGCCTGCCGTCCCCTCACCCCGAAATCTAAGTCTGGCTTGTGTTCTCAGAATTTTTTCCTCACACTCCTGGCCCACAAGCCTTCCAGTTTGGGAATTCTGCAGCCACTATGTGGCACTGTGTCTTCCCTCCAGAAGAAAAACGTTGCCCTCTGGGGCTACCCAGTAACCACAAATGAGTACCATCCTGCACAAAACTCGACTGCACCCCAATGATACAGTCTAGCCTGGGCACTAATTAACTGTCTGCCACAGCCTGAGTCTGCACCTCCCAACCCCCTCTCAACAGCTGGCCGAACACTGAGCACATCAGACACACCATGGCCTTAGGGCTTTATCTCTTCCCAACCTCAGTTTTCAGGCTTCAGAACCTAGACCTTAAATCCAATCACAGTCCAGGAGTGAAAGTGTTGCAGAAATTAGAACTCCATCTTCCCCATTGCCAGAAAACTTGTGGTTCCCATACTGTGCAACGTTCAGTGTAGGAGAAACCAGCATGGTACATTAGGCCACGCCCTGACTTGAGGGGCTCCTTGGGCACAAAAACACATTGTGAAACTCAGTGTGAGACCTATCCTCAAGGAAGGCCTCTCAGTTTCTGGACCAAGAGCCCACATAAGGGGCTTGCCATGTTCTTAGGTCCCAATGTTAACCAGAGGTCTGGTTGTCCTGTTGCCCCCACCCACGACTCTGCTCTGGAATCCCTCTTTTGGTGGTCCACCGGAGGCTAAAAAAAAAAAAAATAAAAAAAAATAAACAACAACAAAAAAAAAAAACAGAAAGGCCTCCTCCCTTCCTACAGAATGACCCCAAACTCTTGGGATCGGGTCAAATCCCCAGAAAGGGAGCCTCATCGATGGCCCATGAAGACACCCCGTCATTCCATGGCAATCGGTGACACATTTCCAGAAAAAAAAAAAAAAAAGCATGAGCAAGCACTTCACATTCGCCCTTTGTTCATATCCCGAAGAGGTCTCCTCACGGTCTATAGATCGGGCCGGCCATAACTACATCCCACAACCTAAGTGGAGTTTGTGTTTTCAGACTTTTGTCCAAATAGCCCTGGACCACACACGCACCACACTTGGGTCCCTGGAGCCACACCTCAGGACTGTGCTTCTCTTTCAAGGGAATTCTTCCCATTCCATTGGCCACAACCTTGCAAATGAGGCAAAACCTCCAAAGTCACCGAGGCCATCCCAATAGTGTAGGCCGCCCAGGACAAACAGGGGTGATCTCAAACCAGCTGAGCAACTACCTCCACTCAGACAACAGATGTCCCCAGAGAAGAATATTGAACCGGACAGGCCCCTAGGCCCTAATCAGATCCATTGCTTTGGTTTCCAGGCATCTCTCCTCAGAGGCCTCGTTTCCAATACCAGCATATGGTGGTTTCCTGAGGCACCAATAAGAACAAATCTCGTCTCCCCATGGAAAACTTGCTCATTGGAGCTTTGTCATAACCTCTGGTTAGGAGAATCCTTCAGGGCCCTGGTGCCACTGCCCCATACCAAGGTCTCCATGGACTCAAACCAACATTAAGACCATCCTCAGGAAAGTCCATTTCAACTCAGCCCCCTCTGTTGCTACCCCAAGACAGCAGATCAAACGTTGCTTGTTGCTAGGAGACAATTGGAATGTGAGGCTGGCTGCCCAGGCATCCATACTTAGAACCCTGTTCTGGAAAAATGCCTTATAAGACGTCCTGGAGCCATCCAACAAATCTTAATTGTCCAACAGAAGGAATCCTTGCGGTTTGGAGCATCTCACAACTCCAATAGTGGGAAAACCCCCATGGCCTCATAATGCCCCCCCTTCCTGAAGGGGCCAACATGGACAGAAACTCAAACCTGAGCCAAAGTCTGAACCTCGACCTGACTTCAGACGCATGAGATCTCAATTCAGCTCTGCAGAGTGTGCCTGCCATGTCCTTGCCCCGAAACCTAAGCCTAGCTTGTGTTCTCAGACTTCCGTCCTCACTCTCCTGGCCAACAAGGCCTCCAGTTTGGGAATTCCGAAGCCACAATGCAGCACTCTGCCTGCCCTCCAGAAGAAAAACTTTGCCCTATGCTGCTAATAAGAAACCCCAAATGATTTTCTAATGCATGCCACTCGATTGTAAAGCAATTATACAGCCCACCCTGTATACTAATGCCCTGTCTGGCACAGCCTGAGACAAGACATCCCAAACGACACCCAGACACCTGGCCCCAACCTGGACACATAGGACCCGCTATGGCTGTAGGTCGTCATCTCTTCCCAACCTCGGTTTTCATGCTTCAGAACCTAGACCTTATCTCCAATCACTGCCCAGGGGTGAACGTGATGCAGAAAGTAGAATTCCTCCTTCCCCATGGCCAGAAACCTTGTGGTTGGCATGTTGTCCAACGTTCAATGTGGGAAAACCTGCATTGTCCGAAAGGCCACGCCAGTGCTTGAGAGCCGCCTAGGGCACAGACATGCATTGTGACCTGCAGCGTGAGTCCCGTATTAAAGTAACGCCTCTCAGTGGCTGGACCAAGATCCTGCATATGGGGCTTGTCATATCCATAGGCCCCCAGGCTTAACCAGAGGGCGAGTATTCCAGTTGTCAGTACCCACTGCTATGCTCTAGAATCCCTCTACTGGAGGGACACATGAAGCAGAAAACAGGACACTTCCCTTCCCACAGAAAGACACCAAACTCTTGTGGGCTGGACAAACTACCAGAGAGGGAGTCTTCTACGACCCATGAGGCAACTCCTACATTAAACGGCCATTGTGGACAAAACATCCAGAGACAAAAGCCTGAGCGACTGCCTCCCTCTCACCCTTCTTTCATATCCAGAGGAGCTCCCCTCATGGACTGTAGATCAGGCCTGCCGTAACCTCAGCCTCAAACCTGAGCTGAGTTAGGGTTTTTGGATGTCTGTCTGCACAGCCATGGCCCACACAGCCTCCAGGCTGGGGTCTCTGGAGCCACACCCAGAACTGTGCCTGCTCTCTCCTAAGAAACTGCCCATTCCATTGGCCACAACTCTACAAAATAGTAGAAACCTCAAGGTCCCCAAGGACATCCCACTACCGCAAGCCGCACTGGACAAATAGGGGCATTATGACACAAGCTGAGCAACTACTACCTCCATGGAGACACACAGACAGATATCCGCAGAGACAGAAGATTGAACCAGACAGGCCCCTAGGCCCTATTATGAACTCTTGCTTTGGTGTCCAGGTATCACTCCTCAGAGGCCTGGGTTCGAAGACCAGCATACGGGGCTTTCCTGAGGCACCAGACAGAAGACCTCTCATCTCCACATGGGAAGCTTCCTTGTTGGAGTTGTGTCAAGCCCTTCGGGTTGGAGAATCCTGCAGAGTTCCTTATCTACTGCCACATTCCAAGGTCTCCATGGCCCCCAACCCACATTATGACTCATCCTCAGGAGAGTCCATTTAAACTCAGCCCGCAGATTGAGCGTGCCTTGTCTCGACCAGGCAATGGGAAGGTGAGTTGGCCTTTCTCGGCATCCATGCTTAGGCCCCTGCTCTCGAGTCTTTCTGTATGCGGCATCCTGGAACCATCCAATAGTACTCGACTGTCCTGAAGAAGGAAACTTTGAAGTTTGGAGCAGCTCACAACTTTCAGCGTAGGGAATCCTCCCTGGCCTCATGACGCCCCCACCCCCTTCAGGAAGGGGCCGTCATGGACACAAACTCCAGCTTGAGGCAACATCTGATACTCGCCCTGACCTCACCTGCAGGAGATCTCGATTCAGCCTCTGCAGAGTGGGCTTGCCATGCTCTTGGCCCCAAAACTCGTGCTAGCTTGTGTTTTCAGACTTCTTTCCTCACAATCCTGGCCACACCCCTCCAGTTTGGCAATTCTGGAGACACAATGCAGGACTCTGCCTGCCCTCCAGAAGAAAAATGTTGCCCTATAGGGCTAACCGGAAACGCCAAATGAGTAACAACCTGCATGCAACTCGACCATACCCCAATTATACAGTCTAGCCTGTGCACTAAAGCCCTGTCTGAAACAGCCTCAGGGCAGACCTCCAGTCCAACACCCATACAGCTGGCCGTACACAGAGCATATCACACCCACAATGGCTTTAGGCCATCATCTCTACCCAACCTCAGTTTTCACCTTCAGAACCTAGACCTTATCTCCACTCACTGCTCAGGAGTGAACTTGATGCAAGAATCAGAACTTCTCCTTCGCCTTGGCAAGAAACCTAGTGGTTGGCATGTTGTCCAATGTTCATTGTAGGAGAAAGCAGCATGGACTATGAGGCCCCACCTATCCCTGAGGGCCATAATTTGCACAAACACACATTGTGACCCTCAGCGTGAGCCCTATCCTCATGTAAAGCCTCTTAGTGACTGGAACAACAGCCCACATATGGGGCTTGCCAGTCCCCTAGTCCCCCAATCTCAACCAGAGTTCGAGATGTCTAGTCACCCCTACTCAATGCTCTACTCTGGAATCCCTTTTTGGTGGGACACCTGAGGTAAAAAAAAAAAAAATACAGGAAGGACTCTTCCCATCCACAGAATGATCCCAACCACTTGGGATCCGGCCATATCACCAGAGAAAGAATTGTCCATGGCCCTTGAGGACATCCCGAAATTCCACGGCCACCATTGACACAAAATCCAGAGACAAAACCCTGAGCAGGCGCCACACACTCGCCCTTTGTTCATAGCCCGGAAAATTCTCACGGTCTGTAGATCGAGCCTTCATACATACATCCCCAAACCTAAGCTGAGTTTGTGTTTTCAGAATTCTGTCCCCACAGTCCTGGCCCACAGACCATCCAAGCTGGGGCCCCTGGAGCCACACCTCAGGACTGTGGCTTCCCTCTCCAGGGGAATTCTGCCATTTCCATTGGCCACAACCCTATAGATTAGGAGAATCCTCCAAACTCCCCCAGGCCATCCGAATTGTGTTGGCTGACCAGGACAAACAGGGATGATCTTTCACAAGTTAGGAAACTACCACCACTCAGACCCAGAGACAGATATCCCCATAGAATTAGATTGAACTGGACAGGCACTTATGTCCTAATCAGATCCATTGCTTTTGATTCCAGTCATCTCTCCTCAGAGGCCTGGTTTCCAATACCAGCATATGGGAGATACCTTAGGCACTCATCAAAACAATTCTCTTCTCTACATAGGAAACATACTCTTTAGTGCTCCATCAAAACCTCCGGTTATGAACATCCCTCAAGGCCCCGGATCAAGCACCCCATTCCAAGGTCTACATACACACAAATGCACATTATGACCCATCCTCAACTCACCCATTTCAAAACACCCGCCTCGGTTGCTCCCCTGATCCAGCAGATCGAATATGCCTTGGCTCTATGAGACACCTGGAATGGGAGGCAGGCTGCCCAGGCATCCATCCTTAGAACCCTGCTCTGGATAATTTTTTTATGGGATGTCCTGGAGCCATCCAACAGGTCTCGACTGTTCCACAGAAGGAATCATTGCGGTTTGGAGCATCTCACAATTCCCATCGTGGGAAAACCTCCATGTCCTCGTTACACCCTCCCCTTCATGAAGGGGCCGTCGTGGACAGAGACTCCGATCTAAGCCAACGTCTGATCCTAGCTCTGTCTTCAGGTATACGGGATCTCAAATCATCTCTGCAGAGGGTGCCTGCCGTCCCCTCACCCCGAAATCTAAGTCTGGCTTGTGTTCTCAGAATTTTTTCCTCACACTCCTGGCCCACAAGCCTTCCAGTTTGGGAATTCTGGAGACACTATGTGGCACTGGGTCTTCCCTCCAGAAGAAAAACGTTGCCCTCTGGGGCTACCCAGTAACCACAAATGAGTACTATCCTGCACGAAACTCGACTGCACCCCAATGATACAGTCTAGCCTGGGCACTAATTCCCTGTCTGCCACAGCCTGAGCCTGCACCTCCCAACCCACACTCAACAGCTGGCCGAACACTGAGCACAACAGACACACCATGGCCTTAGGGTTTCATCTCTTCCCAACCTCAGTTTTCAGGCTTCAGAACCTAGACCTTAAATCCAATCACAGTCCAGGAGTGAAAGTGTTGCAGAAATTAGAACTCCATCTTCCCCATTGCCAGAAAACTTGTGGTTCCCATACTGTGCAACGTTCAGTGTAGGAGAAACCAGCATGGTACATTAGGCCACGCCTTGACTTGAGGGGCTCCTTGGGCACAAAAACACATTGTGAAACTCAGTGTGAGACCTATCCTCAAGGAAGGCCTCTCAGTGTCTGGACCAAGAGCCCACCTATGGGGCTTGCCATGTTCTTAGGTCCCAATGTTAACCATAGTTATGGTTGTGCAGTTGCCCCCACCCACGACTCTGCTCTGGAATCCCTCTTTTGGTGGTCCACCTGAGGTAAAAACAGAAAAAACAAAAACAAAAAAAATGAACAAAAAAAACCAGAAAGGCCTCCTCCCTTCCCACAGAATGACCCCAAACTCTTGGGTTCGGGTCAAATCCCCCGAAAGGGAGCATCATCGATGGCCCATGAGGACACCCCGACATTCCATGGCAATCGGTGACACATTTCCAGAAAAAAAAAAAAAAAAGCATGAGCATGCACATCACATTCGCCCTTTGTTCATATCCCGAAGAGGTCTCCTCACAGTGTATAGATCGGGCCGGCCATACCTACATCCCCCAACCTAAGTGGAGTTTGTGTTTTCAGACTTTTGTCCAAATAGCCCTGGACCACACACGCTCCACACTTGGGTCCCTGGAGCCACACCTCAGGACTGTGCTTCCCTTTCAAGGGAATTCTTCCCATTCCATTGGCCACAACCTTGCATTTTCGGAAAAACCTCCAAAGTCACCGAGGCCATCCCAAGAGTGTAGGCCGCCTATGACAAACAGGGGTGATCTCAAACCAGCTGAGTAACTAACTCCACTCAGACAACAGATGTCCCCAGAGAAGAATATTGAACCGGACAGGCCCCTAGGCCCTAATCAGATCCATTGCTTTGGTTTCCAGGCATCTCTCCTCAGAGGCCTCGTTTCCAATACCAGCATATGGTGGTTTCCTGAGGCACCAATAAGAACAAATCTCGTCTCCCCATGGAAACTTGCTCATTGGAGCTTTGTCATAACCTCTGGTTAGGAGAATCCTTCAGGGACCTGGTGCCACTACCCCATACCAAGGTCTCCATGGACTCAAACCAACATTAAGACCATCCTCAGGAAAGTCCATTTCAACTCAGCCCCCTCTGTTGCTACCCCAAGCCAGCAGATCAAACGTTTCTTGTTGCTAGGAGACAATTGGAATGTGAGGCTGGCTGCCCAGGCATCCATACTTAGAACCCTGTTCTGGAAAAATACCTTATAAGACGTCCTGGAGCCATCCAACAAATCTTAATTGTCCCACAGAAGGAATCCTTGTGGTTTGGAGCATCTCACAACTCCAATAGTGGGAAAACCCCCATGGCCTCATAATGCCGCCCCTTCCTGATGGGGCCAACATGGACAGAAACTCAAACCTGAGCCAAAGTCTGAACCTCGACCTGACTTCAGACGCATGAGATCTCAATTCAGCTCTGCAGAGTGTGCCTGCCATGTCCTTGCCCCAAAACCTAAGCCTAGCTTGTGTTCTCAGAATTCTGTCCTCACTCTCCTGGCCCACAAGCCCACCAGTTTGGGAATTCCGAAGCCACAATGCAGCACTCTGCCTGCCCTCCAGAAGAAAATCTTTGCCCTATGCTGCTAATAAGAAACCGCAAATGATTTTCTAATGCATGCCACTCGATTGTAAAGCAATTATACAGCCCACCCTGTATACTAATGCCCTGTCTGGCACAGCCTGAAACAAGATATCCCTAACGACACCCAGACACCTGGCCCCAACCTGGACACATAGGACCCGCTATGGCTGTAGGTCGTCATCTCTTCCCAACCTCGGTTTTCAGGCTTCAGAACCTAGACCTTATCTCCAATCACTGCCCAGGGGTGAACGTGATGCAGAAATTAGAATTCCTCCTTCCCCATGGCCAGAAACCTTGTGGTTGGCATGATGTCCAACGTTCAATGTGGGAAAACCTGCATTGTCCGAAAGGCCACGCCAGTGCTTGAGGGCCGCCTAGGGCACAGACATGCATTGTGACCTGCAGCGTGAGTCCCGTATTAAAGTAACGCCTCTCAGTGGCTGGACCAAGATCCTGCATATGGGGCTTGTCATATCCATAGGCCCCCAGGCTTAACCAGAGGGCGAGTATTCCAGTTGTCAGTACCCACTGCTATGCTCTAGAATCCCTCTACTGGGGGGACACATGAAGCAGAAAACAGGACACTTCCCTTCCCACAGAATGAACCCAAACTCTTGGGGGCTGGACAAACTACCAGAGAGGGAGACTTCTACGACCCGTGACGCAACTCCTACATTAAACGGCCATTGTGGACAAAACATCCAGAGACAAAAGCCTGAGCGACTGCCTCCCTCTCACCCTTCTTTCATATCCAGAGGAGCTCCCCTCATGGACTATAGATCAGGCCTGCCGTAACCTCGGCCCCAAACCTGAGCTGAGTTAGGGTTTTTGGATGTCTGTCTTCACAGCCATGGCCCACACAGCCTCCAGGCTGGGGTCTCTGGAGCCACACCACAGAACTGTGCCTGCTCTCTCCTAAGAAACTGCCCATTCCATTGGCCACAACTCTACAAATTAGTAGAAACCTCAAGGTCCCCAAGGACATCCCACTACCGCAAGCCGCACTGGACAAATAGGGGCATTATGACACAAGCTGAGCAACTACTACCTCCATGCAGACACACAGACAGATATCCGCAGAGACAGAAGATTGAACCAGACAGGCCCCGAGGCCCTATTATGAACTCTTGCTTTGGTGTCCAGGTATCACTCCTCAGAGGCCTGGGTTCGAAGACCAGCATACGGGGCTTTCCTGAGGCACTAGACAGAAGACCTCTCATCTCCACATGGGAAGCTTCCTTGTTGGAGTTGTGTCAAGCCCTTCGGGTTGGAGAATCCTGCAGAGTTCCTTATCTACTGCCATTTTCCAAGGTATCCATGGCCACCAACCCACATTATGACTCATCCTCAGGAGAGTCCATTTAAACTCAGCCTTCTGGGTAGGTCACCCAAGAGCCCGCAGATTGAGCGTGCCTTGTCTCGACCAGGCAATGGGAAGGTGAGTTGGCGTTTCTCGGCATCCATGCTTAGGCCCCTGCTCTCGAGTCTTTCTGTATGGGGCATCAAGGGACCATCCAATAGTACTCGACTGTCCTGAAGAAGGAAACTTTGAAGTTTGGAGCAGCTCACAACTCCCAGCGTAGGGAAACCTCCCTGGCCTCATGACGCCCCCACCCCCTTCATGTAAGGGCCGTCATGGACACAAACTGCAGCTTGAGGCAACATCTGATACTCGCCCTGACCTCACCTGCAGGAGATCTCGATTCAGCCTCTGCAGAGTGGGCCTGCCATGCTCTTGGCCCCAAAACTCATGCTAGCTTGTGTTTTCAGACTTCCTTCCTCACAATCCTGGCCACATCCCTCCAGTTTGGCAATTCTGGAGACACAATGCAGCACTCTGCCTGCCCTCCAGAAGAAAAATGTTGCCCTATTGGGCTAACCGGAAACGCCAAATTAGTAACAACTTCCATGCCACTCGACCATACCGCAATTATACAGTCTAGCCTGTGCACTAAAGCCCTGTCTGACACAGCCTGAGGGCAGACCTCCAGTCCAACACCCAGACAGCTGGCCATACACACAGCATATCACACCCACAATGGCTTTAGGCCATCATCTCTACCCAACCTCAGTTTTCACCTTCAGAACCTAGACCTTATCTCCACTCACTGTTCAGCAGTGAACGTGATGCAAGAATCAGAACTTCTCCTTCGCCTTGGCAAGAAACCTAGTGGTTGGCATGTTTTCCAACGTTCAGTGTAGTTGAATCCAGTGTGGCCCATGAGGCCCCGCCCATGTTTATGGGCCACATTGGTCACAAACACACATTGTGTCCCTCAGCCTGATCCCAGGCCTCAGGTTAGGCCTTACAGTGGCTGGATGAAGAGACAGCATATTGGGCTTGCCATGCCCCTATGCCCCAAATTTTACCCATAGTTCGGGTACTCCCTTCACTTTTCCCCAGGGCTCTTCTTTGGAATTACTCTTTTGGCGGGACACCTGAGGTAACAAACCTGAAAGGAGTCCTCCCATTCCACAGATTGATGAAAAACAATTGGGGTCGGGCCAAATCCACAGAGTGGAAAATTCGTCCATGGCCCATGAGGCCTCCCCGACATTCCACGGCCATCTCTGATACAAAATCCAGAGACAAAAGCCTGAGCAAGCGCCTCAGACTCGCTCTCTCTTCATATCCGGAAGAGTTCTTCTCATGGTTTATAGATCGGGCCTGCCATACCTACGTCCCCAAACCTAAGCTGAGTTTGTGTTTTCAGACTTCTGTCCTCAAAGTCCTGGGCCACACACCCTCCAGGCTGGGGCCCCTGGAGTCACACATTAGGACTGTGCCAACCCAATCCATGGGAATTCTGCCGATGCCATTGTCCAAAACAGTAAAATTTGGAGAACCCTACAAATCCCTGAGGCCATCCAATAGTGCAGGTTGCCCGGGACAAACAAGGGCGGTCTGATACCTGCTGAGCATCTACCTCCACTCATACCATAAATGGATGTCCCCTGAGAAGAAGATTGAACCAGACAGGACCCTAGGCCATAATCGGATACATTGCTTTGGATTACAGGCATGTCTCCTCAAAAGCCTGGATTCCAATACCAGCATAGAAGTTTTCCTGAGGCAGCCATCAAAACAAATCTCGTCTCCACAAGGAACCTTGTGCATCGAGCTATGTCAAAAGCTTAGGAGAATACTTCAGGGTCCCGGTGCCACCGCCCCTTTTTAAGGCCCTCATGGACACAAACACACATTAGGACCCATCCTCAGGAAAGTCCATATCAAGTCAGCCACCCCGGTTGCTCCCGCAGAGCCATCAGATCTAAACTGTCTTGTTGCTGGGAGACATTTGGAATGCGAGGCCGGCTTCCCAGGCGTTCATCCTCGAACAGTGCCCTGATGTCCTGAAGCTGCCCAACAGGTCTCAATTGTCCCGCAGAAGGAATCCTTGATGGGGGCATCCCACAACTCCCAACGTGGGAAAAACTCCATGGCCTTGAGATTCCGCTCCCTTCATGAAGGGTCCGTCATGCTCAGAAACTCCAACCTGAGCCAACGTCTGATCCTCGCCCTGACTTCAGATGCATGAGATATTGGTTCAGATCTACAGTGGTACCTGCCGTGTCCTCGACCTGAAACCCAAGTCTAGCTTGTGTTCTCAGACTTCCGTCCTCACACTCCTCTACACGAAGCCCTCAAGTTTAGCAATTCCAGACTGACAATGAAGCACTCTGCCTGCCCTCTAGAAAACAAATTTTGCCTAATGAGCTGCCCAGACAACTTATATGAGGATAAATCTACATGGCACTCGACTGTACCCAAATTATATAGTCTAACCTGGGCACTAATGCACTGTCTGACACAACCTGAGCCCGGACCTCCTGACCAACACCCAGACAGCTGACCGCACACTGAGCACATCAGACCTGCCATGGCCTTAGGTCATCATCTCTTCCCTACCTCAGTTTTTAGGCTTCAGAACCTAGACCTTATCGCCAATCACTGCCCAGGGGTGCCTGTGATGCAGAAATCAGAACTCTTCCTTACCCATGGCAAGAAACCTTGTGGTTGGCATGTTGTCCAACGTTCAGTGTAGGAGAAACCAGGATTCACCATGAGGCCCTGCCCATTCTTGTTTGCGAAGTGGGCATAGACACGCATTGTGACCCTCAGCGTGAGTCCTGTCCTCTAGTAAGTCCTCTCAGTGGCTCGACTATTAGATGTCATAATGGGCTTGACATGTCCCTAGGCCATGATTTTTAACCAGATTTCTGGTTGTCCGTTCGGCCCTCCCCAGGGCTCTACTCTGGAATCACTCATTTGGTGGGACACCTGAGGTTAAAAAACAAAACATGGCAAATCAACAACAACAACAAAACGGACTTCTTCCATCCCACAGAATGACCCCAAACTCTTTGGACGGGGCCAAACCCCCAGAGTGTAAGACTCGTCCATTTCCCATGAAGTCACCAGGGAATTTCACGACCATGAGTGACACGATATCCAGAGACAAAAACTTGAGCACGAGCCTCACACTCGCCCCTTATTCATATCCCGAAGAGTTCTCCTCATGGTCTGTAGATCAATCCTGCCATATCTATGACCTGAAACAGAAGCCGCGTTTGTGTTTTCAGATGACTGTCCAAACAGCTCTGCCTACACACCCTACAGGCTCAGGCCCCTGGAGCCAAACCTGAGGACTGTACTTGCCTTCTCCAAGGGAATTGTATGTGCCCATTCCAATGGCCACAACCTACTAATAGGATAAACCTGCAAACTCCCTGAGGCCATCCCAATAGTGGTGGCTTCCCAGGACAAACTCGGGCAATCTGAGCCCATCTGAGCACCTACATGCACTCAGACGCATAGACTGATGTTCCCAGAGGTAAAAAGGTACGAACAGGCCCCTAGGCACTATTCGGATTCATTGTTGTGGTATCCAGTCATCTCTCCTCAGAGGCCTGGATTTCAATACCAGCATATGGCTGTTTCCTGACTCATCCGGCATAAAAAATCTCATCTATATATGGGAAACTTGCACGTTGGAGCTGTGTCAAAGCCTCTGTTTGAAAAAACCCTTCAGGACCCCAGTGCCACCGCTTCATTCCAAGGTCTCCATAGACACAAAAACATATTAGGATCCATCCACAGGAGAGTCCATTTCAACTCAGATCCAGATTGCTCGCCCAGATCCAGCAGATATAACCTGTCTTGTTGCTAGGACACAATTGGAATGCAAGGTGGGCTACCCAGGCATCCATCCTTAGAACCCTGCTCGGAATCGTTGGCCTGGAGCCAACCAACATGTCTCAATTGTCCTGCACAAGAATCTTTGCAGTTTGGAGCTTCTCACAACTAACATCGTGGGAAAACCCCCATGGCCTCTTGACCCCCCCGCCCCTTCATGAAGGGGCCATCAGGGACAGAAACACCAACCTGAGCGATCTTCTGATCCTCGCCCTGACTTCAGAAGCACGAGATCTCGATTCAGGTCTGTAGATTGTTCCTGCCTTGTCCTCACCCAGAAACCTAAGCCTAGCTTGTGTTCTCAGATTTCCGTCTTCAGACTACTGGCCCACAAGCCTCCAGTTTGCAAACCAGAACTATAATGCAGCACTCTTCCAGCCTTCAGGAAGAAAAACATTGCCCTGTGGGGCTACCCAGAAACTCCAAATGAGGATCAACCTGCACGCCATTCGACTGTACCCCAAATATATAGGCTGACCTGGGCACTATTGCCCTTTCTACACAGCCTGAGCCTGGACTTCCTGGCCCCACCCAGAAAGCTGGTCGAACACTGAGCACGCCGGATGAGCCATGTCCTTAGGTCGTCATCTCTTCCCAACCTCGATTCTCAAGTTTCAGAACCTAGACCTTATCTCCAATCACTGCCCAGGCTTGTAAGTGATGCAGAAATCACAACTCCTTCCCCGTGGCTAGAAACCATGTGGTTGGCATGTTTTCCAATGTTCAGTGTAGTTGAAACCAGTGTGGCCCATGAGGCCCCGCCCATGTTTATGGGCCACATTGGTCACAAACACACATTGTGACCCTCAGCCTGATCCCAGTCCTCAGGTAAGGCCTCTCAGTGGCTGGATGAAGAGACAGCATATTGGGCTGGCCATGCCCCTAGGCCCCAAATTTTACCCATAGTTCGGTTTGTCCCTTCGCTTTTCCACAGGGCTCTTCTTTGGAATTCCTCTTTTGGCGGGACACCTAAGGTAACCAACCTGAAAGGAGACCTCCCATTCCACAGATTGACAAAAAAGAATTGGGATCGGGCCAATTCCACAGAGAGGAAGATTCGTCAATGTCCCATGAGGTTTCCCAGACAAGCCACGGCCATCACGGATACCGAATCTAGAGACAAAAGACTGAACAAGCACCTCAGACTCGCTCTTTCTTCATATCCTGAAGAGTTCTTCTCATGGTTTATAGATCGGGCCTGCCATACCTACGTCTCCAAACCTAAGCTGAGTTTATGTTTTCAGACTTCTGTCCTCAAAGTTCTGGGCCACACACCCTCCACGCTGCGGTCCCTGGAGCCACACATAAGGACTGTGCCTACCCAATCCATGGGAACTCTGCCCATTCCATTGTCCAAAACCGTAAAATTAGGAGAACCCTCCAAATCCCTGAGGCCATCCCAATTGTGCAGGTCGCCCGTGACAAACAAGCGCGGTCTGATAGCAGCTGAGCATCAACCTCCACTCATACCATAGATGGATGTCTGCAGAGAAGAAGATTGAACCAGACAGGACCCTGGCCATATCGGATCCATTGCTTTGGTTACAGGCATGTCTCCTCAAAAGCCTGGATTCCAATACCAGCATAGGGGTTTTCCTGAGGCAGCAATCAGAACAAATCTCGTCTCCACAAGGAAACATGTGCATCGAGCTATGTCAAAAGCTTAGGAGAATACTTCAGGGTCCTGGTGCCACGGCCCCATTCCAAGGCCCCATGGACACAAACACACATTAGGACCCATCCTCAGGAAAGTCCATATCAAGTCAGCCACCCCGGTTGCTCCTGCAGAGCCATCAGATCTAAACTGGCTTGTTGCTAGGAGACAATTGGAATGCGAGGCTGGCTTCCCAGGCATCCTCCCTCGAACGGTGCTCTGGAGTCATTCCATATGGGATGTCCTGGAGCTGCCCAAAGGTCTCAATTGTCCCGCAGAAGGAATTCTTGAAGGGGGCAACCCACAACTCCCACGTGGGAAAAACTCCATGGACACGAGATTCCAGCTCCCTTCATGAAGGGGCTGTCAGGCACAGAAACTCCAACCTAAGCCAAAGTCTAATTCTCTCCCTGACTTGAAATGGATGAGATATTGGTTCAGATCTGCAGGGGGTACCTGCCGTGCCCTTGCCCTGAGCCCAAGTATAGCTTTTGTTCTCAGAATTCCGACCTCACTCTCCTGGCCTCAAAGCCCTCATGATTGGTAAATCCGGTCCCACAATGCAGCACATGGCCTGCTTTCTGGAAAAAAAATATTGCCTAAAGAGCTGCCAAGGCACCTTATATGAAGATAAACCTACACGGTACTCGACTTTGCCCGAATTATATAGTCTAACCTGGGCACTAATGCACTGTCTGACACAACCTGAGCCCGGACTTCCTGACCAACACCCAGACAGCTGACCGCACACTGAGCACATCAGAACCACCATGGCCTTAGGTCATCATCTCTTCCCTACCTCAGTTTTCAGGCCTCAGAAACTAGACTTTATCTCCAATCACTGCCCAGGGGTGAGTGTGATGCAGAAATCAGAACTTCTCCTTACACATGGCAAGAAACCTTGTGGTTGGCATGTTGTCCAACGTTCATTGAAGGAGAAACTAGCATTCACCCTGAGGCCCGCCTATTCTTGAGTGCGACGAGGGCATAAATATGCATTGTGACCCTCAGTGTGAGTCCTGTCCTCTAGTAATTCCTCTCAGAGCCTGGAACACTAGATGTCATAATGGGCTTGACATAGCCCTAGGCCCCAATTTTTAACCAGATTTCTGTTTGTCCAGTCACCCCTCCCCAGAGCTCTACTCTGGAATTCCTCATTTGGTGGGACAACGGAGGTTAAAAAATGAAACAAAACAAAGCACAACAACAAAAAAAACGACTTCTTCCATCCCACAGAATGACCCCAACCTCTTTGGAAGGGGCCAAATACCCAGAGAGTAAGACTCGTCCATTTCCCATGAAGTCACCCGGAAATTTCACGACCATGAGTGACATGATATGCAGAGACAAAAACATGAGCAATAGCCTCACACTCGCTTTTTTTTCATATACCAAAATGTTCTCCTCATGGTCTGTAGATCAGTCATGCCCTACCTATGACCCGAAACAGAAGTCGAGTTTGTGTTTTCAGACAACTGTCCAAACAGCCCTGGCTTACACACCCTATAGGCTCAGGCCCCTGAAGCCAAACCTGAGGACTGTTCTTGGCCTCGCAAGGGAATTGTGTGAGCCCATTCCAATGGCGACAACGCAACTAAAAGTATAAACCTTTAAATTCCCTGAGGCCATCCCATAGTGTTGGCTTCCAAGGACAAACACGGGCAATCTGAGTTCATCTGAGCACCTACCTGCACTCTGACCCATAGATAGATGTCGCCCGAGGTAAAAAGAAACCAACAGGCCCCTAGGCACTAATCGGATTCATTGCTTTGGTTTCCAGGCATCTCTCCTCAGAGGCCTGGATTTCAATACCAGAATATGGCTGTTTCTTGACTCACCCATCAGAACAAATCTCCTCTACACATGGGAAACTTGCATGGTGGAGCTGTGTCAAACCTCTGTTTAGGAGAAGCCTTCAGGGCCCTAGTGCCACCGCTTAATGCCACAGTCTCCATAGACACAAAAACATATTAGGAACCATCCACAGGAGAGTCCATTTAAACTCAGCCTCCTCGGTTGCTCCCCGAGATCCAACAGATCTAGCCTATCTTGTAGCTAGGAGAATATTGGAATGCGAGGTGGGCTACCCAGCCATCCATCCTTAGAACCCTGCTCAGAATCGTTGGCCTGGAGCCAACCAACTGGTCTCAATTGTCCCACAGTAGAATCTTTGCAGTTTGGAGCTTCTCACAACTCCCATGGTGGGAAAACCCCCACGGCCTCGTGAATCCCCCCCTTTATGAAGGGGCCATCAGGGACAGAAAGTCAAACCTGAGGCATCGTCTGATGCTCAACCTGACTTCAGGTGCACGAGATCTCGATTCAGGTCTGTAGATTGTGCCTGCCATGTCCTCACCATAAAACCTAAGCCTAGCTTGTGTTCTCAGAGTTCCGTCCTCAGACTACCGGCCCACAAGCCCTCCAGTTTGGCAATCCGGAAGTAAAATGCAGCACTCTGTGGGCCCTCCAAGAAAAACATTGCCCTCTGGGGCTACCTAGAAACCCCAAATGAAGATCAACCTGCACGCCATTTGGCTGTACACCAAATATATAGGCTGATCTGGGCATCATTGCCTTCTCTGACACAGCCTGAGCTGGACCTCCTGGCCCCACCCAGACAGCTGGCCGCACACTAGGCACATTGGAACCGCCATGGCCTTAGTTCGTCATCTCTTCCCAACCTCGGTTTTCAGGCTTCAGTACCTAGACCTTATCTCTAATCACTGCCCAGGTTTGAAAATGTTGCAGAAATCAGAACTCGTTCCCTTGGCAAGAAACCTCGTGGTTGGCATGTTGTCCAACGTTCAGTGTAGTTGAAACCAATGTGGCACATGAGACCCAGCCCATGCTTGAGGGCCACATTGGTCTCAAACACACATTGTGACCCTCAGCCTGAGCCCGGTCCTCAGGCAAGGCCTCTCAGGGGCTGCATGAAGAAACAGCATATTGGGCTTGCCATGCCCCTAGACCCCAATTTTTAACCATAGTTCGGGTTGTCCCTTCACTCTTGCCCAGGGCTCTGCTTTGGAATTCCTCTTTTGGTGGGACACCTCAGGTAACAAACCTGAAAGGAGTCCTCCCATCCCACAGATTCACGAAAAAGAATTGTGATCGGACCAGATCCACAGAGAGGAAGATCCGTCCATGGCCCAGGAGGCCTCCCCGACATTCCTCGGCCATCGCTGATACAAAATCCAGAGACAAAAGCCTGAGCAAGCGCCTCAGACTCGCTCTTTCTTCATATCCTGAAGAGTTCTTCTCCTGGTTTGTAGGTCGGGCTTGCCATACCTACGTTCCCAAACCTAAGATGAGTTTGTGTTTTTTATTTTCTGTCCTCAAATTCCTGGGCCACATACCCTCCAGACTGAGCCCCTGGAGCCACACATTAGTACTGTGCCTACCCAATCCATGGGAATTCTGCCCATGCCATTGTCTCAAACCGTTCAAATTAGGAGAACCCTCCATGGTCCCTGAGGCCATCCCAATGGTGTAGGTTGTCCCGGACAAACAAGGGCCGTCTGACACCAGCTGAGCATCAACCTCCACTCATACCATAGATGGATGTCCCCAGAGAAGAAGATTGAACCAGGCAGGACCCTAGGACATAATGGGATCCATAGCTTTGGTTTACATGCATGTCTCCTCAAAAGCCTGGATTCCAATACCAGCATAGGGCTTCTCCTGAGGCACCCATCAGAACAAATCTCGTCTCCACAAGGAAACTTGTGCATGAGAGCTATGTCAAAGGCTTGGGAGAATACTTCAGGGTGCCGGTGCAACCGCCCCATTCCAAGGCCCTCAGGGACACAAACAAACATTAGGACCCATCCTCCGGAAAGTCCATTTCAACTCAGCCACCCCGGTAACACCTGCTGAGCCATCAGATCTATACTGTCTTGTTGCTAGAAGAAAATTGGAATGCGAGGCGGGCTTCCCAGGCATTCATCCTCGAATGGTGCTCTCGAGTCATTCCATATGTGATGTCCTGGAGCTGTCCAACAGGTCTCAATTGTCCCGCAGAAGGAATCTTTGAAGGGCCATCTCACAACTCCCAACGTGGGAAAACCTCCATGGCCTAGAGATTCCACTCCCTTCATGAATGGGCCATCATGTACAGAAACTCCAACCAGAGCCAATGTCTGATCCTCGCCCTGAATTCAGATGCATGAGATATTGGTTCAGATCTGCCGAGGTACCTGCCGTACCCTCGACCTGAAACCCAAGTCTAGCTTGTGTTCTCAGACTTCCGTCCTCACACTCCTGGCCCAGAAGACCTCAAGTTTGGCAATTCCGAACCCACTGTGCAGCACTCTGCCTGCCCTCTAGAAAAAAAAATGCCTCATGAGCTGCCCAGGCACATCATATGAGGATAAACCTACACTCCACTTGACTGTACGTAAATTATATACTCTAAGCTGTGCACTAATGCACGGTCTGACACACCTGAGCCCGGTCCTCCTGACTAACACACAGACAGCTGACCACACACTGAGCACAACAGTCCAGCCATGGCCCTCGGACATCATCTCTTCCATACCTCAGTTTTCAGGCTTCAGAACCTACCTTTTCTCCAATCACTGCCCAGGGGTGATGGTATGTAGAAATCAGAACTCCTCCTTACCCATGGCAAGAAACCTTGTGGTTGGCATGTTGTCCAACGTTCAGTGTAGGAGAAACCAGCATTCACCCTGAGGCCCAGCCCATTCTCAAGTGCGACGAGGGCATAAACACACCAAACTCTTTGGACGAGGCCAACCTTCTAAAGAGTAAGACTCGTCCATTTCCCATGAAGTCACCCGGAAATTTCACGACCATGAGTCACACGATATCCAGAGATAAACTTGAGCAAGAGCCTCACACTCACCCTTTTTTCATATCCCGAAGAGTTCTTCTCATGTTCTGTAGATCAGTCCTGCCATACCTATGACCCGAAACATAAGCCGAGGTTGTGTTTTCAGACAACTGTCCAAACAGCCGTGGCCTACACACCCCAAAGGCTCAGGCCCTTGGAGCCAAACCTGAGGACTGTACTTGCCCTCTCCAAGGGAATTGTGTGTACCCATTCCAATGGCCGCAATCCTACTAATAGGATAAACCTCCAAAGTTCCTGAGGCCATCCCAATAGTGGTGGCTCCCCAGGACAAACAGGAGCAATCTGAGCACATCAGAGCACCTACCCGCACTCAGACCCATAGACTGATGTCCCCAGAGGAAAAAAGGAATGAACAGACCACTAGGCACTAATCGGATCCATTGCTATGGTTTCCAGGCATGTCTCCTCAGAGGCCTGGATTTCAATACCAGCATATGGCTGTTTCTTGACTCACCCATCAGAACAAATCTCATCTACATATGGGAAACTTGCACGGTGGAGCTGTGTCAAAGTCTCTGTTTAGAAGAACCCATCAGGGACCCAGTGCCACCGCTTCATTCCAAGGTCTCCATAGACACAAAAACATATTAGGACACATCCACAGGAGAGTCAATTTCAACTCAGCCTCCTCAGTTGCTCCCCCAGATCCAGCAGATCTAACCTTTCTTGTAGCTAGGAGAAAATTGGAATGCCAGGTGGGGTACCCAGCCATCCATCCTCAGAACCATGCTTGGAATCCTTGGCCTGGCGCCAACTAACAGGTCTCAATTGTCCTGGAGAAGAATCTTTGTAGTTTGGAGCTTCTCACAACTCCCATCGTGCGAAAACCCCCATGGCCTCGTGATTCCCCCCCTTCATGAAGGGGCCATCAGGGACAGAAAGTCCAACCTGAAGATCGTCTGATCCTCACCCTAACTTCAGATGCACGAGATCTCGATTCAGGTCTGTAGATTGTGCCTGCCATGTCCTCACCCATAAAAACTAAGCCTAGCTTGTGTTCTCAGACTTCAGTCCTCAGACTACTGGCCCACAAGCCCTCCAGTTTGGCAATCCAGAAGTACAATGCGGCACTCTGCCTGCTCCCTGGAAGAAGAACATTGCCCTCTGGGGCTACCCAGAAACCCCAAATGAGGATTAACCTGCACGCCATTTGGCTGTACACCAAATATATAGGCTGAAGTGGGCACAATTGCCCATTCTGACACAGCCTGAGCCTGGAACTCCTGGCCCCACCCAGACAGCTGGCCGCACAATGAGCACATCGGACCTGCCATGGCCTTAGGTCGTCATCTCTACCCAACCTCGGTTTTCAGGCTTCAGAACCTTGACCTTATCTCCAATCACTGCCCAGGTTTCAAAATGTTGCAGAAATCCGAACTCGTTCCCTTGGCATGAAACCTCGTGGTTGGCATGTTGTCCAACGTTCAGTGTAGTTGAAACCAGTGTGGCACATGAGACCCAGCCCATGCTTGAGGGCCACATTGGTCTCAAACACACATTGTGACCCTCAGCCTGAGCCCGGTCCTCAGGCAAGGCCTCTCAGTGGCTGCATGAAGAAACAGCATATTGGGCTTGCCATGCCCCTAGACCCTAATTTTTAACCATATTTCGGGTTGTCCCTTCACTCTTGCGCAGGGCTCTGCTTTGGAATTCCTCTTTTGGTGGGACACCTCAGGTAACAAACCTTAAAGGAGTCCTCCCATCCCACAGATTCACGAAAAAGAATTGGGATAGGGCCAAATCCACAGAGAGGAAGATTCGTCCATGGCCCATGAGGCCTCTCCGACATTCCACGGCCATTGCTGATACATAATCCAGAGACAAAAGCCTAACTAAGCGCCTCAGACTCGCTCTTTCTTCATTTCCTGAAGAGTTCTTCTCATGATTTGTAGTTCGGCCGTGCCATACCTACGTTCCCAAACCTAAGCTGAGTTTGTGTTTTTTGAGTTCTGTCCTCAAAGTCCTGGGCCACACACCCTCCAGGCTGGGCCCCTGGAACCACACATTAAGACTGTGCCTAACCAATCCATGGGAATTCTGCCCATTCCATTATCCAAAACCGTACAAATTAGGAGAAACCTCCAAATTCCCTGAAGCCATACCAATGGTGTAGGTTGTCTGGGACAAAAAAGGGCCGTCTGACACCAGCTGAGCATCTACCTCCACTCATACCATAGATGGATGTCCCCAGAGAAGAAGATTGACCAGACAGGACCCCAGGCCATAATGGGATCCATAGCTTTGGTTAACAGGCATGTCTCCTCAAAAGCCTGGTTTCCAATACCAGCTGAGGGCTTCTCCTGAGGCACCCATCAGAACAAATCTCGTCTACACATGGGAAACTTGCATGTTGGAGCTCTCTCAAAGCCTCTGGTTAGAAGGACATTTCAGGTTCACGGTGCCAGCGCCTCATTCCAAGGTCTCCATGGAGACACACCCACATTAGGACCCATCCACAGGAGAGTCCATTTCAACTCAGCCCCCTCAGTTGCTCCCCCTGATCCAGCAGATCTAACCCGTCTTGTCGCTAGGAGATGATTGGAATGAGAGGCAGGCTTCCCAGACATCCATACTTAGAACCATTCGCAGAATTATGCTGTATGGGAAGTCCTGGAGCCAACCAACAGGTCTCAATAGTCCCGCAGAAGAATCTTTACTGTTTGGAGCATCTCACAAATCCCATCGTGGGCAAACCTCCATGGCCTCGTGATCCCGCCCCCTGTGCTTCATGAAGGGGCCATCAGGGACAGAAGCTCCAACCTGAGCGATCGTCTGATCCTCGCCCTGACTTCAGATGCAGGACATCTTGATTCAGCTCTGCAGAGTGTGTCTGCCGTGCCCTTGCCCAGAAACGTAAGTCTAGTTTGTGTTCTCAACTTCCATCCTCACATTCCTGGCCCACAAGCCCTCCAGTTTGGCAATTCCAGAACTACAAGGCAGCACTCTGCCTGCTTTCCGGAAGAAAAACATTGCCCTCTGGGGCTACCCAGATTCCCCAAATGAGGATCAACCTGCATGCCACTTGACTGGACCCCAATTATACAGGCTGCCCTGGGCACTACTGCCCTTTCTGGCACAGCCTGAGACTGAACCTCCTGGCTCGCACCCACCCAGCTAGCCACACACTGAGCACATCAGACCCGCCATGGCCTTAGGTCATCATCTCTTTCCAACCTCGGTTTTCAGGCTTCAGAACCTAAACCTTATCTCCAGTTACCACCCAGGGTTGAACATGATGCAGGAATCAGAACTCCTTCCCCATGGCAAGAAACCTTGTGGTTGGCATGTTGTCCAACGTAAAATGTAGTTGAAACCAGTGTGGCCCATGAGGCCCTGCAGATGCTTGAGGACCAAGTCGTTCACAAACATGCATTCTGACCCTCAACGTGAGCCCAGTTCTCAAGTAAGGCCTCTCAGTGGCTGGACCAAAAGACAGCATATTGGGCTTGTCATGCCCCTAGGCCCCAATTTTTAACCAGATTTCTGGTTGTCCAGTCTCCCCTCCCCAGGGATCGGCTTTGGAATCCCTCTTTTGGTGGGACACCTGAGGTAACAAAACTGAAAGGACTCCTCCCATCCCACAGTTTGACCCAAAACAATTGGAATCGGGCCAAATCCACAGAGTGGAAGACTCGTCCATGGCCCATGAGGCCTCCTGGACATTCCACTCCCATCGTTGACACAAAATCCAGAAACAAAAGCCTGAACAAGTGCCTCACAATCTCTCTTTCTTCATATCTGGAAGAATTCTCCTCACGGTCTGTAGATCGGGCCTGCCATACCTACGTCCCTAAACCTAAACTGAGTTTGTGTTTTAGACTTCTGTCTCCACAGTCCTGGTGCACACACCCTGCAGGCTGGAGCCCCTGGAGCCACATCAAAACTGTGCCTTCCCTCTCCACGGGAATTCTGCCCATTCCATTGTCCATAATCATAAAATTAGGAGAAACCTCCAAAGTCCCCAAGGCCTTCACAATAGTGTAGGCCGCCTGGGACAAACAAGGGCCATCTGACACCAGCTGAGCATCTAACTCCACTAATACCTTAGATGGATGTACACAGAGAAGAAGATTCAACCGGACAGGCCCCTAGGCTCTAAACGGAGCCATTGCTTTGGTTTCCAGTTATCTCTCTTCAGAGGCCTATATTCCAATAACAGTATATGGGGGTTTCCTGAGGCACCAATCAGAACAAATCTCGTCTCCACATGGGAAACTTGTCCTTTGGAGATGTCTCAAAACCTCCGGTTAGGAGAATCCTTCAGGGCCCATGCACCAACGCCCCATTCCAAGGTCTCCATGGACACAAACCCACATTAGCATCCATCCTCAGGAGAGTCCATTTCAACTCAGCCCCCTTGGTTGCTCTGACAGAGCCAGCATATCAAACCTGTCTATTTGCTAGGAGACAACTGCAATGTGAGGCGGGCTTCCCATGCATCCATCCTAAGATCCCTGCTCTGGTGTCATTCTGTATGGTATGTACTGGAGTGATACAAAAGGTCTCAATTGTTGATCAGAAGGAATCCTTGTTGTTTGGAGCATCTCACAACTCCCATTGTGGGTAAACCTCCATGGACTGGAGATGCTGTCCCCTTCATAAAGTGGCCAGAATGGACAGAAATTCAAACCTAAGCCTAGGTTTGAACCTTGCCCTGACTTCAGATTCATGATATCCCGATGCAGATCTGCAGAGGGTGCCTGCCGTGCCCTCGCCCAGAACCTACGCCTAACATGTGTTCTCAGACTTCCGTTCTCACACTCCCCGTCCACAAGGCATCCACTTTGGAAATTCCGGAGCCACAATGCAGCACTCTGCCTGTTCTCCAGAAGAAAAACATTGCCCTTGGGGCTACCCAGAAATGCCAAATAAAGATCAACCTGCACGGCACTCAGTTGTACCCCAATTATACAATCTACCCTGGGCACTAATGCCCTGTCTGACACAGCCCAAGCTTGGACCTCCCGACCAACACCCAGACAGCTGGCTCCACGCTGAGCATATCGGACCCGACATGGTCTTAGGTCGTCATCTCTTCCCAACCTCGGTTTTCAGATTTCACAACCTAGACCTTATCTCCAATCACTGCCCAGGGGTGAATGACATGCAGAAATCAGAATTAATACTTCCCCATGGCAAGAACTCATGTGGTTGACATGTTGACTATCATTCAGTGTAGGAGAAACAAGCATGCACCATGAGTCCCCACCCATGCTTGAGTACCACAAGGGCATAAACACGCATTGTGACCCTCAGCATGAGTTCTGTCCTCAATGAAGGCCTCTCAGTGGCTGGACCATTAGAAGGCATATTGGGCTTGCCATGCCCCTAGGCCCGTATTTTTAGTTAGATTTCTTGTTGTCCAGGGCTCTGCTCTGGAATCCCTCTTTTGGTGGGACACCTTAGTTAACAAAACTGAATCCCACAGATTAACCCAAAACTATTGGGATCTGGCCAAATCCACAGAGAGAAAGACTCTTCCATGGCCCATGAGGACTCCTCGACATTCCACAGCCATCATTGACACAAAATCCAGGGGCAAAAGCCTGACAAGTGTCACACTTTCACCCTTTATTCATATCCCAAAAAGTTCTCCTCATAGTCTGTAAATCGGTCCTGCCATACCTACGTCCCAAAACCTAAGCTGAGTTTGTGTTTTCAGACATCTGTCGCCACAGTCCTTGCCCACACACCCTCAAGGCTGGGCCCTTGGAGCCACACATCAGGTCTGTGCCTGCCCACACCACAGGAATTCTGCCCATTCCATTGTCCATAATCATACAATTTAGGAGAAACCTCCAAAGTCCCCGAGGCCATCCCTATAGTGTAGGCCGCCCGGACAAACAGGAGCGGTCTGACACCAGCTGAGCAACTACCTCCATTTCATAAAATAGACAGATGTAGACAGAGAAGAAGATTGAACCAGAGAGGCTCCTAGGACCTAATTGGATGCATTGCTGCGGTTTCTATGTATCTCTCCTCAGAGGCCTGGTTCTAATACCAGCATATGTGGGTTTCCTGAGGCACCAATTAGAACAAATCTTGTCTCCACATGGAAAACTTGCTCTTTCGAGTTGTTTCAAAATCTCCGGTTAGAATCCTTTAGAGCCCTGGGGCCACCACCCCATTCCAACGTCCTCATGGACACAAACACACATTAATACCCATCTTCAGGAGAGTCCATTTCAACTCAGCTCCCACGATTGCTCCTGCATAGCCATCAGATCGTACCTGTCTTGTGGCAGGGAGACAATTGGTGTAAGAGGCAGTCTGCTCAGGCATCCATCCTTAGAACCCGGCTCTGGAGTCATTCCATATGGGATGTCCTGGAGCCATCCAACAGTTCTCAATTTTCCCGCAGAAGGAATCCTTGCAGTTTGGAGCATCCCACAACTCCCAACGTGGGAAAACCTCCATGGCCTCGAGATTCCACCCCTTTGATGAAGAGGCCATCATGGACAGAAACTCCAACCTGCGCCTAAGTCTGATCCTCGTCCTGACTTCAGATGAATGAGATTTTGATTCGGATCTGCAGAGGGTGCCTGCCGTGCCCTCGCCCTGAAACTTAAGTCTAGCTTATGATCTCAGACTTACGTCCTCACACTCCTGGTCCCGACGCCCTTAAGTTTGGCAATTCTGGACCCACAATGCTGCACTCTGCCTGCCCACCAGAAGAAAAATGTTGCCCCAGTGAGCTTCCCTGACACAATAAATGAGGATGAACCTACATGGAACTCAACTGTACCCAAATTATACAGTCTAACCTGGGCACTAATGCACTGTCTGACACAGCCTGAATCCATACCTCCTGAAGAACACCCAGAAAGCTGACCGCACACTGAGCACATCGGACCCTCAATGACCTTAGGTTATCATCTCATCCCAACCTCGATTTTCTGGATTCAGAACTTAGATCTTATCTCCAGTCACTGCCCAGGGGTGAACATGATGCAGAAATCAGAATTCCTCCTTCCCCATGGAAAGAAACCTTGTGGTTCGTATGTTGTCCAAAGTTCAGTGTAGGAGAATCAAGCATGGCCCATGAGTCCCCGCCCATGCTTGATGCCTACATTGGGCACAAACATGCATTGTGACCCTCAGTGTGAGCACTGTACTCAAGTAAGACCTCTCAGTGGCTGGACCAAGGTACCCCATATGGGGATTGCCATGCCCTTAGGCCCCCAATCTTATACAGAGTTCGGGTTGTCCAGTCGCCCCTTCCCAGGGTTCTGCTCTGGAATCCCTCTTTAGTGGCACACCTGAGGTAAAAAAAACAAAACAAAACAAAAAAAAACAGAATGGACTCCTCCCATCCCACGGAATGACCCCAAAATATTGGGATCATCCAAATCCCCATAGAGGAACTCTCACCCATGGTCCATGAGGACGCCCCTACATTCCACGGCCATCAGTGACACAAAATCCAGAGTCAAAAGCCTGAGCAAGTGCCTCACACTCACTCTTTGTTCATATCCTGAAGAGTTCTCCTCAAGGTCTGTAGATCGGGCCTCCCATACCTATGTCCCCAAACCTAAGACGAGTTTCTGTTTTCAGACTTCTGTCCCCACAGCTCTGACCCACACACCCTCCATGCTTGAGCCCCTAGAGCCACACCTCAGGATTGTGCCTTCCCTCCCCAAAGGAATTCTGCCCATTTCATTGGCCACAAACTTGCAAATTAGGAGAAACCTCCAAAGTCAAAGTGGCCATCCCAATAGTGTAGACTGCCCAGGACAAATAGGGGCAATCTGACACCAGCTGAGGAACTACCTCCACTCAATCCCATAGACAGATGAACCGAGAGAAGAAGATTAAACCAGACAGGCCCCAGGCCCTAATCAGATCCATTGCCTTGGTTTCCAGGCATCTCTCCTCAGAGTTCTGGTTTCCAATACCAGCATATTGGGGGTTACTGAAGCACCAATGAGAACAAATCTTGTTTCCCCATGGGAAAAATGCTTCTTGGAGCTGTGTCAAAACCTCTGGTTAGGAGCATCCTTCAGAGCCCTGGTGCCACTGCCCCATTCCAAGGTCTCCATGGACACAATCCCACATTATGACCGATCCTCAGGAGAATGCATTTCAACTCAGCCCCCTCGGCTGCTACATCATAGGCAGCAATCAAACGTGCCATTTCGCTAGGAGACAATTGGAATGCAAGGCCGGATGCCCAGGCATCCATCCTTAGAACCCTGCTCTGCAATTGTTCCATATGGGATGCCCTGGAGCCATCCAACAGGTTTCAACTGACCCGCAGAAAATCCTTGTGGTTTGGAGCATTTCACTACTGCCATCATGGGAAAACACCAATGGCGGTGTGATGACCCCCCTTCATGAAGGGGCCATCATGGACAGAAACTCCAACCTGAGCCAACATATGAACCTCGCCCTGACCTCAGATGCATGAAATCTCAATTCAGCTCTGCAGAGTGTGCCTGCCATGTCCTCGCCCTGAAACCAAAGCAAAGCTTCAGTTCTCAGACTTACATCCTTGCATTCCTGGCCCCAAGGACTCCAGTTTGGCAGTTTCGGAGCCAGAATGCAGCACTCTGCCTGCCCTCCAGAAGAAAGACTTTGCCCTATGGGGCTACGGAGAAACCCCAAATAATTATCTTCTGCATGCCACTCAACTGTACCCCAATTATACAGCGTATCTGGGCACGAATGCCCTGTCTGGCACAGCCTGAGTGCAGACCTCCTGAACGACACCTAGAAAGCTGGCCCCAAACTGAACACATCGGACCCGCCATGGCCTTAGGTCGTCATCTCTTCCAAACCTCGGTTTTCAGGCTTCAGAACCTAGACCTTATCTCCAATTAGTGCCCAGAGGTGAACGTGATGCAGAAATCAAAACTCCTCCTTCCCCATGGCAAGAAACCCTGAGGTTGGCATGTCCAAGGTTCAGTGTAGGAGAAACCTGCAAGCTCAATGAAGTCCCGCCCAATATTGAGGACCACCTTGGGCACAAACACACATTGTGACCCTCAGCATGAGTCCACTATTCAGGTAACGTCTCTCAGTGGCTGGACCAAGAATCTGCATATGGGCTTGCCATGCCCATAGGACCCCAGGCCTAACCAGAGGGTGGGTATTCCAGTTGTATGTACCCAGTGCTCTGCTCTAGAATCCCTCTATTCTGGGAACACATGAGGCAGAAAACAGGACTCCTCCCTTCCCACAAAATGACCCCAATCTCTTGGGAGCCGGACAAATCACCAGAGAGGGAGACTTCCATGGCCCATGAGACCATGCTTACATTAAATGACCATCATGAATACAACATCCAGAGACATAAGCTTGAACGACCGCCTCTCACTCGCCTTACTTTCTAATCACAATGAGCTCCCCTCACGGACTGTAGATCACTCCTGCCATAACCTCAGCCCCAAACCTCAGCCGAGTTTGTGTTTTTGGATGTCTGTCCCCACAGCCCTGGCCCACACAGCCGCCAGGCTGGGGCCTCTGGAGCCACACCACAGGACTGTCCTGCTCTCTCCAAGGAGACTATGCCCATTCCATTGCCCATAACCCCACAGAATAGGAGAAACCTCAAGGCCCCCGAGGACATCCCACTACTATAAGCCTCTCTGGACAAAGGCATCCTGACACTAGCTGAGCAACTACCTCCATGCAGAAACACAGACAGATGTCGGCAGAGACAGTAGATTGAACCAGACAGGCCCCTGGGCCCTAATCTGAACTCTTGCTTTGGTTTCCAGGTGTCACTCCTCAGAGGCCTGGGTTTGAAGACCAGCATCTGGGGCTTTCCTGAGACACCAAACAGAACAACTATCGTCTCCACATGGGAAGCTTCATTGTTGGAGCTGTGTCAAACCCTTCGGTTTGGAGAAACCTGCAGAGTCCCTGAGCCACCGCCACATTCCAAGGTCTCCATGGCCACCAACCCACAGTATGACTCATCCTCAGGAGAGTCCATTTCAACTCAGCCCTCTGAGAAACCCGCCCAAGAGCCTGCAGATTGAGCCTGCCTTGCCCCAAGCAGCCAGTGGGAATGTGAGGTGGCATTTGCAGACATTCATGCTTAGACCCCTTCTCTCGAGTCTTTCTGTAGGGGTCATCCTAGAACCATCTCATAGTACTCGACTGTCCTACAGAGGAAACCTTGATGTTTGGGGCAGCTCATAACTCCCAGCGTTGGGAAACCTCCCTGGCCTCATGACGCCCCCACCCCCTTCAGGAAGGGGCCATAATGGACACAAACTCCAACCTGAGGCAACGTCTGATACTCGCCCTGACCTCAGATGCAGGAGATCTTGATTCAGTCTCTGCAGAGTGGGCCTGCCATGCCCCAAACCTAACGCTAGCTTGTGTTTTCAGACTTCCCTCTTCACACTCCTGGCAAACAAGCCCTCCAGACTGGTAATTCCAGAACCACAACACAGTTTTCTGCCTGCCCACCAGAAGAAAAACGTTGCCCTATGGGGCTCTCCAGAAACCACAAATGAGAACCAATCTGCTCTGGCCTCGACCGCACCATAACTGGAAAAGCTACCCTGGTCAGTATTGCTCTGTCTGACACAGCCTGACGTCCCGACAGACAAGGAAACAGCTGGCTGCACACTAAGCACATCAGACAGGCCATGGCCTTATGCTGTCATCTCTTCCCAACCTGGGTTTTCAGACATCTGACCCTAGATATTATATCAAATCCTGGCAAACGTGGGTAACTGAAGCACAAATCAGATCTTCTCCTTCCCCATGGCTGGAAAGCTTGCTGTTGGCATGGAGTCATACCTTCAGTGTAGGAGAAACCTTCATGGCCCCTGAGGCCAAGTCTAAACTTGAGTGCCTCCTTGGGTACAAACTCGCATTGGGACCATCAGCATGGGCCCCATGTCGAAGTAAGTTCTCTCAGGACCTGGACTAAGAGCCCGCATATGGGGCTTGCCAAGCCCCTATGATCCCAATCTTCACAAGAGCTCGAGTATTCCATTTGCTCGAACCCAGGACTGTGATCTGGAGTCCCTCTCCTGGAAGAACACCTGAGCCAGACAGCAGGAATCCACCCTTCCCACAAAATGTCCCCAAAATCTTAAGAGCTGGACCAACTTCTCAGAGAGGGTGACTCTTCCATAGCCCCTGAGGTCACCCCTACATTCCACGGCTATGGGAGACAAAACATCCAAAGACAAAAGCTTGCGTGACTGCCTCCCATTTGCCCTTCTTTCATAAGCTGAGGATCTCCTCTCACGGTCTGTGGGTCCATCCTGCAATGCTCTCGGCTCCGCACCCAAGCCGAGTTTGTGTTTTCATACTTCTGTGCCCACAGCCCGGACCCACACACCCTCCAGGCTAGGGCCTATGGAGACACACTGAAGGACTGTGCCAGTCCTCTCCAAGAAAACTGTACCCAATCCATTGGCCACAACCCTAGAGATTAGGAGAATCCAATAAGGTCTCCAAGGCCATGCCTCGGCCATGGACTAAGAGGGGCACTCTGACACCAGCTGAGCAACTATCTCCACTTAGATACTCAGACAGTGTCCCCAGAGACAGAAGATTGAAACGGACAGGCATCTAGGCTCTAATCTGAACCCTAGCTTTGGTTTCCAGGTGTCTCTACTCAGAGAACTGGTTTGAAGACCAGTATCTGGGGCTTTTCTGAGGCACCAAAGAGAACCTGTCTCATCTCGACATAGGGATCTCTTTTTAATTGGAGCAATATTACACCCTTCGGTTAGGCGAATACTTCATGGCCCCTGAGCTGCCAACATATTCCAAGGTCTCCATGCACACAAACCCACATTATGACCCATCCGCAGGAGAGTCCATTTCAATTCAGCCCCCTAGTTAGCTCGCCCCAGAGCCAGTAGTTCAAACATGTCTTGTCACAAAGAGCCAATGGGAATGTGAGGTATGCTGTACAGGCATCCATCCTTCGAATCCTGCTCTCCAGTCTTTCCGTATGGGACATCCTGGAGCCATTCAACAGGACTCGACTGTCCAGCAGATGGAAAGCTTGTGGTATGGGTCAACGCACAAACTAGAGTTTGTGCTGGTGTCTAAGGTGCTGTGCAGGATTCTCCAATCTTGAGGGTTTGGCACAGGTCGAAGGGCATGGTTTCCTACTGGGGACAGGAGATATTCTATTGTGTGGCTCAGGGACCACATGTTGTATCCTAAGTTGGTATTTCAGAACAGGACCCTGAGGAGAGATGCCTGAAAACCTAATCTAGTGTTCCAATGACGTCCTAGGAGCATGTCAGGTACAATCTTCTGACCCAGGAACATTGAAATGGCTGTCTGCTTGGATGTAGGTGATCAGGGCGTTTCAGACTGGCATTTGTGTCCAGTGCTGCCGACAATATTGGGTTGGGCTTAGGGCTCTTGCGTGTTTCTCCTAAACTGGAAGGTTTGGGCAGGTTTGACGGGCACAGTTTCCTTGGGGATGGCAGGCCTAGTCATGTGTTGTGGATCCAGAGACCCTGTCCTGGAGGGCATATGAGCCATGGTTTTGGGAGAGAAGTCTGCAAACACAAATGTGGGTTATGGTTAGTGGAAAGGTGATCACAGGCCCAATGAGTAGATCTGGAGTGCAGCTTGTCAGGAGTTGTAATTAGGGTGACTGGAAGGCAGTAGCACAGGCTTTTCTCTCTATATTGTGTGTCCAGGATGGCCTCGGAATGCAGGTATAGTCTCATGGGTCCATGGGAAACTTTTCCTCTCTATGGATCTGTGCAGCTCATAGTTTGGTGGCTTTTTTGGGGAAGGGAAGAGTGTTGTTTTCCATCTTATGGGTGCCCCAAAACAGGGATTCCAGATACAGGCTCTTTTTCTGGGCATCTGGGACTTCCCACCAAGGGTTAGGATTTGCACCTAGGGGTGTATGAGGCCTGCAATGCGAGATCATGATGGTGCAACTGAGAGGGATTGTTTGAAAGCTTGCTCAGGCTGAGTCTCACAATGCCTGTTTGCTCCCATGGCGGCCCTCAGGAGTGGGAGTGGTCTCATTGGTCATATATCTGGCTCCCTCTTAGAGAGTTGGACACCCAACCCAACAGCCAAATGTCCTGCCATGAGGAAGGATGAGTTCTCTTCCGTCAGGTTCCTCTGTGCTTCAGGTTGCCCCATTGGCAGGGTTTCCAGCAAGGTCTCGAGATAGGTGCCTGAATATCAAGGATGGGTGGAGATGACGTACTTGGGCCATAGCAATCCCAAATGCTAGATATGAGGCCTAAAACTCGGTCGGGGCTCAGGCTCTGTCAGACACAGCGCTAGTGGCCATGGCAGCCTTTATATCAGAGTAGATTCGAGGGCGGAGCAGATTGATCCTCATGTGGAGTTTCTTGGGAAGATTCCCAGGCATTTGTTCATTCAATAGGGAAGGCAGAATGCTGTGTTGTGGCTCCAGATTTCCCAATCACGAGAGCTTGGGGACCAGTCAGTTTTGGGTGGAATTGTAAACAAAAGCTATGGTTCAATTCAGTGCCAAGCAGAAGGCAGTTCCAATTTGTAGCAGTTTACTCGAGACATCCAGCACTGGAATAAGGGTGGATGTCAGATGCTTGCTCACACTAGAGTTTTTGTCTATGATGACCGACAAGTGGAGGGGTGGTATAAAGAGGCCATGGAGGAGTTCACATGCTGAGGCCTGTGAACTGCTGCAAAAAGTAACATTTCTTTGTACAGTGTAGGTGAAGTCTGGTTTGTTTACTCTAGGTTTCCCCATGTGGAAAGTTTGTGAAGAAGAGCTCTCCGGCATGGATGCCAGGAAAGCACACCTCCATTGACAACTGCAGGTGAGGAACATGGCAGATTCGTTCTGGTGGCTTTGGGACAAAGTGCCAAGGCCTTGAGTTGACATGGGATCTCTTGCAGATGGGTCACAATGCTTGTTTGTTACCAGGGAGAACTTAGAATGTGCTGGTTGCTAAGGTGCCATGCAGGATTCTCCTACCCTGAGGGTTTGGCACAGGTCGAAGAGCATGGTATTCTTCTGGGGACAGGGGATGTTCTGTCGTGTGGCTCAGAGAAAACATGATGTGTCATAGATTGGTATTTTAGAACAGGCCCCTGAGGACAGATGCCTGAAAACCTAATGGGGTTCCATTGAGAGCCTAGGGGCATTTTAGGTTCAATCGTCTATCTCACGATCATTGACTTGGCTATTTCCCTGGATGTAGGTGATAAGGGTGTTTCAGACTGCGCATTTCCATCCCGAGTGGCCGGCAATATTGGTGGGGGCTCAGGGGCCACACAGGTTTCTCCTAATCTGGAAGGTTTGGGCAAATCTGATATGCACAGTGTCCTTGGGGTTGGCAGCCAGAGTTCTGTGGTGTGGCTCCAGAGATAACATTCTGGTGGGCATGTGAGCCATGGTTTTGGGAGAGAAGTCTGCAAACACAAATACAAATTAGGGTGAGTGGCGAGGTGATCACAGGCCCAATGCGTAGACCTTGAGGGAAGCTCGTCATGAACTATAATTAGGGAGACTGGAAGGCAGTAGCACAGGCTTTTCTCTCTGGATTGTGTGTCCAGGATGGCCTTGGAATGCAGGTGTGGTCTCATGGGTCCATGGGAGTCTTTTCCTCTCTATGGATCCTGGTGGCTCTCCATCGTTTGGTGGCTTTTTCGGGGAAGGGGAGAGTGATGTTTTCCACCTTATGGGTGCCCCAAAACAGGGATTCCAGAGACGGGCTCTGGTTCATGGCATCAGGGACATCACAACAAGTGCTAGGATTTGGGCTTAGGGCATATTAGGCCTGCAATGCGGGTTCATGGTGGTGCAACAGAGAAGGATTGTTTGAAAGCATGCTCAGGCTGAGGGTCACAAGGCCTGTTTGCCTCCAGGGCATCCCTGAGGCGTTTGTGTGGTCTCACTGGACTTGTAAATGACTCCCCCTTTCAGGGTTGAACACCCATCCTAACAGCCAAGTTTCCTGATATGAAGAAGGAGGAGTTCTCTATTGTGCTTCAGGATGCCCCATTATCAGGGATTCCAGCAAAGGTCTGGGGACAGGTGCCTGAATACCAAGGATGGGTAGAGATGAAATACTTGAGCCATGGCATTCCCAAATACTAGATGTGGGGCTCAAACTCTGGTGACTGACACTAGGTCTGGGCTCAGGCTCTGTCAGACACAGCACTAGTGGCCAGGGCAACCTATAAATCAGGGTCCCTCCGATATAGGGCCGAGCAGATTGATCCTCATGTGGGGTTTCTGGCCAGACTCACCAGGCACTTGTTTCTATCGGGAAGGCAGAATGCTGTGTTGTGTCTCCATAATTCGCTATCAAGAAGGCTTGGGGACCAGTCGGGTGAGGAAGGAATTGTAAACACAAGCTACAGTTCAATTCACTGCCAAGCGGAAGGCAGTTCCTGTGTCCAGCAGCTTTTTCGAGATATCCAGCACCTTAGTAAGGGAGGACGTCGGATATTTGCTCACACTGGAGTTTGTGTATATGATGACTGACAAATGGAGGGGTGGCGTCAAGAAGCCATGTAGGGATTTTCACGTTGAGACTCATGAGCTGCTCCAAATAGCAAGGTTTCATTCTACTGGACAGGTGGAGTGTGGTTTATTTGCTCCAGGGTCCCCCATGTGGAAAGTTTGGGTAGCAGAGCTCTACCGCATGGATGCCTGGAATGTTCAACTTCATTGACCATTGCAACTGAAGAACATGGCAGCTTTATTCTGGTGTCTCTGTAGCAAAGTACCAAGTCCTTGATTTGACATGGAATCTCTTGCAGATGGGCCACACAGCTGGTTTGTTACCAGGTAGATCTTAGAATGTGCTGGTGGCTTAGTAGTTGTGCAGGAATCTACTACTCTGGGATTTTGCACAGATTGTAGGGCACGGTTTCCTTCTGGGGACAGGAGATGTTCTGTTGTGTGGCCCAGGCACCACATGTTGTATCATAAGTTCGCATTCTAGAACAGGCCTCTGAGGACACATGTCTGAAAACCGAATCAATGGTTCCAATGACGTCCTAGGGGCATGTTAGGTTCATTATTCTGACTCAGGACCATTGACTTGGCTGTGTTCCTGGATGTAGGGGATCAGGGTATTTCAGACTGTGCATTTGTGTTCAGAGCGGCCGCCGAAATTGGGGTAGGCCCAGAGGCCTTGTAGGTTTCTCCTAATCTAGACAGTTTGGGCAACTGTGATGGAAACAGTTTCCTTGTGGATGGCAGGGACAGTCCTGCAGTGTGGATCCAGAGACCCCATCCTGGAGGGCATGTGTGCCATGGTTTTGGTAGATAAGTCTGCAAACACAAATTCGAATTAGGGTGAGTGGCGAGGTGATCACAGGCCCAATGCATATACCTTGAGAGCAGCTCATCTGGAACTGTAATTAGGGTGAATGGAAGGCAGTAGCACAGGCTTTTCTCTCCGGATTGTGTGTCCAGGATGGCCTCGGAATGCAGGTGTGTTCTCATGGGTCCATGGGAGACATTGCCTCTCTATGGATCCTGGTGGCTCCTCATAATTTGGTGACATTTTTGGGGAAGGGATGAGTGCTGTTTTCCATCTGAAGGGTGCACCAAAACAAAAATTCCAGAGATGGTCTCTGGGTCTGGGCACCTCGAAAATCCCACCAAGTTTTATGATTTGAACCTACAGGCATACCAGGCCTGAAATGAGGGATCATTGCGGTGAATCTGAGAGGGATTTTTTGAAAGCATGCTCAGGGTGAGGGTCACAATGCCTGTTTGTGCCAAGGGTAGTCCTCAGGAGTGTGTGTGTGGTGTCATTGATGTTGTAACTGGCTCCCCCTTTGAGGGTAGAACACCCATCCCAAAAGCCAGGTTTATTGCCATGGGGAAAGAAGAGTTCTCTATTGTGCTTCAAGTTCCCTAATTGGCAGGGATCCCTGCCAAGGTCTGGGGACAGGTGCCTGAATATCAAGGATGGGTAGAGATGACATACTTTGGCCATGGCAATCCCAAATGTTAGATATGGGGCCTGCTCTTTAGTGGCTGAAACTCAGTCGAGCTCAGGCTCTGTCAGACACGGCACTAGTGGCCATGGCAGCCTATAAATCGGTGTTGACTCGAGGGCCGACCTGATTGATCCTCATGTGGGTTTTCAGGGCAGACTCACCAGGCATTTCTTCATTCGATGGGGAAGGCAGAATGCTGCGTTGTGGCCCCAGATTTCCCTATCAAGAGGGCTTAGGGACCAGTCAGGTGAGGATGGAATTGTAAACACAAGCTATGGTTCAATTCAGTGCCAAGTGGAAGGCAGTTCCAATGTGCAGTGGTTTATTCAAGACATCCAGCACCGGGATAAGGGTGCATGTCAGATGTTTGCTTAGACTGGAGTTTGTGTCTATGATGACCGACCAATGGAGTGGTGGCATCAAGAGGCCATGGAGCAGTTTACACGCTGAGGCCTGTGAGTTGATCCAAACATAAGGTTTCCTTCTACTGGACAGGGGAGGTCTGGTTTGTTTACACCAGGTTCCCCCATGTGCAAAGTTTGGGTAGCATAGTACTCACACGTGGATACTGGAAAGCACACCTACATTGACCATTGCACCTAAGGAACATGGCAGGTTCTTTCTGGTTGCTCTAGGGCAAAGTACCAAGGCCTGGATTCTAATAAAGTTGGGTCACAATGCAGTTTTGTTATCACGGAAATCTTACTATGTGCTGGTGGCTAAGGGGCCATGTATGATTAGTCTATCCTGATGGTTTGACACCGGTCGAAGAACATGGTTTCTTTCTGGGTATCGGAGATGTTCTGTTGTGGGGCTCACGGACCAAATGTTGTATCATAAGTTGGTATTCCAGAACAGGCCTCTGAGGACAGATGCCTAAAAACTTCATCTAGGGTTCCAATGAAGTCCAAGGGGAATTTCAGGTTGAATCATCAGACTCAGGACCATTGACTTCAGTGTCTGCCTATATGTAGGCAACCAGAATGTTTCTGACTGTGCCTTTGTGTACAGAGTGGCCTCCAATATTGGGGTGGGCTCTGGGGCCTTGCAGGTTTCTCCTAATCTTGAAGGTTTAGGCAAATTTGTGGGCACGGTTTCCTTGGGGGTGGCAGGCACAGTCCTGTGGTGTGGCTCCAGAGACTCCATCGTGGAGGGCATGTAAGCCATGGTTTTGGGAGAGAAGTCTGCAATCACAAGCTCGGATTAGGTTGAGTTGCGAGGTGATCGTAGGCCCAATGCATAGACCTGGAGGGCAGATCGTCAGGAACTGTAAATCACGTACCTCGAAGGCACTAGCACTGGCTTTTGTATCTGGATTGTGTGTCCATGATAGCCTTGGAATGCAGGTGTGTTCTAATGTTTCCATGAGAGTATTTTCCTCTCTACGGATCCTGGAAGCTCCCAATAGTATGGTGGCTTTCTCGTTTGAATGGAAGAGTGCTGTTTTCAATCTTAGATGTTCCCCAAAAAGGGATCCCAGAGAAGGGCTGTGAGTCTGGGTGCTTGGAAAATCCCACCAGGATTAGGATTTGGGCCTAGGGGTGTACCAGGCCTACAATGTGAGACTTGGAGGTACAACTGAGAGCGTTTGTTTGAAAGCATGCTAGTCTGAGTGTCACAATGCCTGATGTGATTAGGGCAGCCCTTATGAGTGGGAGTTGTCTCCTTGGCCATGCAGCTGGCTACCACTTTAATGTAGGACACCCATCCCAACTACCAGGATTCCTGCCATGGAAAAGGAAGAATTCTCTATTGTGCCTCAGGTTCCCCCATTAGCAGGTATTCTAGCAAATGTCTGGGGACAGATGCCTGAATACCAAGGATGGGTAGAGATGAGGGACCTGAGACATGGCCAGTCTCACATGCCTGACTCTCTGAGTAGCTGACATGAATTGAGCACTCAGGCTCTGTCAGAAACAGAACTAGTGGTCAGGGCTGAGTATGAATCAGGGATCCCTCAAGGGCTGAGCAGATTGATCCTCATGCAGAGTTTCTGGGCAGAATCACCATGCCCTTCTTCTTTCTAAGGGGAAGGCAAAAAGCTGCGTTGTGGCCCCAGAATTCCCTATCAAGCGGGCTTGGGGACCAGTAGGGTGAGGATGGAATTGTAAACTCAAGCTAAGGTTCAATTCAGTGCCAAGCAAAAGGCAGTTCCATTGTGTAGTGTCTGATTCCAGATATCCAGCACCTGAGTAAAGGTGAAAGTCAGACATTTCCTCATGCTGGAGTTTATGTCTATGATGACCGATGAATGGAGGGGTGGCGTCAAGAGGCCATGGAGGATTTCACATGCTGGGGCTTGTGAGATGCTTCAAACAGCAAAGTTTCCTTCTACCACACAGGGGGAGTCTGGTTTATTTGCTCCAGGGTCCCCCATGTGGAAAGTTTGGGTAGCAGAGCACTCCCACGTGGATGCCTGAAAAGCACACCTCCATTAAAATTGCAGCTGAGAAACATGGCCAATTCGTTCTGGTGGCTCTTGGGCGAATTACCAAGGCCTGGAGTTGACATGAAGTCTCATGAAGATGGGTCATAATGCAGGTTTGTTACCATGGAGACCTTACAGTGTGCTGGTGGCTAAGGGACCATGTAGGATTCATCTACCCTGAGGGTTTGACACTGGTCAAAGGGCATGGTTTCCTTCTCGGACCAGAGATGTTCTGATGTGGGGCTAACGGACCAAATGTATCATAATTTGGTATTGCAGAACAGGCCTCTGAGGATAGATGCCTGAAAATTTAATCTAGGGTTCCAATAAAATCCTAACGGAATGTCAGGTTCAATCCTCTGACTCAGTATCATTGACTTCAAAGTCTGCCTAGATGTAGGTGATCAGGGTGTTCCAGACTGTGCATTTGTGTACAGAGTGGCAACCAGTATTGGGGTGGGCTCAGGGGCCTTGCAGGTTTCTCCTAATCTGGAAAGATAGGGCAATTTGATGGGCACAGTTTCCTTGGCAATGGTGGGCACAGTCCTGTGGTGTGGCTCCAAAGACCCCATGCTGGAGGGCATGAGAGCCATGGTTTTCGGAGGGAAGTCTGCAAACACAAATGCGGGTTAGGTTTAGTGGCGAAGTGATTGTAGGCCCAATGCATACTCCTGGAGGGAAGCTCCGTGTGAAATGTAAATCGCATGCCTCAAAGGAGGTAGCACAGGCTTTTTTATCTGGATTGTGTATCCACGATGGACTAAGAATGCAGGTGTGGTCTCAGGTGTCCATGGGTGATATTTCCTCTCAAGTATCCTGGCGGCTCCTTATAATGTGGTGGCTTTCTCAGAGAGGAAAGAGTTCTGTTTTCCATATTAAGGGTGTCCCATAACAGGGATTGCAGAGAAGTGCTCTGGCTCTGGGCACCTGGAAATACCCACCAAGGGTTATGATTTGGGCATAGGGGCTTACCAGGCCTCCAATGCAAGTCCTGGAGATACAACTGAGAGCGTTTGTTTGAAAGCATGCTCAGGTTGAGGGTCACTATGCAAGCTTTTGCATAGGGTGGCCCTCAGGAATGGGGGTGGTCTCAATGGCCATTCAGTAGGCTAACACTCTGAGTGTTGGACACCCTTCCGAACTTACAGGAATCCTGCCATGGGGAATGAGGATTTCTCTATTGTGATTCAGGTTCCCTCATTGGTAGGGATTCCAGGAAAGGTCTGGGGACACATGCCTGAATACCAAGGATGGGTAAAGATGACGGCTCTGTTCCGTGGCCAGTCTAACATGCGGGATATGGGCCCCACCTTCTAGGTGGCTGACACGAGGTCGGGGCTTAGGCTCTGTCAGACACAACACTAGGGGCCAGGGCTGTCTATAATTCAGGGTTCCCTCAAGGGACAAGTAGATTGATCATAATGTGGAGTTTCTGGGCAGACTCACCAGGCCCTTCTTCTTTCTATTGGGAAGGCAGAATGCTGTGTTGTGGCTGCAGAATTCCCTATCATGAGGGCTTGTAGACCAGTAGGGTGAGGATGGAATTGTAAACCCAAGCTATGAATAAATTCAGTGACAAGCGAATGGCATTTCCAGTGTGCAGCGGCTGATTCGAATATCCAGCACCTGAGTAAGCGCAGACGTCAGATGTTTGCTCAAGCTGGAGTTTGTGTCTATAATGACCGACAAATGGAGAGGAGTTGAAAAGAGGTCATAGAGGATTTCCCACACTTGAGCTTGTGAGATGCTCCAAACAGCCAGGTTTCCTTCTACAGGACAGGGCAGTCAGATTTGTTTGCTCGAGAGTCCCCCATGTGGAATGTTTGGGTAGCAGAGCACTCCCACATGGATGCCTGGAAAGCACACTTCCACTGAACATTGCAGCTGAGGAACATGACAGGTTCTTTCTGAAGGCTCTGGGGTGAAGTACCAAGGCCTGTAGTTGACATGGAATCTCATGAAGATGGCTCACAATGCTGGCTTGTTACCAGTGAGATCTTAGAATCTGCTGGTGGCTACGGGCCAAGTAGGATTCATCTACCCTGAGGGTTTGACACAGTTCCAAGAGCACGGCTTCCATCTAGAGAAAGGAGATGTTCTGTTGTGGGGATCAGGGACCATATGTTGTATCTTAAGTTGGTACTCCAGAACAGGTCTCTGATTACAGATGCCTGAAAACCTAATCAGGGGTTACAATGAGGTCATAGGAGCATGTCAGGTTCAATCTTCTGACTGAGAAACACTGACTTGGGTATCTGCCTGGATTCAGGTGATCAGCGTATTTCAGACTGCACATTTGTGTCCAGAGGGGCCTCCAGTATTGGGGTGGGCTCAGGGGCCTTGCAGGTTTCTCCTTATCTCGAAGTTTTAGGCAAATGTGACGGACACATTTTCCTTGGGGATGGCAGGCACAGTCCTTTGGTGTGGCTCCAGAGACCCCATCCTGGAGGAAATATGAGCCATGGTTTCGGGATAGAAGTCTGTAAGCACAAACTCGGGTTAAGGTTAGCGGTGAGGTGATCGCAGGCCCAATGCATAGACCTGGAGGGCAGCTCGTCTGGAACTATAAATTAGTTGCCTTGAAGGTGGTAGCACAGGCTTGTGTATCTGGCTTTTGTGTCCAGGATGGCCTCGGAATACAGGTGTGGTCTCATGGATCCATGGGAGATTTTTCCTCTCAAGGATCCTAGCGGCTCCCTATACTATGGTGGCTTTCTTGGCGAAGGGGAGAGTGCTATTTTCCATCTTAGGGGTGTCCCAAAACAGGGATTCCAGAGACAGGCTGTGTTTCTGGGCCCCTGAAAAATCCCACCAGGTGTTAGGATTTGTGCTTAGGGGCATATCAGGCCTGCAAATTTGGATTCTGGAATGCAACTGAGAGTGTTTGTTTGAAAGCATGCTCATGTTGGGGGTCACAATGCCTGCTTGTGTCCAGGGCGGCCCTCATGAGTGGGCGGGTTATCATTGGCCATTCAGCTGGCTACCACTCTGAGGTCTGGAAACCCATCCCAAGAGCCATCATTCCTGCCATGGGGAAGGAGGATTTCCCTATTGTGCTTCTGGTTCCCCCATTGGCAGGGATTTCAGCAAATGTCTGGGGACAGATGCCTGAATCAAGAATGGGTAGAGATGACAGCCCTGGGACATGGCTGGTCTCACATTCTGGAGTTGGAGCCCAGTCTCTGGGTCCTGACACGAGGTCAGAGACGAGGTTCTGTCAGACTCAGCGCTAGTGGCCAGGTAAACCTATAAATGGGGTTCACTCGAGGGTCGAGTAGATTTATCCTCATGTAGGGTTTCTGGGCAGTCTCTCCAGGCTGTTTTTTTCTTGCTATGGGGAAGGCAGAATGCTGTGTTGTGGCTTCAGAATTCCCTATCAAGAGAGCTTACTGAACACCAGGGTGAGGATGGAATTGCAAACCCAAGCTACTTTTTTTTTTTTCAAGATTTTATTTATTTGTCAGAGAGCGAGCGAGAGCAAGCACAGGCAGACAGAGTGGAAGGCAGAGTCAGACGGAGAAGCAGGCTCCCTGCGGAGCAAGGAGCCTGATGTGGGACTCGATCCCAGGACGCTGGGATCATGACCTGAGCCAAAGGCAGCTGTTTAACCAACTGAGCCACCCAGGCGTCCCGCCAAGCTACTTTTAAATTCAGTGCCAAGCATAAGTCAATTCCAGTGTGTAGCAGCTGATTCAAATATCCAGCACTTGAGTAAGTGCAGATGTCAGTTGATTGCTCACGCTGGAGTTAGTGTCTATGATGACAAACAAATGGATGGGTGGCCTCAAGAGGCCATGGAGGATTACCCACCCTCAGGCTTGAGATACTCCATACAGCAAAGATTCCTTTTACCGTACAGGGGAGTCTGATTTGTTTCCTCCAGGGTTCCCCATGTGGAAAGTTGGTATCAGAGCACTCCCGCTGGATGCCTGGAAAGTACACCTACATTGACCATGGCAGCAGAGGAACATGGCAGTTTCATTCTGGTGGCTCTGGGCCGAAGTACCAAGGGCTGGAGTTGTCATGGAGTCTCATGAAGATGGGTCACAATGCTGGTATGTTGTCAGGGAGATCATAGAATGTGATGGTTGTCAGGGGGCCTTGAAGGATTCATCTACCCAGAGTGTTTGACACAGGTCCAGAGCACAGCTTTCTTCTAAGGACAGGAGATGTTCTTTTGTGTGGCTCAGTGACCATATTGTATCATACATTGATATTCAGAACAGCCTTCTGAGTACAGATACCTGAAAACCTATTCTAGTGTTCCAGTGAATCCTAGGAGCATGTCAGGTTCAATCTTCTGTCTGAGGACCATTGACTTGGATATCAGCCTGGATGTAGGTGATATGGTGTGTCAGACTGTGCATTTGCGTCCAGAGTGGCCTCCAATATTGGGCTGGGCTTAGGGGCCTTGCAGGTTTCTCCTAATCTAGAGGGTTTGTTTAATAGTGACAATCACAGTTTCCTTTGGGAAGACAGGTACAATCCCGTGGTGTGGCTCCAGTTATCACAAACTGGAGGGCATGTGAGCCATGGTTTTGGGAGGGAAGTCTGAAAACACAAACTTGGGTTAGGGTTAGTGGCAAGGTTATCACAGGCCCAATGCATAGACATGGATGGCAGCTCTTCAGGAACTGTTAATCGGGTGACTCAAAGGCAGAATCACAGGCTTTTTTCTCTGTATTGTGTGCAGGATGGCCTCAGAATGCAGTTGTGGCCTCATGGGTCCATGGGAGATTTTTCCTCTCTAAGGATCCTGGTGGCTCCCAATAGTTGGTGGCTTTTTCGGGGAAGGGAAGAGTGCTGTTTTTCATGTTAGGGGTGCCCCAAAATATGGATTCCAGAGACGGACTCTGGGTTTGGTCCCCTGGAAAATCCCACCAAGTGTTAGGATTTGGGCCTAGTGGCTTACCAGGCCTGCATTCAGGATCCTGGAGGTGCAACTGAGAGGGCTTGTTTGAAATCATTCTCAGGCTGAGGGTCACAATACTTGCTTATGCCCAGGTGGCCCTCATGAGTGGGCGTGGTCACATTGGCCATGCAGCTGGCTCCCACTTTGAGGGTTGGAAAACCATCCCAACAGCCAGAATCCTGCCATGGGGAAAGAGGAGTTCTCTATAGTGCTTCAGGTTCCCCCATTAGCGGGGATTCCAGCAAAGGTCTGGGGACAGAGGCCTGAATACCAAGGATGGGTAAAGATGATGGACATGGGCCATGGCCAGTATCAAATCGTGGATATGGGCCCCGATCACTGGGTGGCTGACACTAGGTCTTGGCTCAGGCTCTGTCAGACACAGCACTAGTGCCCAGGGCAGCCTATAAATTGGGGTTCCCTCAAGTGCCGAGCAGATTGATCCTCATGCATGGTTTCTGGGCAGACCACCAGGCCCTTCTTGTTTGTACGGGGAAGGCAGAATGCTGCTTTGTGGCTCTAGAATTCACTATCAAGAGGGCTTGTGGACCAGGAGGCTGAGGATGGAATTGTAAACCTAAGCTATGGTTACATTCTGTATCAAGCAAAAGGAATTTCCAGTGTGCAATGTTTGAATCCAATATTCAGCACTTGAGTGAGGGTGGATGTCAGATATTTGCTCATGCTGGAGTTTGTGTCTATGATGACACAAAAATGGAGGGGTGGCGTCAAGAGGTTATGGAGGATTTCCCAATCTGGTGTTTTTGAGATGCTCCAAACAGCAAGGTTTCCTTCTACCAGACAGGGGCAGTCTGATTTGTTTCCTCCATGGTTCCCCATTTCGAAAGATCGGATAACATAGATCTCCCACATGGGTGACTGGAAAGCACACCTTCATTGACCATGACAGTGAAGGAACATGGCATCTGGTGGCTTTGAGGCGAAGAAATAAAGACTGGATTGGACATGGAACCTCATGAAGATGGGTCAAAATGTTGGTTTGTTACCAGGGAGATCTTAGAATGTGCTGGTGGTTAATGGGCCATGCAGGATTCATCTAGCCTGAGGATTTGACACAGGCCCAAGAGCCCGGATTGCTTCTGGGGGCAGGAGATATTCTGTTGTGGGGCTCAGCGGCCATATGTTGTATCATAAATTGGTAATCCAGAACAGGTCTCTGAGGACAGAAGCCTGAAAACCTAATAAAGGGTTTGAATGAGGCCCTAGGGGAATGTCATTCAATCTTCTGACTCAGGATCATTGACTCTGGTGTCTGACTGGATGCAGGTGATGAGGGTGTTTCCGACTGTGCATTTGTGTCCAGAGTGGCATCCAATACTAGGGTTGGCTCATGTTTCTTGCAGGTTTCTACTTATATGGGGTTTTTGGACAACTGTGATGGGCAGTTTCCTTGGGGATTGCAGGAACTGTCCTGTGGTGTGACTCCAGAGACCCCATCCTGGAGGACATGTGCGCCATGATTTTGAGAGAGAAGTCTGCAAACACAAACTTAGGTTAGGGTTAGTGGCAAGGTGATCATAGTCCCAATCCATAGACCAGGAGGGCAGCAAGTCTGGAACTGTAAATCACGTAACTCAAAGGTGGTAGCACAGGGAATTGTATCTGGATTTAATTTCCAGAATGGCCTTTATTGCAGGTGTTGTCTCAAGGGTCCATGGGAGATTTCTCCTCTCAAGGATCCTGGCGGTTCTCAATAGTTTGTTGGATTTCTCCGGGAAGGGATGAGTACTGTTTTCCAGCTTAGGCGTGCCCCAAAACAGGCATTCCAGAGATGAGCTCTGGGTCTAAGTGCTTGGAAAATCCCACCAAGGGTTAATATTTAGGCCTAGGGCCATACCAGGCCTGCAATGCGGGATCCTGGAGGTGCAACTGAGAGCGTTTGTTTGAAAGTATGGTCAAGCTGAGGGTCCCAATGCCTGCTTGTGCCCCGGAGGCCATCAGGATTGGGCGATGTCTACTCAGCCATGCAGCCAGTTCCCATTCCTAGGGTTGGACACCCATCCAAAAGCCAGGATTCCTGCCATGGCGAAGGATGAATTCTCTATTGTGCTTCAGGTCCCCCCATTGGTAGGGATTCCAGCTAAGATCTAGGGGACAGATGCCTGAATACCAAGGATGGGTAGTAATGACAGCCCTGGGCCATGGCCGGTCTCACATGGTTAATGTGGGCCCCACCCTCTGGGTTGCTGACACGAGGTAGGGGCTCAGGCTCTGTCAGACACAGCACTAGTGGCTAGGGCAAACTATAAATAGGGGTTCCCTCCTGGGCTGAGTATATTGATCTTCATGTGCAGTTTATGGGCAGACTCACCAGGTCCTTCTATCTATGAAGAAGGCAGAATGTTGCGTTGTGGCTCCAGAATTCCCTATCAAGAGATATGGCAGACCAGTAGGGTGAGGATGAAATTGTAGTCTGAAGCTAGGCTTAAATTCATTGCAAAGCGAAAGGCAGTTCCAGTGTGCAGCAGCTGATTCCAATATCAGCGCCTGAATATGGGCGGATGTCAGATGTTTGCTCAGGCTGGAGTTTGTGTCTATGATGACCAACAAATGGAGAGGTGGCTTCAAGAGGCCATGGAGGATTTCCCACCCTGGGGCTCAGGGGCCATAATTTGTATCATAAGTTGGTATTCCAGAAGAGGCCTCTGAGGACAGGTGCCTGAAAAGTTAATCCCTCTTCCAATGAGGTCCTAGGGCCATGTCAGGTTCAATTATCTGACTCAGGACCATTGATTTGGGTGTCTGCCTGGATGGAGGTGATCAGGGTGTTTCAGACTGTGCATTTGCATCCAGAGCAGCCTCCAATATTGGGATGTGCTCAGGAGCCTTCCAGGTTTCTCCTAATCAGGAGGGTTTGGGCAACTGTGATGGGCCCAGTTTCCTTGGGGATGGCAAGCACAGTCTTGTGGTGTGACTCTAGGGGCCCCATCCTGGAGGACATGTGAGTAATGGTTTTTAGAGAGAGATCTGCAAACACAAACTCGGGATAAGGTTAATGGAGAGGTGTTCACAGCCCCAATCCAAAGATCTGGAGGGCAGCACGTCAGGAACTGTAAATCAGGTGACTCGAAGCCAGTAGCACAGTCTCTTGTATCTGGATAGCATATCCACGCTGGCCTTGGAATACAGGTGTGGACTCATGGGACCATGGGAGATTCTTCTTCTCAAGGATCCTGGGGGATCCCATTAGTTTGGTGGCTTTCTCAGGGAAGTGAAGAGTGCTGTTTTCCATCTTAGGGGTGCCTCAAAACAGGGATTCCAGTGACGGGCTCTGGGTATGTGCACATGGAACATCCCACGATGTGTTAGGATTTGGGCTTAAGGGCATATCAGGCCTGCAATGCAGGATCCTGGAGGTGCAACTAAGAGCATTTTTTTGAAGGCTTGATCAAGCTGAGGGTTACAATGGCTACTTGTGCCCAGGGCAGCCCTCATGAGTGGGCATTGTCTCCTTGGCCATGCAGCTGGCTCCCACTTTGAGGTTTGGACACCCATATCAACAGCCAGGATTCCTACCATGGGGAAGGAGGAGTTCTCTATTGTGGTTTAGGTTACCCCATTGGTAGGGATTACATAAAAGGTCTGGGGACAGGTGCCTGAATACCAAGGATGGGTAGAGATGATGTAATTGGGCCCTGGCCAATCTCACATGCTGGATATGGGCTCATATCTCTGGGTGCCTGAAACTAGGTCTTGGCTCAGGCTCTGTCAGACACAGTACTAGTACTAGTACTAGTACTAGTGCCCAGGACAGCCTATAAATCAAGGTTCCATCGAGTGCCAAGTAGATTGATCCTCATGTGGAGTTTCTGGGAAGATTCACCAGGCCCTATTTCTTTCTAGTGGGAATGCAGAATGTTGCCTTGTGGCTCCAAATTCCCTCTCTAGAGGGCTTGCAGACCAGGAGGCTGAGGATGGAATTCTAAACCCAAGCTATTGTTAAATTTAGTGTCAAGTGAAACACAGTTCCAGTGTGCAGTAGTGGAAAAGAAAATGCAGAATCTAAATAATGGCAGATTTCAGATGTTTTCTCATGCTGGAGTTTTTGTCTATGTTGACTGACAAATGGAGGGGTTGTGTCAAGGGCCATGAAGGATTTCTCCTGCTGGTGCTTCTGAGATGCTCCAAACAGAGGGTTCCCTTCTACTGGTCAGTGGCAGTCTGGTTTGTTTGCTCCAGGGTCCCACATGTGGAAAGAATAAGTAGAAGAGCACTCCCACATGGATGCCTGGAAAGCACACCTCCACTGACCATATCAGGTGAGGAACATGGCAGGTTCATTCTGGTGGCTCTGGGGGGAATTACCAAGGACTTGAAGTGACATGGAATCTCATGAAGATGGATCACAATGCTGTTTGTTTGTTACCAGAGAGATCTTAGAATGTGCTGGGGGCTAAGGGGCTGTGCATAATTCATATACCCCGACCCTTGACACAAGTTGAAGAGCACGAATTCCATCTGGGGACAGGAGATATTCTATTGTGGGGTTCAGGGACCAATCTTCTGTCTCAGGACCATTGACTTGGGTGTCTTCCTGGATGGAGGTGATCAGGGTGTTGTACACTGTGCATTTGTGTCCAGAGTGGCCTCCAATATTGGACTGGGCTCAGGGGACTTGCAGGTCTCTCCTAATCTGGAGGGTTTGGGCAACTGTGATGGACACAGTTTCATTGGGGATAGCAGGATCTTTCCTGTGGTGTGGCTACAGAGACCCATCATAGAGGGCATGTGAGCCATGGTTTTGGGAAAGAAGTCTGCAAACACAAACTTGGGGTAGGGTTAATGGCGAGGTGATCACAGGCCCAATGCGTAGATCTGTAGGGCAGCTCGTCTGGAACTGTAAACCAGGTGATTCGAAGGTGGTAGCACAGTCTCTTGTATCTGGATTGTGTGTCCCGGATGGCCTCGGAATGAAGGTGTGGTCTTATGGAGCCCTGGGAGATTTTTCTTCTCTACGCATCCTGGCAGCTCCTAATAGTTTTCTCAGGGGAGGGAAGAGTGCTGTTTTCCATCATAGGGGTGCTTCAAAACAGAGATTCCAGAGACGGGCTCTGGTTATGTTGGCATGGAAAATCCCACGAAGTGTTAGGATTTGGTCCTAAGGGCATACCAGGCCTGCGATGCGGGACCCTGCAGAAACAACTGAGAGCATTTGTTTGAATGCATGCTAAGGTTGAGGGACACAATGCCTGCTTTGGCCCAGGCGGCCCTTATGATTGGGCGTTGTCTCATTGGCCATGCACCTGGTTCTAATTCTGAGGGTTGGGCACCCATAGCAACAGCCAGGCTTCCTGCCATGGGGAAGGAGGAGTTCTCAATTGTGCTTCAGGTTCCCCCACTGGTAGGGATTCCAGCAAAGGTCTGGGATAGTTGCCGGAATACCAAGGATGGGTAGAGATGACTGGGCCATGGCCAGTCCCACATGCTGGATAAGGGCCCCACACTCTGGGTGGCTGACACGAGGTTGGGGCTCAGGCTCTCTCAGACACAGCGCTAGTGGCCAGCGCAAAGTATAAATCGGGGTTCCCTCGAGGGCCAAGTAGATTGATCTTCATGGGGAGTTTCTGGGCAGACTCACCAGGCCCTTCTTCTTTCTATGGGGAAGGCAGAATGTTGCGTTTTGTCTCCCTAATTCCCTCTCAAGAGGACTTGCAGTCCAGTAGGGTGAGGATGGAATTGTAAACCCAAACTATGCAAGAATACAGTGTCAAGTGAAAGGTATTTCCAGTGTGCGTGACTGATTCGAATATCCAGCACCTGAGTAAGAGCAGATGTCAGATGTTTGCTCATGCTGGAATTTGTGTCTATGATGACTAACAAATGGAGGGTTGGCATCAAGAGAATGTGGAGGACTTCCCAGGCTGGGGCTTGTGAGATGCTCCAAACAACCAAGGTTTCCTTCAACCTGACAGGAGCAGTCTTATTTGTTTGCTCTAGGGTTCCCTATGTGGAATTTTTGTGTAGCAGAGAACTACCTCTTGGATGCCTAGAAAGCACACGTCCATTGACCTTTGTACCTGAGGAACATGGCAGATTCGTTTCATGGCTCTTGGGCAAAGTACCAACACCTTGAGTTGGCATCAAGTCTCAGGAAGTTGGGTCACAATGCTGGTTTGTTACCAGGGAGATCATAGAAGGTGCTGGGGCTAATGGGTCATGCAGGATCCATCTACCCTGAAAGTTGGACATAGATCCAAGAGCACATTTTCCTTCTGGAGACAGGAGATGTTCTGTTGTGGGAATCAGGGACCACATGTTGTATCATAACTTGGTATTCCAGAACAGGACTCTGAGAACAGATGTCTGAAGACCCAATCTAGGGTTCCAGTGAAGTCCTAGGGGCATGTCAGGTTCAATCATCTGACTCAGAACCATTGACTTGGCTTTCTGCCTCGATGGAGGTGCTCAGGGTGTTTCAGACTGCACGTTTGCATCCAGAGCAACCTCCAATATTGGGTGGGTTCAGGGGCCTGGCAGGTTTCTCCTAATCTGGAGGGTTTGGACAACCTGATGGGCACAGTTTTCTTGGGGATGGCAGGAACTTTCCTGTGATGTGGCTTGAGGGACCACATCTTGGTGGGCATGTAAGCCATGGTTTTGGGAGAGAAGTCGGCAAACACAAACTGGGGTTAGGGTTAGTGTCGAGATGATCACAGGCCCAATGCATAGACATGGAGGGCAGCTCGTCAGGAAATGTAAATAGGATGACTCGAAGGCGGTAGCAAAGACTTTTCTCTCTGGATTGTGTGGACAGGATGGCCTCGGAATGCAGGTTTGTTTTCATGGGTCCATGGGAGATTTTTTCTCTCTAAGGATCCTGGCGGCTCCCAATAGTTTGGTGCCTTTCTCAGGGAAGGGAAGAGTGCTGTTTTCCATCTTAATGGTGCCCCAAACAGGGATTCTGAGACGGACTCTGGGTCTGGGCACCTGGAAAATCCCACCAAGGGTTAGGATTTGGGCCTAGGGGCATACCAGGCCTGCAATGCTGGTACTGGAGGAGCAACTGAGAGTGTTTGTTGGAAAACATGCTCAGGCTGAGGATCACCATGCCTGCCTGTGCCCATGTCGGCCCTCAGGAGTGGGCATGGTCTCCTTGGCCATGCAGCTGGCTCCCACGCTGAGGGTTGGACAACCAATATTCCTGCCATGGAAAAGGAGGTGTTCTCTATTGTGTTTCAGGTTCGCCATTGGCAGGAATTCCAGCAAAGTTTGGGGGACAGATGACTGGATACCAAGGATGGGTACAGATGATGGCCCAGGGCCATGGCCGATCTCTCATGCTAAATATGGGCCCTCAACTCTGGGTGGCTGACACGAGGTCGGGGCTTAGACTCTGTCAGACACAGCACTAGTGGTCAGGGAAATCTATTAATCAGGGTTGCCTCGTGGTCTGAGTAGATTGATCCTCATATGAGGTTTCTGGGCAGACTCAACAGGTCCTTCTTCTTTCTATGTGGAAGGCAGAATACTGCGTTGTGGCTCCAGAATTCCCTATCAAGAGATATTGTGGACCAGTGTGGTGAGGATAGAATAGTAATACAAAGCTATGGTTAAGTTCAGTGAAAAGCAAAAGGCAGTTCCAGTGTGCAGCTGCCGTTTCGAATATCCAGCACCTGAGTAAGGGTGGATGTCAGATGTTTGCTCACACTGGAGTTTGTGTCTGTGATTACCCACAAATGGAAGGGTGGCGTCAAGAGGCCATGGAGGATTTCCCATGCTGGGGCTTGTGAGATGCTCCAAATAGCAAAGTTTCTTTCTACCGGACAGGAGAAGTCTGGTTTGTTTTCTCTGGTTTCTCCATGTGGAAAGTTTTGTAGCAGAGAACCCCACAGGGATGCCTGGAAATCACCCCTCAATTGACCATTGCACCTGAGGAACATGGCAGGTGCATTCTGGTGGCTCTGGGGCAATATATCGAGACCTTAAGTTGACATGGAGTCTCATGAAGATGGGGCACAATGATGGTTTGTTACCAGGAATATCAGAATGTGCTGGTTGCTAAGGGGCCATTCAGGATCCAAATACCCTAAGGGTATGACACAATTCCAGGAGCATGGCTTCCTTTTTGGGGAGGATATATTCTGTTCTGTGGCTCAGGGACTATATATTTTATCATAAGTTGATATTCCAGAGCAGGCCTCTGATGACAGATACCTGTAAACCTAATCTAGTGTGCCAATGAAGTCCTCGGGGCATGTCAGGTTCAATCTTCTGACTCAGGAGCATTGACTTGGGTGTCTGCCTGTATGGAGGTGATCAGGGTGTCTCAGACTGTGCATTTGTGCCCAGAGCGGCCTCCATTATTTGGCTGCGCTCAGGGGCCTTGCAGGTTTCTCCTAATCTAAAGGTATCGGGCAAAAGTGATGGGCACAGTTTCCTTGAGGATCTCATGCACAGTCTTGTGGTGTGGCTTCAGATGCCAGAACCTGGAGGTCATGTGAGCCATGGTTTTAGGAAGGAAGTCTGCAAACACAAACTCAGTTTAGGTTAATGGCAAGGTGATTGCAGGCCCAATGCATAGACCTGGAAGGCAGCTCGTCAGGAACTGTAAATCCGATGACTCAAAGGTGATAGCACATGATATGTATCTGGATTGTATGTCCAGGATGGCCTCGGAATGCAGGTGTGTTCTCATGGGTCTATGGCAGATTTTTCCACTCAAGGATCCTGGTGGCTACCAAGAGTTTGGTGACTATCTCGGGGAAGGGAAGAGTGCTGTTTTCCATCTTAAGGGTCCCCCAAAATAGGGATTCCAGAGATGGGCTCTGTGTCTGGGCCCCTGTAAAATCCCACCAGGGTTAGGATTTGGGCCTAGGTGTGTACTAGGCCTGCAATTCGGGGTCCCAGAGATGCAATTGAGAGCGTTTGGTTGAAAGCATGCTCAGGCTGAGGTCACAATGCCTGCTTGTGCCCGGGGAAGCCATCATGAGTGCACATGGTCTCCTTGGCCATGGAGCTGCCTTCCACTTTGAGGGTTGAGCAACCATCCCAACTGTCAGAATACCTTCCATGGGGAAGGAGGAGTTCTCTATTGTGCTTCAGGTTCCCCCAATGGCAAGGATTTCAGCAAAGGTGTGGGTACAGATGCCTGAATACCAAGAATAGAAGAGAAGACAGACTTGGGCCATAGCTGGTCTCACATGCTGTATATGGGCCCTGATCTCTCAGTGGCTGACACTAGGTCCTGGCTCCGGCTATGTCAGACACAGCACTAGTGCCCAGGGCAGCCTATGAATCAGGGTTCCGTCTAGCACCGAGAAGATTGACCATCATATGGAGTTTCTGGGCAGACTCTCCAGGCCCTTTTTCTTTCTATGGGGAAGGCAGAATATTGTGTTGTAGCTCCAGAATTCCCTCACAATAGGGCTTGTGGACCAGTAGGCTGAGGATGGAATTGTAAACCCAAGCTATGGCTTAATTCAGTCAAACTAAAGGCAGTTCCAGTGTGCAGCGATCGAATTGAAATCCAGCACCTGAGTAAGGGCAGATGTCAGATGTTTGCTCATGCTGGAGTTTGTGTCTATGATTACTGACAAATGGAGTGGTGGCTTCAAGAGGAAATGGAGGATTTCCCACGCTGGGGCTTGTGAGATGCTCCAAACAGAAGGTTTCCTTCTACCGGACAGGGGCATTCTGTTTTTTTTTTGTCTCAAGGGTCCCCGCCAATTGCAAAGTTCGTGTAGCAGAGCACCCCCGTATGGTTGCCTGGAAACCACACCTCCACTGACCATTGCAGCTTAGGAACATGGCAAGTTCATTCTGGTGGCTCTGGGGCGAAGTACTAAGGGCTTATTTTTACATGGAATGTCATGAATATGGGTAACAATGCTGTTTTGTTACCTGGGAATTCTTAGCCTGTCATCTGTACACATCCTTGGTATTAAGGCAACTTTCCACAGACCTTTCCTGTAACCCTGCCAATGGGGGAACCTGAAGCACAATAGAGAACTCCTCTTTCCATTGCAGGAAGCCTGGCTGTTGCAATGGGTGTCCAACCCTCAAATTGGGATCCAGCTATATGGCCAATGAGACTACGCCCTCTCCTGAGGGCCCCCCTGGGCACAAAGAGGCATGATGACCCTCAGCCTGAGCATGCTTTCAAACAAGCCCTCTCTGTTACACCATTAGGATCCTGCATTGCAGGCCTGGAATGCCCCTAGGCCCAAATCCTAACACTTGGTGGGATATCCGGGCACCCAGACCCAGAGCCCGTCTCTGGAATCCCTGTTTTGGCATAAGCCTAAGTTGGAAAACAGCATTCTTCCCTGTTTTGGAGCACCCCTAAGATGGAAAAGAGCACTCTTTTCTTCTCTGAAAAACCACCAATCTATGGAGATCCACTAGGATCCTTAGAGAGGAAAAGTCTCCCATTGAACCATGAGACCACGTCTACATTCAGAGCCCATCCTGGACACACAATCCAGATAGAAAAGCCTGTGCTACCAGCTTTCAGTCACCCTAATTACAGTTCCTGACGTGATGCCTTCTAGGTCTATGCATTGGACCTGCGATCACCTTGCCACTATCCCTGACCCAAATTTGTGTTTGCAGACTTCCCTCCCAAAACCATGGCTCTCATATCCTCAAGGAGGTGGTCTCTGAAGCCTTACCACAGGACTGGGCCTGCCATCCCCAAGGAAACTGTGCCCATCACAGTTCCCCAAAGCCTCCAAGTTAGGAGAAACCTGCAAGGCCCCTGAGCCCACCCCAATAGTGGAAGTGGCTCTGGATGCAAATGCACAGTCTGAAACACCCTGATCACCTACATCCAGTCAGACAACCATATCAATGGTCCTTAGTAAGAAAATTGAACCTGATGGGCACCAAGGACATCATTGGATCTCTAGATTAGGTTGCCAGCATCAATCCTCAGAGGCCTGTTCTTGAATACCAAGTCAGGATACAACATATGTACCCTGAGCCACAAAACAGAACATCTCCTCTCCCAAGATGGAAACTGTGCACATCGACCTGTGCCAAACCCTCAGCGTGGCCCATAGCCACCAATACATTCTAAGACCTCCCTTGTAACAAACCAGTTTTGGGACACATCTGTAAGAGATTCCAAGTCAACTCAAGGCCTTGGTACTTGGCACCAGAACCACCAAAACGAACCTGTCATGTTCCTCAGCTGCAATGGTCATTGGACGTGTGCTTTCCAGTCATCCATGCGGGAGGGCTCTGCTACGCAAACTTCCACTTGAGGGACCCTGGAGGAAAAAAAAACAGACTCCTCCTGTCCATTAGAAGGAAACCTTGTTGTTTGGAGCATCTCACAATCTTAAGCGTGGGTAATCCTCCATTGCCTCCTGAAGCCACCCCTCCATTAGTCGTCATCCTAGACACAAACTCCAGTGTGAGCAAATATCTGACATCTGCCCTTACTCAGGTGCTGGATATCTCGTATAAGCTGCTGCACATTGAAACTGACTTCCGCTTGGCACTCAATTTAAGCATAGCTGGTGTTTATAATTGCATTCTCACCCTATTTGTCCCCAAACCCTCTTGATAGGGAATTCTGGATCCATAAGGCAGCATTCTGCCTGCCCCACAGAAAGAAGTGCTTCGTGAGTCTGGCCAGAAACCCTACATGAGGATCAATTTACTCGGCCCTGGAGAGAACCCCAATATATAGACTTCTCTGGCCACTAGTGCTGTGTCTGACACAGCCTGAGCCCAGACCTCGTGTCAGCCACCCAGAGAGCGGGGCCCATATCCAGCATGTGAGAACGGCCATGGCCCAAATCTGTCATCTCTATGCATCCTTGGTATTCAGGCATCTGTCCCCAGACCTTTGCTGTAATCCCTGCCTATGGGGGAACATGAAGCACAATAGATATTTCCTCCTTCCCCATGGCTGGAAACCTGGCCATTGGAATGTGTGTCCATCCCTCAGTGTGGGAGCCAGAAAATGGACAATGGGACCACGCCCACTCCTGAGGGCCACCCTGGGCACAAACAGGCATTGTAATGCTCAGCCTGAGCATGTTTCCAAACAAGCCCTCTCAGTTGCACCACCAAGATCCTGCATTGCAGGCCTGGTCTGCCCATAAGCCCAAATCCCAACCCTTGGTGGGATTTTCCAGGCGCCTAGACCCAGAGCCCATCTCTGGAATCTCTGTTTTGGGGCACACCTAAGATCGAAAATAGCAGTCTTCCCATACCAAAAAGTCATCAAAATATTGGGAGCCGCCTGTATCCTTAGAGGAAAAATCTCCCATGGACCCATGAGGCCACAGCTACATTCTGACGTCACCCTAGACACACAATCCAGATATAAAAGCCTGTGCTTCTGCCTTCGGGTCATTCCAGTTACTGTTCCTGACGAGTAGCCTTCCAGGTCTACACATTGCCCTGCGATAACCTAGCCACTAAACCTAACCCAAGTTTGTGTTTGCAGACTTCCCTCCCAGAAACATGGCTCACATGCCCTCCAGGGTGGAGTCTCTGGAGCCACACCACAGGACTGTGCTTGCCATCCCCATGGAAATTGTGCATGTCAGTTAACCAAACCCTCCAGAGTTGGTTGAAACATTCAAGGCCCCTGTGGCCACCCCAATATTGGAGGTTACTCTGGACATAAGTGCACAGTCTGAAACTCCCTGATCACCTACATCCTGGCAGACACCCAAGTCAACTGTCCTAAGTCTGAAGATTGAACCTCTCATGCCCCTGGGACTCATTGGAACCCTAGATTAGGTTGTCGGGCATCTGTCTTCAGAGGCCTGTTCTTGAATAGGAACTTATGATACGGCATGTGGTCCCTGAGCCACAAAACACTACATCTCCTGTCCCCAGAAGGTAACCGTGCTCTTCGACCTGTGTTAAACCCTCAGGGTAGGAGAATCCTGCAGGCACCTTAGCCACCAACACATTGTAAGATCTACCTGGTAAAAAAAAAAAAAACAGCATTGTAACCCATCTTAAAGAGATTCCATGTCAACTCAAGACCTTGGTGCTTCGCCCCAAAAGCACCGTAAAGAACCTGCATGTTCCTCAGCTGCATTGGTCAATGGAGGTGTGCTTTCCAGGCCTCCATGTGGAAGGGCTCTGCTACCCATACTTTTCACATGGGGGGCCCTGTAGAAAACATACCAGACTCTAACTGTCCAGTAGAAAAAACTACCTTGCTGTTTGGAGCATCTCACATGCATCAGCCTCTTGATGCCACTCCTCCATTCGGTCATCAGAGACACAAACTCCAGTGTGCGTAAACATCTGAAATCCACCTTTACTCAGGTGCTGGATATTTCATTTGTTGGCCACGATAGATACAAACTCTATCATGAGCAGACATCTGACCCTCGCCTGTACTCAGATGCTGGAGATCTCGAAAAAAACCACTGCACATTGGAACGGCCATGTTCTCGGCACTGAGATTAAGCAGAGATTGTGTTTTCTGCCTTCTGTTCTCACACTCCTCGCCTTCAAGTCCCCTATATTGGGAATTTGGGAGCCACAATGCAGCCTTCTGCCTGCCCACCAGAAAAAAGAGGTGCCCTATGGGTCTGCGTGAAACTCCATATAAGGTTCCACCAGCACAGCCCTCTATAGCACCACAATATCATAGGCCACCTTGTGAACTAATGCTCTGTCTGACACAGCTCGAGCCCCGACCTCCTGGTAGCCACCTAGATAGCGGGACCCATATCTGGCAGGTGTGACCTGCCTTGACCTGAGTCCTTCATCTCAAACCAACCTGGTTATTTACGTACCAGTCCCAGAACATAGCTCAAATTACTGTGCATGGGGGAATCTGAAGCACAAAAGAGTACTCCTCCTTCCTCATAGAAGGAAAATTAAATGTTGATATGGTGGTCCAACCCTCATATTGGGATCCAGGTGCATGGAACAAGAGCCAATGCCCACTCAGGATGGGCATCTGGGCACAAACAGGCATTGTGACCCTTACCCTGAGACCCATTTCCAACAAGTCTCCATGGGAGCTGAACCAAAGCCCCACAGAGCCAGGCCGTCAAGCCTCTAGGCCCAAATACTAAGCCTTTGTAGGGTTATCCAGGCACAGGGACCTATAACCCATCTCTGGAATCCCTGTGTTGACGGGAACCGTGAAACAGTAAACCACGCTCTCTCCTTCTCAGTGAGACACCAAACTCTTGGGTGCTGGGCAGAATCCCCAGAGAGGTAGAATATTCCATGGACACATGAGGACACACCACCATTCCAAGGCCATCCTAGACACAATCCAGACAGAAAAGCCTTTGCTCCTGCCTCCCAGCCACACGAATTTCAAATCCTGAGGAGCTGCCCTCAGCGTCTGCAGATCGGGGCTGCCATCACCTCCCTCCTAATTGATACACAATTTTGTGTCTGAAGACTTTGGTCCCAGAGCCCTTAACCACATTCCCTGCAGGATGGGGCTGACAGAACCACACTACATCACGGGGCCTGATCTCTGGATGAAATTCTGCCGTCTCAGTTGCACAAACCCTCCAGATTAGGAAAAGCCTGCAAGGCCCCTGAGCCCACCCCAATTTCATAGGCCACTCTGGAAAAAATGCACAGTCTGACACAGCCTGAGCATCTACCTCCAGGAAGACTCACAGGTCAAAGTCCCTAAGTCCGAAGGTTGAGGATGACATGCCCCTACAACCTCATAAGAACCCTAGCCTAGATATTCAGGCCTCTGTGCCCAGAGGCCTGGTCTTGAAATCCAACATATGATCCGACATGTGGTCCCTGAGCCATACAAGAGAACCCCTCCTGTCCCGAGAAGGGAACCTGGCTCCTGGGAACTGGGTCTAACCCTCAGGTAGGAGAATCCTGCATGGCCACAGACCCACAACCACATTCTTTTTTTTTATATAGATTTTATTTATTTATTTGACAGAGAGAGATCACAAGTAGGCATAGAGGAAGGCAGAGAGAGAGAGAGGAAGAAGCAGGCTCCCTGCTGAGCAGAGAGCCCGATGCGGGACTCAATCCCAGGACCCTGAGATCATGACCTGAGCCGAAAGCAGCGGCTTAGCCCAGTGAGCCACCCAGGCACCCTCACCACCACATTCTAAGGTCTCCCTGGACACCAAGCAGCATTGTGACTCATTAGACTGAGAACATCCGTCAACTTAGATCACTTGGAAATTTGAACAAAAACCAGCAGATCAAGCCTGCAATGTTCCTCAGCTGCAATGGTCATGCAAGGAAGACTTCCCAGGCCCCCATTCAGAGACCTCTGCTGTCGAATCTTTCTATATGGGGTACCCTGGAGCCTTGTAAGCGGACTTCCCCTGTCCCACAGTAGGACACCTTGCTGTTTGGAGCAGCTCACAAGGTCCTGCTTGGGAAAATCTCCAAGAATTCTTGAGGCCACCCCACAATTTGTTGACCATCATGGATGCAAACCCAGCGTGAGCAGACATCTGACCCTCGCCCATACTCAGGTGCTGGAAATCTCGAAACATCCACTGCACAATGGAATGGTCCTGTGGTCGGCACTGAGTTTATCCGTGGCTTGTGTTTTCAGACTTCTGTCTTCACACTCCTCGCCTACAAGCCCTCCATATTGGGAATTCTGAAGCCACAGTGCAGCTTTCTGCCTGCCCACCAGAAAGAAGAAGTGCCCTATGGGTCTTCGCAGAAACCCACATGAGGATCCTCCTGCACATCCCTCAATGGCACCCCAATATAATAGACCGACCTCTGCATAAATTGTCTGTCTGACATCGCCTGATCCCCGACCTCCTGTCAGCCACCCAGATAGTGGGCCCCATATCCTCCAGGTGGGTCCAACCTTGGCCCGAGGCCATCATCTTGAAGCAACCTGGATATTCAGGTACCTGTCCCAGACTTAGCTCAAATTCCTGCCCATAGGGGACTCGGAAGCACAAAAGAGTGCTCCTCCTTCCCCATGGCCAGAAAACTGAATGTTGAGATGGCTGTACAACCCTGAGTGGGAACCAGGTGCATGGTCCATGAGACCACGCCTACACAGGATGGGCAGCTGGGCACAAACAGGCATTGTGACCCTCAGAATGAGACCCCTTTCCAAAGATCCCCCTTGGGATCTGGACCAGGAACCCAAATCGAAGCTTTGGTTAAGTTTTCCCAGTGTCTGGACCCAGAAACCATCTCTGGAATCCCTGTTTGGACAGGATCCCAGAGATGGAATACAGTCTTTTCCTCTTCCCCAGAAAGAAATCAAACTCTTGGGTGCCAAGCAGAATCACCAGAGTGGAAGAATATCCCATGGACACATGAGGTCACCCCTCCATTTAGTGGCCATCCTAGACACAAAATCCAGACAGAAAAGCCTGTGCTCCTCCCTCCCAGCCACCTGAATTTCAAATCCCGAGGAGCTTCCCTCAGGGTCTTCAGATTCGGACTGCCATCACCTCACTCCTATCTCTTATCCGAGGTTGTGTCTAAAGTCTTTGGTCCCAAAGTCCTGACACACATGACCTCCAGGATGGGGCCTCGAGAAACACATGACATCACTGGCCCTGCTCTCCTGAGGAAACCCTGCCCATCTCAGTTTCCCAAAATGTCCAGATTAGGAGAAAACTGCAAGGCCCCTGACTGCACCCCAATATCATAGGCCACTCTGGAAAAAGTGCACAGCCTGACACAGCCTCAGCACCTACCTCCAGGATGACATGCAGGCCAATGGCACTTAGTCCGAAGATTGAAACTTCCATGGCCCTAAAACCTCATCAGAACCCTAGCTTATGTTTTGAGGTCTCTCTCCCAAGAGGGCTGTTCTGGAAATTCAAGCATATGGTCCAACCTGTGGTCCGTGAGCCATACAAGAGCACACCTCCTGTCCCAAGAAGGAAACCTGGCTCCTGGGTACTGGGTCTAATCCTAAGGATAGAGAATCCTCAATGGTCAGAGAGCCGCCACCACATTCTAAGGTCTCCCTGGACACCAAGCAGCATTGGGACCTGTTAGACTGAGAACTTCCATCAACGCAAATCACTTGGAACTTGGAATCAGTGTCATTGGTTCAAGCTTACCCTGTTCCTCAGCTGCAATGGTAACACGAGATTGGCTTCCCAGGCCTCCATTCAGAGAGCATTGCTATCGAATCTTCCATATGGGGGACCCTGGAGCCCTGTAAGAAGACTTCTGCTGTCCCTTAGTAGGACACCTTGATGTTTGGAGCAGCTCACAAGCTCCAGCTTGGAAAAACCTCCAAGAATTCTTGAGGCCTCCCCACCATTTGTTGGCCATCATGGATACAAACTCCAGCGTGAGCAGACATCTTCCCCTCGCCCAGGTGCTGGAGATCTCGAAACAACTGCTGTACATTGGAATAGACATGTGCTCGGCACTGAGCGTAACCGTAGCTTATGTTTTCATACTTCTGTCCTCACACTCCTCGCCTGCAAACCCTCCCACTTGGATATTCTGGAGCCGTAATGCAGCCATCTGCCTGCTCACCAGATAGAAGAAGTGAAAAAAGGGTCTGTGCAAAAATCCCCCATGAGGATCCAGTTGCACAGCTCTCAAAAGCACCCCAATATCATAGGCCGAACTCTCCACGAATGTTCTGTCTGACAGAGCTCGAGCCCGAGCTCCTGACAGCCACCCAGAAAGCAGGCCTCATTTTCTGCAGGTGGGTCCTGCCTTGGCCCGAGGACCTCATCTCAAAGTGAACTGGGTATTCAGGCCCCTGTCCCAGAACTTAGCTCAAATTCCTGCCCATGGGGGAACCTGAAGCATAAAAAAGTACCCCTCCTTCCCCATGGCAGGAAAACTGAATGTTGAGATGGCAGTCCAACCCTCAGAGTGGGAGCCAAGTGCATAGCCCATGAGGTCACACCCACTCAGCATGGGCATCTGGGCAAAAACAGGCATTGTGACACTCAGATTGATACCCATTTCCAACAAGAACACTCGGGAGCTGTACCAGGAAAACATAGAGCAGGACCCTAGGCCCAAATCCTAAGCCTTGTTGCGGTGATCCAGGCTCCAGAACCCAGGACCCATCTCTGGAAAGGCTGTTTGGACGGGATCCCTGACTCATAAAACTGCGCTCCTCCCATCCCCCAGAAATACACCAAACTCTTGGGTGCCGAGCAGAATTCCCAGAGAGGTAGAATCTCACATGGACCCATGAGGCCACCCCTCCATTTCGTGGCCATCATAGACAAACAAGTCAGACAGAAAAGACTGTGCTCCTGCCTCACAGCTGTCCGAATTTCATATCTGGAGATGCTTCGCTCAGGGTCTACAGATTGGGTCTGCCATCACCTCGAGCTTAACTCTTACCCGAGTTTGTGTCTGAAGACTTTGGACCCAGAGTGTTGACCCATATGCCCTCCAGGATGGGGCCTCCAGGAACACACAACAGCACTGGGCCAGCTCTCCCAAGGAATGTCAGCCTGTCTCATTTTCCCAACCCACTAGATTAAGAGAAAATTGCAAGGCCCCTAATACCACCCCAATTCCATAGGAAGCTCCAGAAAAAATGCATAGTCTGACACAGCCTCAGAATATACCTCCAGGAAGACACCCAGGTCAATGGGAAGGGATGAAATGGCCTAACCCATGGCAGGCTCGATGTGCTGGGTGTGAAGCCAACTGTCTCAATGTCTCTCACAAAGTCTGGGCTCAGGCTATGTAAGACAGAGCATAGTGTTTAGGGTAGCCTATGCAATTGGGGTGTTGCCGAGGGCTGAGCAGGTTGATTTTCATTTGGGGTTTCTGAGCAATGCCATAGACAATGTTTTTCTTAGGGGGCAGGCAGAGTGCTTCGTTCTGGAACCAGAATTCCCAATCATGAGGGTTTGGGCCAGGAGTGCTAGGGTAGAGTCTGAAAACAAAACATAGGGTGAGGTGGGGAGCAGGCCCACTCTGCAAAGGCTGAAAGGATATCTCATGCATCTGAAGTCAGGCTGAGGATCAGGCATTGGCTGAGGTTGGATTGTGCCCTTGATGGCACCTTCATGAAGCAGGTGCCTCATGAGGCCAACGAAGTTTTCCCACGCTGAGTTTGGAGGTTGCCACAAACCACAAGGTTTCCTTCTGCGAGACAGTCGAGTCCTGTTGAATGGCTCCAGTACATACCATACGGAAGGACTGAAGAGGAGGGTTCAAAGGATGGATCCCTGAACAACATGCCTCGCATTCCCTTTGGCCATTAACGACAAGATATGTTTGTTCTGCTGGCTCTGGGGCAAGCTAACCAGTGGGCTGAGTTGAAATGGCCTCTCCTGAGGATGCGTCATAATGTGGGTTTCTGTCCATGGAGACCTTGGAATGTGATGGTTGTACTGTGGCCCTGCAGAATTCTCCGACCAGAAGGGTTTGATACAGATCCAGTAAGAAAGCACTCCATGTGGAGACGAGAGAGGTTTGGTTTGGAGCCTCAGAAAAACCTAATATGCTGGTATAAGAAACCAGTCCTCTGAGGACAGACACATGAAAACTAAAGCTAAGGTTCATATTAAAGCCCAAGGGCCTGTCCATTTCAATCTTCTGTCTCTGGGGACACTGTCTGAGAGTCTAAGTGGTGATAATGGCTCAGCTGGAGTCAGAGTGCCCCTTTTAGTCCAGGGCAGCCTACACTATCAGGATGGCCTCAGGGGCCTTGGAACTTTTCCCTAACCTGTAGGGTTGTGGTCAATGGATTGGGCACACTTTCCTTGGAGATGGCAGGCACAATCTTTCACTGTGGCTCCAGATGCCCTAGCCTGGAGGGTGTGTGGGTCCAGGCTGTGGGCACATAAGTCTGAAAACAAAAACTCAGCTTATGAGTGGCGCCGAGGGTGTGGCAGGCCGGATGTACAGATAAAGAGTGAGCTCCTTGGCTTGTGAATCAAGGGCGAGATTCCTTCAGGCTTTTGTGTCTGGATGCGTCCAGGATAGCCGTGGATTGTAGGGAGTGGCCTCAGTGACTGTGGACGAGTATCCCTCTCTGGGGATTTGTCCGAGCTCCCAAGAGTTTGGGGTCATTTTGTGGGAAGGGTGGAGTCGTGTTGTCTGGCTCATGGGTCTCTCCAAGAAAGGGATTCCAGAGCAGAGCTCCAGGTTCGGGCGGGGCGACTGGAAAATTCAAACCGTGGTGAGGATTGGGTGCATAGGGGCTTGGCAATCCCCATATGTGGGCTCTTGGTCCGGCCCTGACAGGCCTTTCTTTGACATGGGGCTCATGCTGAGGGTCACAGTGTGAATTTGTGCCCAAGCAGCACTCAAGTTTGGGCGTGGAATCAGGGGCCATGAAGGATTCTCCCACCCTGAAGGTGTGACTCCATGCCAAGAGCAAGCTTGACAGCCATGGGGAAGGAGGAGTTCTGTTTTGTGCTTGCTATACCCAGCTGTGTGGAGAATTGATAAAATGTCTAGGTTCAGATATCTGAAAACCTAGGTTAGGATGAGGTGACGGCATAAGACCATGGCGTGTCCGACGTGCTGGGTGTGCGGCCAGCTGTCTCTTTTTCTGTCTGGACGTCTGGTTTAGGCTGTGTCAGGCAGAGCATGAGTGCCCAGAGCAGCCTATCCAGTTCGGGTACCGTCGAGGCCCGAGCAGGTTGATCCTCATCTGGGTTTTCTGGAGAGCCCCACAGGGAAACGTTTTTCTTCCGTTGGGCAGACACTGGGCTGGGTTTTGGTTCTGGAGTTCCTAGTCCGGAGGGCTTGTTTGCCAGGAGTGTGAGGAAGGAAGTCTGAAAACACAAGCTAGCGTGAGGTTTGGGACCGAGGGCACGGCAGGCCCACTCTGCAGAGGCTGAATCGAGATCTCCTGCACTGAGGTCATGTCAACTATGAGACGTGCCTCAGGCTAGAGTTCTTGTCCAGCATGGCCTCTTCCTGAAGGGTGTGGGGGCTTCATGAGGCCAGAAAGTTTTGCCTACGATGGGATTTGTGAACTGCTCCAAAACTGAAGGTTACCTTCTGCACGACAGTCGAGTCCTATTGGATGGTTCCAAGAGGCCACATATGGAAAGACTCGAGAGCAGGTGTCTAAGCATGGATGCCTGGGAACGCCACCTCATATTCCCACTCTTTAGTCAGGACAAGGCAGGCTCAATCTGCGGGCTCCTGGGTGAGCTACCCAGAGGGGAGAGTTGAAATGGACTCTCCTGAAGATGAGTCCTACTGTGGCTTGGTGGCCTGGGAGACCTTGGAAATTGGAGGTGGCTCAGGGACTCTGCAGGATTCTCCAACATGAGGTGTTTGACACGGCTCCAACAAGGAAACTTCCCATGTGGAGACGAGAGGAGTTCTGTTCCGTGCCTCAGGAAAGCCCCATACCCTGTTCTTCGAACCAAAGCCTCTGAGGAGTGACACCTGGAAACCAAAGCAAGAGTTGAGACTACGGCCTAAAGGCCTGTCCGGCTCAACCTTCTATCTCTGTTGATATCTGTGTGCATGCATTCATGGATGTAGCTGCTCAGCTTGTGTCCGAATGCCCCTGTGAGTCCAGTGAGGCTCCCAGTAGTGGGATGTCCTCGGAGGCCTTGAGGTTTCTCATATTCTGGAGGTGTGTGGCCAAAGGAATGGACACAGTTTCCCAGGAGAGAGCAGGCACGGTCCTGTGGTATGGCTCCAGAGGACCCAGCCTAGAGGCTGTGTTTGCCAGGGCTGTGGGGACAGATGTCTGAAAAAGCAAACTTGGCTCAGCTAGGGGCCAATGTAATGGCAGGCCTGATCTCGAGTCCGTTAGGGGAGATCCTCTGGAAATCAAAGTAGGGCAAGTGGGAGGCAGTCACTCAGGATTTTGTCTCTGGGTGTTGCGTTTACAGTGTCCGGTCAGGGTAGGGGTTTTCTCAGAGGCCGAGGAAGAGCCTTCCTCTCGGGGGATTGTCCATACTCCCAAGTGTTTGTGTTCATTCTGTGGGAATGAAGAGTTCTGTTTTCTGCCACAGGGGACCCCCCAGGAGAGGGACTCTAGAGCACAGCAGTGGGTTCCCTCAACTGGAATACACACCATCTAGTTAGTCCTGGGTGCCTATGGGCATGGCAAGCCACATATGCAGGCTCTTGGTCCAGTCACTGAGAGGCGTTACTTGAATAAGGTACTCACGCTGAGGGTCACAATGTGTGTTTGTGCCCAAGGCGGCCCTCACGCTTGGGCGTGGCCTCATGGGCCATGCCGTTTTCTCCTACACTGAAGGTTTGACTCACTGCCAGTAGCAAGGTTTCTTGCCATGGGGTAGGAGGGGTTCTGACTTGTGCATCAGGTTCCCCCCTGTGCAGGGATTGGAGATAAGGTCTAGGTTCCGATGACTAAAAACCCAGGTTGGGAATGGATGGTGGCCTAAGGCAGAGGCGGGTCCAATGTGCTGGGTGTGCAGCCAGCTGTGTCGGTGTCTGTTGGAAGGTCTGGGCTCAGGCTATTTGCGACAGAGCATCACTGTTTAAGGTAGCCTATGCAATTGGGGTGTTGCCGAGGGCCAAGCAGTTTGATCCTCATTTGGGGTTTCTGGGCAGCGCCATAGACAATGTTTTTCTCCTGGGAGTCAGGCACAGTGCTTCCTTGTGGCCCCAGAATTCCCAGTAGGGAGGGTTTGTGGGCCAGGAGTGTGAGGACAGATTTCTAAAAACACAAGCTAGTGTGAGCATTGGAGCCAAGGGCAGAGCAGGCCCAATCTGCAGAGCCTGAATCAGAATCTCCTGCAACTGAAGTCAGGCTGAGGATCAGACGTTGGCTGAGGCTGGAGTATTTGTCCATGATGGCACCTTCATGAAGTGGGGGCCTCATGAGGCCAAGGAAGTTTTCCCACGCTGAGTTTGGAGGTTGCCCCAAACCACAAGGTTTCCTTCTGCAGGACATTCGAGTCCTGTTGCATGGCTCCAGGACATAACATATGGAAGGACTGGAGAGCAGGGTTCGAAGGATGGAACCCTGTACAGCATGCCTCGCATTCCCATTGGCTATTAGCGACAAGATATGTTTGATCTGCTGCCTCTGGAACACGCGACCCAGGGGGCTGAGTTGAAATGGCCTCTCCTGAGGATGCGTCATAATGTGCGTTTGGGTCCATGGAGACCTTGGAATGTGCTGGTTGTTCAGTGGCCCTGCGGAAATCTCCTACCTGAAGTGCTTGATACATCCCAGTAAGAAAGCTGCCCATCTGGAGATGATAGATGTTTGGTTTGGTGCCTCAGAAAAGCCCCATGTGCTGGTCTACGGAAACAGTCCTCTGAGAACGGAAACATGGAAACCAAAGCTAAGGTTCAGATTAGGGCCTGGGGGCCTGTCCATTTCAACCTTCGGTCTCTGGGGACACTATCTGAGAGTCTAAGTGGACATAGTTGCTCCGCTGGTGTCAGAGAGCCCCTCTTAGTCCAGGGTGGCCTATACTATTGTTGGCCTCAGGGACCTTGGAGCTTTTCCCTAACCTGTAGGGTTGTGGTCAATGGATTGGGCACACTTTCCTTGGAGAGGGCAGGCACAATCTTTCGCTGTTTGGTCCAGAGGCCCTAGCCTGGATGTTGTGTGGGTCCAGGCTGTGGGCACAGAAGTCTGAATACACAAACTCAGCTTATGAATGGCGCCTAGGGTATGGCAGGCCGGATGTACAGCCCGAGAGGGAGCTCCTGGGCCTCTGAAACAAGGGCGAGTGGTAGGTGTTCCTTCAGGCTTTTGTCTCTGGATGTTGTGTCCCGGATAGCCGTGGATTGGAGCGGTGGCCTCAGGTACTGTGGACGAGTATCCCTCTCTGGGGATTTGTCCCAGCTCCCAAGAGATTGGGGTCATTTTGTGGGAAGGGTGGAGTCGTGTTGTCTGGCTCAAAGGTCTCTCCAAGAAAGGGATTCCAGAGCAGAGCTCCAGGTACGGGCGGGGCGACTGGAAAATTCAAACCGTGGTGAGGATTGGGTGCATAGGGGCTTGGCAAGCCCCATATGTGGGCTCTTGGTCCAGGCCCTGACATGCCTTTCTTTGACATGGGGCTCATGCTGAGGGTCACAGTGTGAATTTGTGCCCAAGCAGCACTCAAGTTTGGGCGTGGCATCAGGGGCCATGAAGGTTTCTCCCACCCTGAAGGTGTGACTCCATGCCAAGAGCAAGCTTGACAGCCATGGGGAAGGAGGAGTTCTGTTTTGTGCTTGCTATACCCAGCTGTGTGGAGAATTGATATAATGTCTAGGTTCAGATATCTGAAAACCTAGGTTAGGATGAGGTGAAGGCATAAGACCATGGCGTGTCCGAAGTGCTGGGTGTGCGGCCAGCTGTCTCCTTGTCTGTCTGGACGTCTGGCTTCAGGCTGTGTCAGGCAGAGCATGAGTGCCCAGAGCAGACTATCCAGTTCGGGTACCATCGAGGCCCGAGCAGGTTGATCCTCATCTGGGTTTTCTGGAGAGCCCCACAGGGAAATGTTTTTCTTCCATTGGGCAGACACTGGGCTGGGTTTTGGTTCTGGAGTTCCTAGTCCGGAGGGCTTGTTTGCCAGGAGTGTGAGGAAGGAAGTCTGAAAACACAAGCTAGCGTGAGGTTTGGGACCGAGGGCACGGCAGGCCCACTCTGCAGAGGCTGAATCGAGATCTCCTGCACTGAGGTCATGTCAACTATGAGACGTGCCTCAGGCTAGAGTTCTTGTCCAGAAAGGCCTCTTCCTGAAGGGTGTGGGGGCTTCATGAGGCCAGAAAGTTTTGCCTACGATGGGATTTGTGAACTGCTCCAAAACTGAAGGTTACCTTCTGCACGACAGTCGAGTCCTATTGGATGGTTCCAAGAGGCCCCATATGGAAAGACTGGAGAGCAGGTGTCTAAGCATGGATGCCTGGGAACGCCACCTCATATTCCCACTCTTTAGTCAGGACAAGGCAGGCTCAATCTGCGGGCTCCTGGGTGAGCTACCCAGAGGGGAGAGTTGAAATGGACTCTCCTGAAGATGAGTCCTACTGTGGCTTGGTGGCCTGGGAGACCTTGGAAATTGGAGGTGGCTCAGGGACTCTGCAGGATTCTCCAACATGAGGTGTTTGACACGGCTCCAACAAGGAAACTTCCCATGTGGAGACGAGAGGAGTTCTGTTCCGTGCCTCAGGAAAGCCCCATACCCTGTTCTTCGAACCAAAGCCTCTGAGGAGTGACACCTGGAAACCAAAGCAAGAGTTGAGACTACGGCCTAAAGGCCTGTCCGGCTCAACCTTCTATCTCTGTTGACATCTGTGTGCATGCATTCATGGATGTAGCTGCTCAGCTTGTGTCCGAATGCCCCTGTGAGTCCAGTGAGGCTCCCAGTAGTGGGATGTCCTCGGAGGCCTTGAGGTTTCTCATATTCTGGAGGTGTGTGGCCAAAGGAATGGACACAGTTTCCCAGGAGAGAGCAGGCACGGTCCTGTGGTAAGGCTCCAGAGGACCCAGCCTAGAGGCTGTGTTTGCCAGGGCTGTGGGGACAGATGTCTGAAAAAGCAAACTTGGCTCAGCTAGGGGCCAATGTAATGGCAGGCCTGATCTCTAGTCCGTGAGGGGAGATCCTCTGGAAATCAAAGTAGGGCAAGTGGGAGGCAGTCACTCAGGATTTTGTCTCTGGGTGTTACGTTTACAGTGTCCGGTCAGGGTACGGGTTGTCTCAGAGGCCGAGGAAGAGCCTTCCTCTCGGGGGATTGTCCAAGCTCCCAAGTGTTTGTGTTCATTCTGTGGGAATGAAGAGTACTGTTTTCTGCCACAGGGGACCCCCCAGGAGAGGGACTCTAGAGCACAGCAGTGGGTTCCCTCAAATGGAATACACACCATCTAGTTAGTCCTGGGTGCCTATGGGCATGGCAAGCCACATATGCGGGCTCTTGGTCCAGTCACTGAGAGGCGTTACTTGAATAAGGTACTCACGCTGAGGGTCACAATGTGTGTTTGTGCCCAAGGCGGCCCTCACGCTTGGGCGTGGCCTCATGGGCCATGCCATTTTCTCCTACACTGAAGGTTTGACTCACTGCCAGCAGCAAGGTTTCTTGCCATGGGGAAGGAGGGGTTCTGAATGTGCATCAGGTTCCCCCCTGTGCAGGGATTGGAGATAAGGTCTAGGTTCTGATGACTGAAAACCCAGGTTGGGAATGGATGGTGGCCTAAGGCAGTGGCGGGTCCAATGTGCTGGGTGTGCAGCCAGCTCTGTCGGTGTCTGTTGGAAGGTCTGGGCTCAGGCTATTTGCGACAGAGCATCACTGTTTAAGGTAGCCTATGCAATTGGGGTGTTGCCGAAAGCCAAGCAGTTTGATCCTCATTTGGGGTTTCTGGGCAGAGCCATAGACAATGTTTTTCTCCTGGGAGTCAGGCACAGTGCTTCATTGTGGGCCCAGAATTCCCAGTAAGGAGGGATTGTGGGCCAAGACTGTGAGGACGGAAGTCTGAAAACACAAGCTAGTGTGAGGAATGGAGCCAAGGGCAGAGCGGGCCCACTCTGCAGAGGCTGAATCAAAATCTCCTGCATCTGAAGTCAGGCTGAGGATCAGACGTTGGCTGAGGCTGGAGTATGTGTCCATGATGGCACCTTCATGAAGTGGGGGCCTCATGAGGCCAAGGAAGTTTTCCCACGCTGAGTTTGGAGGTTGCCCCAAACCACAAGGTTTCCTTCTGCGGGACATTCGAGTCCTGTTGCATGGCTCCAGGACATACCATATGGAAGGACTGGAGAGCAGGGTTCGAAGGATGGATCCCTGTACTGCATGCGTCGCATTCCCATTGGCTATTAGCGACAAGATATGTTTGATCTGCTGCCTTTGGAACACGCGACCCAGGGGGCTGAGTTGAAATGGCCTCTCCTGAGGATGCGTCATAATGTGCGTTTGGGTCCATGGAGACCTTGGAATGTGCTGGTTGTTCAGTGGCCCTGCGGAACTCTCCTACCTGAAGTGTTTGATACATCCCAGTAAGAAAGCTGCCCATGTGGAGATGAGAGATCTTTGGTTTGGTGCCTCAGAAAAGCCTCATGTGCTGGTCTATGAAAACAGTCCTCTGAGAATGGAAACATGGAAACCAAAGCTAAGGTTCTGATTAGGGCCTGGGGTCCTGTCCATTTCAACCTTCTGTCTCTGGGGACACTGTCTGAGAGTCTAAGTGGAGATAGTTGCTCCGCTGGTGTCAGAGAGCCCCTCTTAGTCCAGGGTGGCCTATACTATTGATGGCCTCAGGGACCTTGGAGCTTTTCCCTAACCTGTAGGGTTGTGGTCAATGGATTGGGCACACTTTCCTTGGAGAGGGCAGGCACAATCTTTCGCTGTTTGGTCCAGAGGCCCTAGCCTGGAGGTTGTGTGGGTCCAGGCTGTGGGCACAGATGTCTGAATACACAAACTCAGCTTATGAGTGGCGCCTAGGGTATGGCAGGCCGGATGTACAGCCCGAGAGGGAGCTCCTGGGCCTCTGAAACAAGGGCGAGTGGGAGGCGTTCCTTCAGGCTTTTGTCTCTGGATGTTGTGTCCGGGATAGCCGTGGATTGGAGCGGTGGTCTCAGGTACTGTGGACGAGTATCCCTCTCTGGGGATTTGTCCGAGCTCCCAAGAGTTTGGGGTCATTTTGTGGGAAGGGTGGAGTCGTGTTGTCTGGCTCATGGGTCTCTCCAAGAAAGGGATTCCAGAGCAGAGCTCCAGGTACGGGCGGGGCGACTGGAAAATTCAAACCGTGGTGAGGATTGGGTGCATAGGGGCTTGGCAATCCCCATATGTGGGCTCTTGGTCCAGGCCCTGACAGGCCTTTCTTTGACATGGGGCTCATGCTGAGGGTCACAGTGTGAATTTGTGCCCAAGCAGCACTCAAGTTTGGGCGTGGCATCAGGGGCCATGAAGGTTTCTCCCACCCTGAAGGTGTGACTCCATGCCAAGAGCAAGCTTGACAGCCATGGGGAAGGAGGAGTTCTGTTTTGTGCTTGCTATACCCAGCTGTGTGGAGAATTGATATAATGTCTAGGTTCAGATATCTGAAAACCTAGGTTAGGATGAGGTGAAGGCATAAGACCATGGCGTGTCCGAAGTGCTGGGTGTGCGGCCAGCTGTCTCCTTGTCTGTCTGGACGTCTGGCTTCAGGCTGTGTCAGGCAGAGCATGAGTGCCCAGAGCAGACTATCCAGTTCGGGTACCATCGAGGCCCGAGCAGGTTGATCCTCATCTGGGTTTTCTGGAGAGCCCCACAGGGAAATGTTTTTCTTCCATTGGGCAGACACTGGGCTGGGTTTTGGTTCTGGAGTTCCTAGTCCGGAGGGCTTGTTTGCCAGGAGTGTGAGGAAGGAAGTCTGAAAACACAAGCTAGCGTGAGGTTTGGGACCGAGGGCACGGCAGGCCCACTCTGCAGAGGCTGAATCGAGATCTCCTGCACTGAGGTCATGTCAACTATGAGACGTGCCTCAGGCTAGAGTTCTTGTCCAGAAAGGCCTCTTCCTGAAGGGTGTGGGGGCTTCATGAGGCCAGAAAGTTTTGCCTACGATGGGATTTGTGAACTGCTCCAAAACTGAAGGTTACCTTCTGCACGACAGTCGAGTCCTATTGGATGGTTCCAAGAGGCCCCATATGGAAAGACTGGAGAGCAGGTGTCTAAGCATGGATGCCTGGGAACGCCACCTCATATTCCCACTCTTTAGTCAGGACAAGGCAGGCTCAATCTGCGGGCTCCTGGGTGAGCTACCCAGAGGGGAGAGTTGAAATGGACTCTCCTGAAGATGAGTCCTACTGTGGCTTGGTGGCCTGGGAGACCTTGGAAATTGGAGGTGGCTCAGGGACTCTGCAGGATTCTCCAACATGAGGTGTTTGACACGGCTCCAACAAGGAAACTTCCCATGTGGAGACGAGAGGAGTTCTGTTCCGTGCCTCAGGAAAGCCCCATACCCTGTTCTTCGAACCAAAGCCTCTGAGGAGTGACACCTGGAAACCAAAGCAAGAGTTGAGACTACGGCCTAAAGGCCTGTCCGGCTCAACCTTCTATCTCTGTTGACATCTGTGTGCATGCATTCATGGATGTAGCTGCTCAGCTTGTGTCCGAATGCCCCTGTGAGTCCAGTGAGGCTCCCAGTAGTGGGATGTCCTCGGAGGCCTTGAGGTTTCTCATATTCTGGAGGTGTGTGGCCAAAGGAATGGACACAGTTTCCCAGGAGAGAGCAGGCACGGTCCTGTGCTATGGCTCCAGAGGACCCAGCCTAGAGGCTGTGTTTGCCAGGGCTGTGTGGACAGATGTCTGAAAAAGCAAACTTGGCTCAGCTAGGGGCCAATGTAATGGCAGGCCTGATCTCTAGTCCGTGAGGGGAGATCCTCTGGAAATCAAAGGAGGGCAAGTGGCAGGCAGTCACTCAGGATTTTGTCTCTGGGTGTTGCATTTACAGTGTCCGGTCAGGGTAGGGGTTGTCTCAGAGGCCGAGGAAGAGCCTTCCTCTCGGGGGATTGTCCAAGCTCCCAAGTGTTTGTGTTCATTCTGTGGGAATGAAGAGTACTGTTTTCTGCCACAGGGGACCCCCCAGGAGAGGGACTCTAGAGCACAGCAGTGGGTTCCCTCAACTGGAATACACACCATCTAGTTAGTCCTGGGTGCCTATGGGCATGGCAAGCCACATATGCGGGCTCTTGGTCCAGTCACTGAGAGGCGTTACTTGAATAAGGTACTCACGCTGAGGGTCACAATGTGTGTTTGTGCCCAAGGCGGCCCTCATGCTTGGGCGTGGCCTCATGGGCCATGCCGTTTTCTCCTACACTGGAGGTTTGACTCACTGCCAGCAGCAAGGATTCTTGCCATGGGGAAGGAGGGGTTCTGACTTGTGCATCAGGTTCCCCCCTGTGCAGGGATTGGAGATAAGGTCTAGGTTCCGATGACTGAAAACCCAGGTTGGGAATGGATGGTGGCCTAAGGCAGTGGCGGGTCCAATGTGCTGGGTGTGCAGCCAGCTCTGTCGGTGTCTGTTGGAAGGTCTGGGCTCAGGCTATTTGCGACAGAGCATCACTGTTTAAGGTAGCCTATGCAATTGGGGTGTTGCCGAGGGCCAAGCAGTTTGATCCTCATTTGGGGTTTCTGGGCAGCGCCATAGACAAGGTTTTTCTCCTGGGAGGCAGGCACAGTGCTTCATTGTGGGCCCAGAATTCCCAGTAGGGAGGGTTTGTGGGCCAGGAGTGTGAGGACGGAAGTCTGAAAACACAAGCTAGTGTGAGGATTGGAGCCAAGGGCAGAGCAGGCCCACTCTGCAGAGGCTGAATCAAAATCTCCTGCATCTGAAGTCAGGCTGAGGATCAGACGTTGGCTGAGGCTGGAGTATGTGTCCATGATGGCACCTTCATGAAGTGGGGGCCTCATGAGGCCAAGGAAGTTTTCCCACGCTGAGTTTGGAGGTTGCCCCAAACCACAAGGTTTCCTTCTGCGGGACATTCGAGTCCTGTTGCATGGCTCCAGGACATATCATATGGAAGGACTGGAGAGCAGGGTTCGAAGGATGGATCCCTGTACTGCATGCCTCGCATTCCCATTGGCTATTAGCGACAAGATATGTTTGATCTGCTGCCTCTGGAACACGCGACCCAGCGGGCTGAGTTGAAATGGCCTCTCCTGAGGATGCGTCATAATGTGCGTTTGGGTCCATGGAGACCTTGGAATGTGCTGGTTGTTCAGTGGCCCTGCGGAACTCTCCTACCTGAAGTGTTTGATACATCCCAGTAAGAAGGCTGCCCATGTGGAGATGAGAGATGTTTGGTTTGGTGCCTCAGAAAAGCCCCATGTGCTGGTCTACGAAAACAGTCCTCTGAGAACGGAAACATGGAAACCAAAGCTAAGGTTCAGATTAGGGCCTGGGGGCCTGTCCATTTCAACCTTCTGTCTCTGGGGACACTGTCTGAGAGTCTAAGTGGAGATAGTTGCTCCGCTGGTGTCAGAGAACCCCTCTTACTCCAGGGTGGCCTATACTATTGATGGCCTCAGGGACCTTGGAGCTTTTCCCTAACCTGTAGGGTTGTGGTCAATGGATTGGGCACACTTTCCTTGGAGAGGGCAGGCACAATCTTTCGCTGTTTGGTCCAGAGGCCCTAGCCTGGATGTTGTGTGGGTCCAGGCTGTGGGCACAGAAGTCTGAATACACAAACTCAGCTTATGAGTGGCGCCTAGGGTATGGCCGGCCGGATGTACAGCCCGAGAGGGAGCTCCTGGGCCTCTGAAACAAGGGCGAGTGGGAGGCGTTCCTTCAGGCTTTTGTCTCTGGATGTTGTGTCCGGGATAGCCGTGGATTGGAGCGGTGGCCTCAGGTACTGTGGTCGAGTATCCCTCTCTGGGGATTTGTCCCAGCTCCCAAGAGTTTGGGGTCATTTTGTGGGAAGGGTGGAGTCGTGTTGTCTGGCTCATGGGTCTCTCCAAGAAAGGGATTCCAGAGCAGAGCTCCAGGTACGGGCGGGGCGACTGGAAATTTCAAACCGTGGTGAGGATTGGGTGCATAGGGGCTTGGCAAGCCCCATATGTGGGCTCATGGTCCAGGGCCTGACAGGCCTTTCATTGACATGGGGCTCATGCTGAGGGTCACAGTGTGAATTTGTGCCCAAGCAGCACTCAAGTTTGGGCGTGGCTTCAGGGGCCATGAAGGTTTCTCCCACCCTGAAGGTGTGACTCCATGCCAAGAGCAAGCTTGACAGCCATGGGGAAGGAGGAGTTCTGTTTTGTGCTTGCTATACCCAGCTGTGTGGAGAATTGATATAATGTCTAGGTTCAGATATCTGAAAACCTAGGTTAGGATGAGGTGACGGCATAAGACCATGGCGTGTCCGAAGTGCTGGGTGTGCGGCCAGCTGTCTCCTTGTCTGTCTGGACGTCTGGCTTCAGGCTGTGTCAGACAGAGCATGAGTGCCCAGAGCAGCCTATCCAGTTCGGGTACCGTCGAGGATCGAGCAGGTTGATCCTCATTGGGTTTTCTAGAGAGCCCCACAGGGAAACGTTTTTTTTCCGTTGGGCAGACACTGGGCTGGGTTTTGGTTCCGGAGTTCCTAGTCCAGAGGGCTTGTTTGCCAGGAGTGTGAGGAAGGAAGTCTGAAAACACAAGCTAGCGTGAGGTTTGGGACCGAGGGCACGGCAGGCCAACTCTGCAGAGGCTGAATCTAGATCTCCTGCACTGAGGTCATGTCAACTATGAGACGTGCCTCAGGCTAGAGTTCTTGTCCAGAAAGGCCTCTTCCTGAAGGGTGTGGGGGCTTCATGAGGCCAGAAAGTTTTGCCTACGATGGGATTTGTGAACTGCTCCAAAACTGAAGGTTACCTTCTGCACGACAGTCGAGTCCTATTGGATGGTTCCAAGAGGCCCCATATGGAAAGACTCGAGAGCAGGTGTCTAAGCATGGATGCCTGGGAACGCCACCTCATATTCCCACTCTTTAGTCAGGACAAGGCAGGCTCAATCTGCGGGCTCCTGGGTGAGCTACCCAGAGGGGAGAGTTGAAATGGACTCTCCTGAAGATGAGTCCTACTGTGGCTTGGTGGCCTGGGAGACCTTGGAATGTGGAGGTGGCTCAGGGACTCTGCAGGATTCTCCAACATGAGGTGTTTGACACGGCTCCAACAAGGAAACTTCCCATGTGGAGACGAGAGGAGTTCTGTTCCGTGCCTCAGGAAAGCCCCATACCCTGTTCTTCGAACCAAAGCCTCTGAGGAGTGACACCTGGAAACCAAAGCAAGAGTTGAGACTACGGCCTAAAGGCCTGTCCGGCTCAACCTTCTATCTCTGTTGACATCTGTGTGCATGCATTCATGGATGTAGCTGCTCAGCTTGTGTCCGAATGCCCCTGTGAGTCCAGTGAGGCTCCCAGTAGTGGGATGTCCTCGGAGGCCTTGAGGTTTCTCATATTCTAGAGGTGTGTGGCCAAAGGAATGGACACAGTTTCCCAGGAGAGAGCAGGCACGGTCCTGTGCTATGGCTCCAGAGGACCCAGCCTAGAGGCTGTGTTTGCCAGGGCTGTGGGGACAGATGTCTGAAAAAGCAAACTTGGCTCAGCTAGGGGCCAATGTAATGGCAGGCCTGATCTCTAGTCCGTGAGGGGAGATCCTCTGGAAATCAAAGGAGGGCAAGTGGGACGCAGTCACTCAGGATTTTGTCTCTGGGTGTTGCATTTACAGTGTCCGGTCAGGGTAGGGGTTGTCTCAGAGGCCGAGGAAGAGCCTTCCTCTCGGGGGATTGTCCAAGCTCCCAAGTGTTTGTGTTCATTCTGTGGGAATGAAGAGTACTGTTTTCTGCCACAGGGGACACCCCAGGAGAGGGACTCTAGAGCACAGCAGTGGGTTCCCTCAACTGGAATACACACCATCTAGTTAGTCCTGGGTGCCTATGGGCATGGCAAGCCACATATGCGGGCTCTTGGTCCAGTCACTGAGAGGCGTTACTTGAATAAGGTACTCACGCTGAGGGTCACAATGTGTGTTTGTGCCCAAGGCGGCCCTCACGCTTGGGCGTGGCCTCATGGGCCATGCCGTTTTCTCCTACACTGGAGGTTTGACTCACTGCCAGCAGCAAGGTTTCTTGCCATGGGGAAGGAGGGGTTCTGACTTGTGCATCAGGTTCCCCCCTGTGCAGGGATTGGAGATAAGGTCTAGGTTCCGATGACTGAAAACCCAGGTTGGGAATGGATGGTGGCCTAAGGCAGTGGCGGGTCCAATGTGCTGGGTGTGCAGCCAGCTCTGTCGGTGTCTGTTGGAAGGTCTGGGCTCAGGCTATTTGCGGCAGAGCATCACTGTTTAAGGTAGCCTATGCAATTGGGGTGTTGCCGAGGGCCAAGCAGTTTGATCCTCATTTGGGGTTTCTGGGCAGCGCCATAGACAAGGTTTTTCTCCTGGGCGGCAGGCACAGTGCTTCATTGTGGGCCCAGAATTCCCAGTAGGGAGGGTTTGTGGGCCAGGAGTGTGAGGACGGAAGTCTGAAAACACAAGCTAGTGTGAGGATTGGAGCCAAGGGCAGAGCAGGCCCACTCTGCAGAGGCTGAATCAAAATCTCCTGCATCTGAAGTCAGGCTGAGGATCAGACGTTGGCTGAGGCTGGAGTATGTGTCCATGATGGCACCTTCATGAAGTGGGGGCCTCATGAGGCCAAGGAAGTTTTCCCACGCTGAGATTGGAGGTTGCCCCAAACCACAAGGTTTCCTTCTGCGGGACATTCGAGTCCTGTTGCATGGCTCCAGGACATATCATATGGAAGGACTGGAGAGCAGGGTTCGAAGGATGGATCCCTGTACTGCATGCCTCGCATTCCCATTGGCTATTAGCGACAAGATATGTTTGATCTGCTGCCTCTGGAACACGCGACCCAGCGGGCTGAGTTGAAATGGCCTCTCCTGAGGATGCGTCATAATGTGCGTTTGGGTCCATGGAGACCTTGGAATGTGCTGGTTGTTCAGTGGCCCTGCGGAACTCTCCTACCTGAAGTGTTTGATACATCCCAGTAAGAAGGCTGCCCATGTGGAGATGAGAGATGTTTGGTTTGGTGCCTCAGAAAAGCCCCATGTGCTGGTCTACAAAAACAGTCCTCTGAGAACGGAAACATGGAAACCAAAGCTAAGGTTCAGATTAGGGCCTGGGGGCCTGTCCATTTCAACCTTCTGTCTCTGGGGACACTGTCTGAGAGTCTAAGTGGAGATAGTTGCTCCGCTGGTGTCAGAGAACCCCTCTTAGTCCAGGGTGGCCTATACTATTGATGGCCTCAGGGACCTTGGAGCTTTTCCCTAACCTGTAGGGTTGTGGTCAATGGATTGGGCACACTTTCCTTGGAGAGGGCAGGCACAATCTTTCGCTGTTTGGTCCAGAGGCCCTAGCCTGGATGTTGTGTGGGTCCAGGCTGTGGGCACAGAAGACTGAATACACATACTCAGCTTATGAGTGGCGCCTAGGGTATGGCCGGCCGGATGTACAGCCCGAGAGGGAGCTCCTGGGCCTCTGAAACAAGGGCGAGTGGGAGGCGTTCCTTCAGGCTTTTGTCTCTGGATGTTGTGTCCGGGATAGCCGTGGATTGGAGCGGTGGCCTCAGGTACTGTGGTCGAGTATCCCTCTCTGGGGATTTGTCCCAGCTCCCAAGAGTTTGGGGTCATTTTGTGGGAAAAGTGGAGTCGTGTTGTCTGGCTCATGGGTCTCTCCAAGAAAGGGATTCCAGAGCAGAGCTCCAGGTACGGGCGGGGCGACTGGAAATTTCAAACCGTGGTGAGGATTGGGTGCATAGGGGCTTGGCAAGCCCCATATGTGGGCTCTTGGTCCAGGGCCTGATAGGCCTTTCTTTGACATGGGGCTCATGCTGAGGGTCACAGTGTGAATTTGTGCCCAAGCAGCACTCAAGTTTGGGCGTGGCTTCAGGGGCCATGAAAGTTTCTCCCACCCTGAAGGTGTGACTCCATGCCAAGACCAAGCTTGACAGCCATGGGGAAGGAGGAGTTCTGTTTTGTGCTTGCTATACCCAGCTGTGTGGAGAATTGATATAATGTCTAGGTTCAGATATCTGAAAACCTAGGTTAGGATGAGGTGACGGCATAAGACCATGGCGTGTCCGAAGTGCTGGGTGTGCGGCCAGCTGTCTCCTTGTCTGTCTGGACGTCTGGCTTCAGGCTGTGTCAGACAGAGCATGAGTGCCCAGAGCAGCCTATCCAGTTCGGGTACCGTCGAGGACCGAGCAGGTTGATCCTCATTGGGTTTTCTAGAGAGCCCCACAGGGAAACGTTTTTCTTCCGTTGGGCAGACACTGGGCTGGGTTTTGGTTCCGGAGTTCCTAGTCCAGAGGGCTTGTTTGCCAGGAGTGGGAGGAAGGAAGTCTGAAAACACAAGCTAGCGTGAGGTTTGGGACCGAGGGCACGGCAGGCCCACTCTGCAGAGGCTGAATCGAGATCTCCTGCACTGAGGTCATGTCAACTATGAGACGTGCCTCAGGCTAGAGTTCTTGTCCAGCATGGCCTCTTCCTGAAGGGTGTGGGGGCTTCATGAGGCCAGAAAGTTTTGCCTACGATGGGATTTGTGAACTGCTCCAAAACTGAAGGTTACCTTCTGCACGACAGTCGAGTCCTATTGGATGGTTCCAAGAGGCCCCATATGGAAAGACTCGAGAGCAGGTGTCTAAGCATGGATGCCTGGGAACGCCACCTCATATTCCCACTCTTTAGTCAGGACAAGGCAGGCTCAATCTGCGGGCTCCTGGGTGAGCTACCCAGAGGGGAGAGTTGAAATGGACTCTCCTGAAGATGAGTCCTACTGTGGCTTGGTGGCCTGGGAGACCTTGGAATGTGGAGGTGGCTCAGGGACTCTGCAGGATTCTCCAACATGAGGTGTTTGACACGGCTCCAACAAGGAAACTTCCCATGTGGAGACGAGAGGAGTTCTGTTCCGTGCCTCAGGAAAGCCCCATACCCTGTTCTTCGAACCAAAGCCTCTGAGGAGTGACACCTGGAAACCAAAGCAAGAGTTGAGACTACGGCCTAAAGGCCTGTCCGGCTCAACCTTCTATCTCTGTTGACATCTGTGTGCATGCATTCATGGATGTAGCTGCTCAGCTTGTGTCCGAATGCCCCTGTGAGTCCAGTGAGGCTCCCAGTAGTGGGATGTCCTCGGAGGCCTTGAGGTTTCTCATATTCTGGAGGTGTGTGGCCAAAGGAATGGACAGAGTTTCCCAGGAGAGAGCAGGCACGGTCCTGTGGTATGGCTCCAGAGGACCCAGCCTAGAGGCTGTGTTTGCCAGGGCTGTGTGGACAGATGTCTGAAAAAGCAAACTTGGCTCAGCTAGGGGCCAATGTAATGGCAGGCCTGATCTCTAGTCCGTGAGGGGAGATCCTCTGGAAATCAAAGGAGGGCAAGTGGCAGGCAGTCACTCAGGATTTTGTCTCTGGGTGTTGCATTTACAGTGTCCGGTCAGGGTAGGGGTTGTCTCAGAGGCCGAGGAAGAGCCTTCCTCTCGGGGGATTGTCCAAGCTCCCAAGTGTTTGTGTTCATTCTGTGGGAATGAAGAGTACTGTTTTCTGCCACAGGGGACACCCCAGGAGAGGGACTCTAGAGCACAGCAGTGGGTTCCCTCAACTGGAATACACACCATCTAGTTAGTCCTGGGTGCCTATGGGCATGGCAAGCCACATATGCGGGCTCTTGGTCCAGTCACTGAGAGGCGTTACTTGAATAAGGTACTCACGCTGAGGGTCACAATGTGTGTTTGTGCCCAAGGCGGCCCTCACGCTTGGGCGTGGCCTCATGGGCCATGCCGTTTTCTCCTACACTGGAGGTTTGACTCACTGCCAGCAGCAAGGTTTCTTGCCATGGGGAAGGAGGGGTTCTGACTTGTGCATCAGGTTCCCCCCTGTGCAGGGATTGGAGATAAGGTCTAGGTTCCGATGACTGAAAACCCAGGTTGGGAATGGATGGTGGCCTAAGGCAGTGGCGGGTCCAATGTGCTGGGTGTGCAGCCAGCTCTGTCGGTGTCTGTTGGAAGGTCTGGGCTCAGGCTATTTGCGACAGAGCATCACTGTTTAAGGTAGCCTATGCAATTGGGGTGTTGCCGAGGGCCAAGCAGTTTGATCCTCATTTGGGGTTTCTGGGCAGCGCCATAGACAAGGTTTTTCTCCTGGGAGGCAGGCACAGTGCTTCATTGTGGGCCCAGAATTCCCAGTAGGGAGGGTTTGTGGGCCAGGAGTGTGAGGACGGAAGTCTGAAAACACAAGCTAGTGTGAGGATTGGAGCCAAGGGCAGAGCAGGCCCACTCTGCAGAGGCTGAATCAAAATCTCCTGCATCTGAAGTCAGGCTGAGGATCAGACGTTGGCTGAGGCTGGAGTATGTGTCCATGATGGCACCTTCATGAAGTGGGGGCCTCATGAGGCCAAGGAAGTTTTCCCACGCTGAGTTTGGAGGTTGCCCCAAACCACAAGGTTTCCTTCTGCGGGACATTCGAGTCCTGTTGCATGGCTCCAGGACATATCATATGGAAGGACTGGAGAGCAGGGTTCGAAGGATGGATCCCTGTACTGCATGCCTCGCATTCCCATTGGCTATTAGCGACAAGATATGTTTGATCTGCTGCCTCTGGAACACGCGACCCAGCGGGCTGAGTTGAAATGGCCTCTCCTGAGGATGCGTCATAATGTGCGTTTGGGTCCATGGAGACCTTGGAATGTGCTGGTTGTTCAGTGGCCCTGCGGAACTCTCCTACCTGAAGTGTTTGATACATCCCAGTAAGAAGGCTGCCCATGTGGAGATGAGAGATGTTTGGTTTGGTGCCTCAGAAAAGCCCCATGTGCTGGTCTACAAAAACAGTCCTCTGAGAACGGAAACATGGAAACCAAAGCTAAGGTTCAGATTAGGGCCTGGGGGCCTGTCCATTTCAACCTTCTGTCTCTGGGGACACTGTCTGAGAGTCTAAGTGGAGATAGTTGCTCCGCTGGTGTCAGAGAACCCCTCTTAGTCCAGGGTGGCCTATACTATTGATGGCCTCAGGGACCTTGGAGCTTTTCCCTAACCTGTAGGGTTGTGGTCAATGGATTGGGCACACTTTCCTTGGAGAGGGCAGGCACAATCTTTCGCTGTTTGGTCCAGAGGCCCTAGCCTGGATGTTGTGTGGGTCCAGGCTGTGGGCACAGAAGACTGAATACACATACTCAGCTTATGAGTGGCGCCTAGGGTATGGCCGGCCGGATGTACAGCCCGAGAGGGAGCTCCTGGGCCTCTGAAACAAGGGCGAGTGGGAGGCGTTCCTTCAGGCTTTTGTCTCTGGATGTTGTGTCCGGGATAGCCGTGGATTGGAGCGGTGGCCTCAGGTACTGTGGTCGAGTATCCCTCTCTGGGGATTTGTCCCAGCTCCCAAGAGTTTGGGGTCATTTTGTGGCAAAAGTGGAGTCGTGTTGTCTGGCTCATGGGTCTCTCCAAGAAAGGGATTCCAGAGCAGAGCTCCAGGTACGGGCGGGGCGACTGGAAATTTCAAACCGTGGTGAGGATTGGGTGCATAGGGGCTTGGCAAGCCCCATATGTGGGCTCTTGGTCCAGGGCCTGATAGGCCTTTCTTTGACATGGGGCTCATGCTGAGGGTCACAGTGTGAATTTGTGCCCAAGCAGCACTCAAGTTTGGGCGTGGCTTCAGGGGCCATGAAGGTTTCTCCCACCCTGAAGGTGTGACTCCATGCCAAGACCAAGCTTGACAGCCATGGGGAAGGAGGAGTTCTGTTTTGTGCTTGCTATACCCAGCTGTGTGGAGAATTGATATAATGTCTAGGTTCAGATATATGAAAACCTAGGTTAGGATGAGGTAACGGCATAAGACCATGGCGTGTCCGAAGTGCTGGGTGTGCGGCCAGCTGTCTCCTTGTCTGTCTGGACGTCTGGCTTCAGGCTGTGTCAGACAGAGCATGAGTGCCCAGAGCAGCCTATCCAGTTCGGGTACCATCGAGGACCGAGCAGGTTGATCCTCATTGGGTTTTCTGGAGAGCCCCACAGGGAAACGTTTTTTTTCCGTTGGGCAGACACTGGGCTGGGTTTTGGTTCCGGAGTTCCTAGTCCAGAGGGCTTGTTTGCCAGGAGTGGGAGGAAGGAAGTCTGAAAACACAAGCTAGCGTGAGGTTTGGGACCGAGGGCACGGCAGGCCCACTCTGCAGATGCCGAATCGAGATCTCCTGCACTGAGGTCATGTCAACTATGAGACGTGCCTCAGGCTAGATTTCTTGTCCAGCATGGCCTCTTCCTGAAGGGTGTGGGGGCTTCATGAGGCCAGAAAGTTTTGCCTACGATGGGATTTGTGAACTGCTCCAAAACTGAAGGTTACCTTCTGCACGACAGTCGAGTCCTATTGGATGGTTCCAAGAGGCCCCATATGGAAAGACTCGAGAGCTGGTGTCTAAGCATGGATGCCTGGGAACGCCACCTCATATTCCCACTCTTTAGTCAGGACAAGGCAGGCTCAATCTGCGGGCTCCTGGGTGAGCTACCCAGAGGGGAGAGTTGAAATGGACTCTCCTGAAGATGAGTCCTACTGTGGCTTGGTGGCCTGGGAGACCTTGGAATGTGGAGGTGGCTCAGGGACTCTGCAGGATTCTCCAACATGAGGTGTTTGACACGGCTCCAACAAGGAAACTTCCCATGTGGAGACGAGAGGAGTTCTGTTCCGTGCCTCAGGAAAGCCCCATACCCTGTTCTTCGAACCAAAGCCTCTGAGGAGTGACACCTGGAAACCAAAGCAAGAGTTGAGACTACGGCCTAAATGCCCGTCCGGCTCAACCTTCTATCTCTGTTGACATCTGTGTGCATGCATTCATGGATGTAGCTGCTCAGCTTGTGTCCGAATGCCCCTGTGAGTCCAGTGAGGCTCCCAGTAGTGGGATGTCCTCGGAGGCCTTGAGGTTTCTCATATTCTGGAGGTGTGTGGCCAAAGGAATGGACACAGTTTCCCAGGAGAGAGCAGGCACGGTCCTGTGCTATGGCTCCAGAGGACCCAGCCTAGAGGCTGTGTTTGCCAGGGCTGTGGGGACAGATGTCTGAAAAAGCAAACTTGGCTCAGCTAGGGGCCAATGTAATGGCAGGCCTGATCTCTAGTCCGTGAGGGGAGATCCTCTGGAAATCAAAGGAGGGCAAGTGGGAGGCAGTCACTCAGGCTTTTGTCTCTGGGTGTTGCGTTTACAGTGTCCGGTCAGGGTAGGGGTTTTCTCAGAGGCCGAGGAAGAGCCTTCCTCTTGGGGGATTGTCCAAGCTCCCAAGTGTTTGTGTTCATTCTGTTTGAATGAAGAGTACTGTTTTCTGCCACAGGGGACCCCCCAAAAGAGGGACTCTAGAGCACAGCAGTGGGTTCCCTCAACTGGAATACACACCATCTAGTTAGTCCTGGGTGCCTATGGGCATGGCAAGCCAAATATGCGGGCTCTTGGTCCAGTCACTGAGAGGCGCTACTTGAATAAGGTACTCACGCTGAGGGTCACAATGTGTGTTTGTGCCCAAGGCGGCCCTCACGCTTGGGCGTGGCCTCATGGGCCATGCCGTTTTCTCCTACACTGGAGGTTTGACTCACTGCCAGCAGCAAGGTTTCTTGCCATGGGGAAGGAGGGGTTCTGACTTGTGCATCAGGTTCCCCCCTGTGCAGGGATTGGAGATAAGGTCTAGGTTCCGATGACTGAAAACCCAGGTTGGGAATGGATGGTGGCCTAAGGCAGTGGCGGGTCCAATGTGCTGGGCGTGCAGCCAGCTGTGTCGGTGTCTGTTGGAAGGTCTGGTCTCAGGCTATTTGCGACAGAGCATCACTGTTTAAGGTAGCCTATGCAATTGGGGTGTTGCCGAGGGCCAAGCAGTTTGATCCTCATTTGGGGTTTCTGGGCAGCGCCATAGACAATGTTTTTCTTTAGGGAGGCAGGCACAGTGCTTCATTGTGGCCCCAGAATTCCCAGTAGGGAGGGTTTGTGGGCCAGGAGTGTGAGGACAGAAGTCTGAAAACACAAGCTAGTGTGAGGATTGGAGCCAAGGGGAGAGCAGGCCCACTCTGCAGAGCCTGAATCAAAATCTCCTGCATCCGAAGTCAGGCTGAGGATCAGACGTTGGCTGAGGCTGCAGTATGTGTCCATGATGGCACCTTCATGAAGTGGGGGCCTCATGAGGCCAAGGAAGTTTTCCCACGCTGAGTTTGGAGGTTGCCCCAAACCACAAGGTTTTCTTCTGCGGGACATTCGAGTCCTGTTGCATGGCTCCAGGACATACCATATGGAAGGACTGGAGAGCAGGGTTCGAAGGATGGATCCCTGTACAGCATGCCTCGCATTCCCATTGGCTATTAGCGACAAGATATGTTTGATCTGCTGCCTCTGGAACACGCGAACCAGGGGCTGAGTTGAAATGGCCTCTCCTGAGGATGCGTCATAATGTGCGTTTGGGTCCATGGAGACCTTGGAATGTGCTGGTTGTTCAGTGGCCCTGCGGAACTCTCCTACCTGAAGTGTTTGATACATCCCAGTAAGAAAGCTGCCCGTGTGGAGATGAGAGATGTTTGGTTCGGTGCCTCAGAAAAGCCCCATGTGCTGGTCTACGAAAACAGTCCTCTGAGAACGGAAACATGGAAACCTAAGCTAAGGTTCAGATTAGGGCCTGGGGGCCTGTCCATTTCAACCTTCTGTCTCTGGGGACACTGTCTGAGAGTCTAAGTGGAGATAGTTGCTCCGCTGGTGTCAGAGAGCCCCTCTTAGTCCAGGGTGGCCTATACTATTGATGGCCTCAGGGACCTTGGAGCTTTTCCCTAACCTGTAGGGTTGTGGTCAAAGGATTGGGCACACTTTCCTTGGAGAGGGCAGGCACAATCTTTCGCTGTTTGGTCCAGAGGCCCTAGCCTGGATGTTGTGTGGGTCCAGGCTGTGGGCACAGAATTCGGAATACACAAACTCAGCTTATGAGTGGCGCCTAGGGTATGGCAGGCCGGATGTACAGCCCGAGAGGGAGCTCCTGGGCCTCTGAAACAAGGGCTAGTTGGAGGCGTTCCTTCAGGCTTTTGTCTCTGGATGTTGTGTCCGGGATAGCCGTGGATTGAGCGGTGGCCTCAGGTAATGTGGACGAGTATCCCTCTCTGGGGATTTGTCCCAGCTCCCAAGACTTTGGGGTCATTTTGTGGGAAGGGTGGAGTCGTGTTGTCTGGCTCATGGGTCTCTCCAAGAAAGGGATTCCATAGCAGAGCTCCAGGTACGGGCGGGGCGACTGGAAAATTCAAACCGTGGTGAGGATTGGGTGCATAGGGGCTTGGCAAGCCCCATATGTGGGCTCTTGGTCCAGGCCCTGACAGGCCTTTCTTTGACATGGGGCTCATGCTGAGGGTCACAGTGTGAATTTGTGCCCAAGCAGCACTCAAGTTTGGGCGTGGCATCAGGGGCCATGAAGGTTTCTCCCAACCTGAAGGTGTGACTGCATGCCAAGAGCAAGCTTGACAGCCATGGGGAAGGAGGGGTACTGTTTTGTGCTTGCTATACCCAGCTGTGTGGAGAATTGATATAATGTCTAGGTTCAGATATCTGAAAACCAAGGTTAGGATGAGTTGACGGCATAAGACCATGGCGTGTCCGAAGTTCTGGGTGTGCGGCCAGCTGTCTCCTTGTCTGTCTGGACGTCTGGCTTCAGGCTGTGTCAGGCAGAGCATGAGTGCCCAGAGCAGCCTATCCAGTTCGGGTACCGTCGAGGCCCGAGCAGGTTGATCCTCATCTGGGTTTTCTGGAGAGCCCCACAGGGAAACGTTTTTCTTCCTTTGGGCAGACACTGGGCTGGGTTTTGGTTCCAGAGTTCCTAGTCCGGAGGGCTTGTTTGCCAGGAGTGTGAGGAAGGAAGTCGGAAAACACAAGCTAGCATGAGGTTTGGGACCGAGGGCACGGCAGGCCCACTCTGCAGAGTCTGAATCGAGATCTCCTGCACTGAGGTCATGTCAACTATGAGACGTGCCTCAGGCTAGAGTTCTTGTCCAGCATAGCCTCTTCCTGAAGGGTGTGGGGGCTCCATGAGGCCAGAAAGTTTTGCCTACGATGGTATTTGTGAACTGCTCCAAAACTGAAGGTTACCTTCTGCACGACTGTCGAGTCCTATTGGATGGTTCCAGGAGGCCCCATACGGAAAGACTCGAGAGCAGGTGTCAAAGCATGGATGCCTGGGAACGCCACCTCATATTCCCACTGTTTAGTCAGGACAAGTCAGGCTCAATCTGCAGGTTCCTGGGTGAGCTACCTAGAGGGGAGAGTTGAAATGGACTCTCCTGAAGATGAGTTCTACTGTGGCTTGGTGGCCTGGGAGACCTTGGAATGTGGAGGTGGCTCGGGGACTCTGCAGGGTTTTCCAAACTGAGGCGTTTGGCACAGCTACAACAAGGAAGCTTCCCATGTGGAGACGAGAGGAGTTCTGTTCAGTGCCTCAGGAAAGCCCCATATCCTGTTCTTCGAACCAAAGCCTCTGAGGAGTAACACCTGGAACCCAAAGCAAGAGTTGAGATTAGGGCCTAAGGGCCTGTCCGGCTCAACCTTCTATCTCTGTTGACATCTGTGTGCATGCCTTCATGGAGGTATCTGCTCAGATTGTGTCCGAATGCCCCTGTGTGTCCAGGGAGGCTCCCAGTAGTGGGATGAACTCGGGGGCCTTGAGGTTTCTCATATTCTGGAGGTGTGTGGCCAAAGGAATGGACACAGTTTCAAGGAGAGAGTAGGCACAGTCCTGTGGTATGGCTCCAGAGGACCCAGCCTAGAGGCTGTGTTTTCCAGGGCTCTGGGGACTGATGTCTGAAAGAGAAAACTTGGCTCAGGTAGGGGCCAAGGTAATGGCAGGCCTGATCTCCAGTCCGTGAGGGGAGATCCTCTGGATATCAAAGGAGGGCAAGTGGGAGGCAGTCGCTCAGGCTTTTGTCTCTGGGTGTTGCGTTCACAGTGTCCGGTCAGGTTAGGGGTTGCCTCATGGTCCGAGTAAGAACCTTCCTCTCGGGGGATTGTCCAAGCTCCCAAGTGTTTGGGTTCATTCTGTGGGAAGTGAAGAGTACTGTTTTCTGCCACAAAGGACCTCCCAGGAGAGGGACTCTAGAGCACAGCAGTGGGTTCCCTCAACTGGAATACACACCATCTAGTTAGTCCTGGGTGACTATGTGCATGGCAAGGACTAAATGCAGGATCTTCGTCCCGAACCTGACAGGCCTTTCTTTGTCATGGGGCTCATGCTAGGGTCACAGTGTGAATTTGTGCCCAAGCAGCACTCATGTTTGGGCGTGGCATCAGGGGCCATGAAGGGTTTCCCACGTGAAGGTGTGACTCCATGCGAAGAACAAGCATTACAGCCATGTGGAAGGCAGAGTTCTGATTGTGATTCCGATACTCAAACTCAGCTTTCTTTGGGGACATCGGTATGGCAGGCCCAATCTACAAACCATGAGAAGAACTCATGAAGATTTGAATATAGAGTGAGTCTGAGGCGCTTGCTCAGGCATTTGTCTCTGGAATTTGTATCAGCGATCTCCGTGGAATGTCGGGGATGCCTCATGGGCCATGGACGAATCTTCCTCTCTGAGGATTTGGCCCGATTCCCAATTGCTTTTCGTCAATCTGTGGGATGGGAGGTCTCCTTTCAGGTTTGTTACCTCAGGTGTCCCACCAAAAGAGAAATTCCAAAGCAAAGACGTGGGGAAGACTGAAGGGACAACCTGAACTATGGTTAAAAATTGGGGCCTACGGGCATGGCAAGCACAATATGCTATCTCTTCATCCAGCCACTGAGTGGCCTTACTTGAGGACTGGGCTCAGCCTGAGGGTCACAATGTGTGCTTGTGAACAATGTGGCCCGCGAGCATGGGTGGGGCCTCATGGGCCACACTGGTTTCAACTACACTGAACGTTGGACAACATGCCAACCACAAGGTTTCTTGCCATGGGGAAGGAGTTCTGATTTCTGCATCATCTTCAACCCTGGGCAGTGATTGGAGATAAGGTCTAGGTTCTGAAACGTGAAAACTGAGGTTGGGAAGAGATGACGACCTAAGGCCATGGCGGCTCGATGTGCTCAGTGTGCGGACAGCTGTCTGGCAGGGGCCAGGGGGTCCAGGATCAGGCTGTGTCAGAAAGGGCATTAGTGCCCTGGTCAGCCTATGTATTTGGGGTACAGCCAAGGCCGGTGCAGGTTGATCCTCATTTGGGATGACTGGGTAGCCCCAGAGGACAAAGTTTTTCTTCTGGAGGGCCGGCAGAGTGCTGTGTTGTAGTTCTGGATTGCCAAACTGGAGGGCTTGTGGGCCAGTAGTCTGACGACAAAAGTCTGAGAACACAAGCTAGGCATAGGTTTCTGGGTGAGGCCATGGCAGGCACAATCTACAGACCTGAATCGAGATCTCGTGCATCTGAAGTCAGGGCGAGGATCAGACGATCGCTCAGGTAGGAGTTTCTGTCCCTGATGGCCCGTTCATAAATGGGGGGTCATCACGAGGCCAAGGGGCTTTCCAACGATGGGAGTTGTGAGAAGCTCCAAACTGCAGAGAGTCTTCTGCAGGACAATTGAGACCTGTTGTTTGGCTCCAGGCCAATGATTCTGAGCAGGGTTCTAAGGATGGATGGCTGGGTAGCCCACCTCGCATTCCAATTGTCTCCTAGCAACAAGACAGGTTAGATCTCCTGGATCTGTGAGGAGCAACCGAGGATGCTGAGTTGAAATGGACACCCCTGGGGATGGGTCCTAACGTGCTTTTGTGTCTATGGAGACCTTGGAATGAAGCGGTGGCACTGGGGCCCTAAAGGGTTCTCCTAAACAAAGGCTTTGACACAGCTCCAACGTGCAAGTTTCCCATGTGTATATGAGATGTTTTCTGATGGGTGAGTCACGAAACAGCTATATGCTGCTTTTGAAATCCAGGCCTCTGAGGAGAGATGCCTGGACACCAAAGCAATGGATCTGATTAGTGCCTAGGGGCCTGTTCTTTTCTTTTTACCTCTGGGGATATCTGCTATGGGTCTGAGTGCAGGTAGGTGCTCAGTTGGGCTCAGATTGCCCCTGTTTTTCCTTGGAAGCCACCACTATTGAGATGGATCAGGGACTTTGGAGGTTTATCCTATTAGAAGGGTTGTGGCCATTGGAATGGGCACACACAATTCCCTTGGAGAGGGCAAGTACAGTCCTCAGTTTTGTGTCCAGGGGCCTGAGCCTGTAGGTTGTGTTGGCCAGGGCTATTTGGACAGTTGTCGGAAAACACAAACTCGGCTTATTTTTCGGGTCATAGGTATGGCAGGACTGATCTACAGACCATGAGGAGAACTCTTCGGGATTTGAAAGAAGGGCTAGTGTGAGGCTCCTGCTCAAGTTTTTGTCTCTGGATATCATGTCACTCATGGTCGTGGAATTTCTGGGTGACTTCATGGGAAATGGACGAGTCTTACTTTTTGGTGGTTTGGCCCCGTCCAAAGAGTTTGGGGTCATTCTTTGGGCTGGAAGAAGTCTGTTTCTTTTTTTGTTGTTGTTGTTGTTGTTGTTTTTCTTTTTTAACCTCCGGTGTCCCACCAAATGAGGGATTCCAGAGTAGAGCCCTGGGGAGGGGCGACTGGACAATCAGAAATCTGGTTAAAAATTGGGGCCTAGGGACATGTCAAGCCCATTATGACATCTAATGTTCCAGCCACTGAGAGGACTTACTAGACTACAGAACTCAAGCTGAGGGTCACAATGTTTGTGTATGCCCTCGTCGCACTCAAGAATGGGCGGGGCCTCAGGGTGAATGCTGGTTTCTTCTACTCTGAACGTTGGACAACGTGCCAACCACAAGGGTTCTTGCCATGGGTAAAGAGGAGTTCTGATTTCTACATCACACTCACCCCTGGCAGTGATTGGAGATAAGGTCTCGGTTCTGAAGCCTGAAAACTGAGGTAAGGAAGAGATGATGACCTAAGGCCCTGGCGGGTTTTTTGTGCTCAGTGTGCGGTCAGCTTTCTGGGTGTTGGTCAGGAGGTCCGGGCTCAGGTTGTGTTCGACAGTGCATTAGTGCCCAGGTTAGACTATATAATTTGGGTAAAGTCGAGTGCTGTGTAGGTTTACCCTCATTTAAGGTGCCTGGGCAGCTCATGAGGCAATAATTTTTTTTTCTAGAGGGCAGGCAGAGTGCCTCATTGTGGGTCCGAAATTGCCAAACTTGAGGGCTTCGGAACCAGGAGTATGAGGACGGAAGTCTGAGAAGACAAGCTAGACTTGGGTTTCAGGGCGAGGGCACGACATGTACCCCATGCAGATCTGAAAAAATATCTCATGCATCTGAAGTCAGGGCAAGTATCAGACTATGGCTCAGGTTGGAGAATCTGAGCATGACGGCCGCTTCTTGAAGGCAGCGGAATCTCGAGGTCATTGAGGTTTTCCCACGTTGGGAGTTGTGCGATGCCCCCTTCAAGGATTCCTTCTGCGGGACAATTAAGACTTGTTGGACAGCTCCAGGACATCCCATATGGAATGACTCCAGAGCACCGTTCGCGGATGGATGCCTGGGAAGCCCGCCTCGCATTCCAATTGTCTCCTAGCAACAATACAGTTTAGATCTGATGGCTCTGCGGGAGCAACCGGGGTGGCTGAGTTGAAATGGACTTTCCTGAGGATGGGTCCTAATGTGCTTTTGTGTCCATGAGGGCCTTGGAATGGGGCGGTGGCACCGGGACCCTGAAGTACTCTCCTAAGCTTTGGACATGGCTCCCATGCACAGGTTTCCTTGTGGAGAAGAGATGAGTTCTGATGGGTGCGTCAGGAAAACACATATGCTCGTATTGGAATCAGGCTTTTGAGGACACATGCCTGTATCCCAAAGCAATGGATCCTATTATGGCCTAGGGTCCTGTCTGGTTCAATCTTCTTCTCTGGGGACAACCATCTCTGTTATGAGTATAGGTCGATTATCAGCTGGTGTCAGACAGCCCTTGTTTGTTCTGGGCGACCTACACTATTGGGATGGCCTCAGGGACTTTGGAGGTTTCTCCTAATTTGTACGATTTTGGACCATGGAATGGGCAGAATTCCCATGGATTGGTAGGCACAGTCCGAATGTGTGGCTCCAGGGGCCCAGCCTGCAGGGTGGGTGGCCCAAGACTTTGAGGACAGAAGTCTGAAAACACAAACTCAGCTTAGGTTTGGGGACGTAGGTATGGCAGGCCCGATCTACAAACCATGAGAAGAACTCTTCAGGATATGAAGAAAGTGCGAGTCTGAGGCGCTTGCTCAGGCTTTTGTCTCTGGATTTTGTATCAGCGATGGCCGTGGAATGTCGGGGAGGCCTCATGGGCCATGGACGAATCTTCCTCTCTGAGGATTTGGCCCGATTCCCAATTGCTTTTCGTCAATCTGTGGGATGGGAGGACTCATTTCAGTTTTGTTACCTCAGGTGTCCCACCAAAAGAGGAATTCCAAAGCCAAGCCGTGGGGAAGACTGAAGGGACAACCCGAACTATGGTTAAAAATTGGGGCCTAGGGGCATGGCAAGCCCAATATGCTATCTCTTCATCCAGCCACTTAGTGGCCTTACTTGAGGACTGGGCTCAGCCTGAGCGTCACAATGTGTGTTTGTGAACAATGTGGCCCACGAGCATGGGCGGGGCCTCATGGGCCACACTGGTTTTAAACTAAAATGAACGTTGGACAACATGCCAACCACAAGGTTTCTTGCCATGGGGAAGGAGTTCTGATTTCTGCATCACCTTCAACCCTGGGCAGTGATTGGATATAAGGTCTAGGTTCTGAAACCTGAAAATTGATGTTGGGAAGACATGACGACCTAAGGCCATGGCGGCTCGATGTGCTCAGTTTGCGGCCAGCTGTCTGAAAGGGGCCAGGGGGTCCAGGCTCAGGCTCTACCAGAAAGGGCATTAGAGCCCTGGTCAGGCTGTGTATTTTGGGTACAGCCAAGGTCGGTGCAGGTTGATCCTCATTTGGGGTTACTGGGTAGCCCCAGAGGACAATGTTTTTCTTCTGGAGGTCCGGCAGAGTGCTGTGTTGTAGTTCTGGATTGCCAAACTGGAGGGCTTGTGGGCCAGTAGTCTGACGACAAAAGTCTGAGAACACAAGCTAGGCTTAGGTTTCTGGGTGAGGCCATGGCACGCACAATCTACAGACCTGAATCGAGATCTCGTGCATCTGAAGTCAGGGCGAGGATCAGACGATCGCTCAGGTTGGAGTTTCTGACCATGATGGCCCCTTCATGAATGGGGCGGGCATCACGAGGCCATGGGTGTTTTCCCACGATGAGAGTTGTGAGAAGCTCCAAACTGCAGAGAGTCTTCTGCAGGACAATTGAGACCAGTTGTTTGGCTCCAGGCCAATGATTCTGAGCAGGGTTCTAAGGATGGATGGCTGGGTAGCCCACCTCGCATTCCAATTGTCTCCTAGCAACAAGACAGGTTAGATCTCCTGGATCTGTGGCGAGCAACCGAGGATGCTGAGTTGAAATGGACACCCCTGGGGATGGGTCCTAAGGTGCTTTTGTGTCTATGGAGACCTTGGAATGAAGCGGTGGCACTGGGGCCCTAAAGGGTTCTCCTAAACAGAGGCTTTGACACAGCTCCAACGTGCAAGTTTCCCATGTGTAGATGAGATGTTTTCTGATGGGTGAGTCAAGAAACAGCTATATGCTGCTTTTGAAATCCAGGCCTCTGAGGAGAGATGCCTGGAAACCAAAGCAATGGATCGGATTAGTGCCTAGGGGCCTGTTCTTTCCTTTTTACCTCTGGGGACATCTGTCTATGGGTCTGAGTGCAGGTAGGTGCTCAGTTGGGCTCAGATTGCCCCTGTTTTTCCTGGGAAGCCACCACTATTGAGATGGATCAGGGACTTTGGAGGTTTATCCTATTAGAAGGGTTGTGGCCATTGGAATGGGCACACACAATTCCCTTGGAGAGGGCAAGTACAGTCCTCAGGTTTGGCTCCAGGGGCCTGAGCCTGTAGGTTGTGTAGGCCAGGGCTGTTTGGACAGTTGTCTTAAAACCCAAACTCGGCTTATGTTTCGGGTCATGGGTATGGCAGGACTGATCTACAGACCATGAGGAGAACTCTTCGGGATTTGAAAGAAGGGCGAGTGTGAGGCTCCTGCTCAAGTTTGTGTCTCTGGATATCGTGTCACTCATGGTCGTAGAATTTCTGGGTGACTTCATAGGAAATGGACGAGTCTTACTCTCTGGTGGTTTGGCCCCGTCCAAGAGTTCGGGGTCATTCTGTGGGCTGGAAGAAGTCTGTTTTTTTTTTTTTGTTGTTGTTGTTGTTGTTTTTCTTTTTTAACCTCCGGTGTCCCACCAAATGAGGGATTCCAGAGTAGAGCCCTGGGGAGGGGCGACTGGACCATCAGAAATCTTGTTAAAAATTGGGGCCTAGGGACATGTCAAGCCCATTATGACATCTAATGGTCCAGCCACTGAGAGGACTTACTATAGGACAGGACTCATGATTAGGGTCACAGTGCGTGTGTATGCCCTCGTCGCACTCAAGAATGGGCGGGGCCTCAGGGTGAATGCTGGTTTCTCCTACACTGAACGTTGGACAACGTGCCAACCACAGGGTTCTTGCCATGGGTAAGGAGGAGTTCTGATTTCTGCATCACACTCACCCCTGGGCAGTGATTGGAGATAAGGTCTCAGTCTGAAGCCTGAAAACTGAGGTAGGGAAGACATGATGACCTAAGGCCATGGCGGGTTTTATGTGCTCAGTGTGCTGTCAGCTTTCTGGGTGTTGGTCAGGAGGTCCAGACTCAGGTTGTGTTCGACAGCGCATTAGTGCCCAGGTTAGACTTTATAATTTGGGTAAATTCGAGTGCTGTGTAGGTTTACCCTCATTTAAGGTGCCTGGGCAGCTCATGAGGCAATAATTTTTTTTCTAGAGGGCAGGCAGAGTGCTGCATTGTGGGTCCGGAATTGCCAAACTTGAGGGCTTCGGGGCCAGGAGTGTGAGGACGGAAGTCTGAGGAGCCAAGCTAGACTTGGGTTTCAGGGCGAGGGCACGGCAGGTACCCCCTGCAGATCTGAACCAATATCTCATGCATCTGAAGTCAGGGCGAGGATCAGACGTTGGCTCAGGTTGGAGTTTCTGAGCATGACGGCCGCTTCATGAAGGGAGCGGAATCTCGAGGCCATTGAGGTTTTCCCCCGTTGGGAGTTGTGGGATGCCCCCTTCAAGGATTCCTTCTGCGGGACAATTGAGACCTGTTGGACAGCTCCAGGACATCCCATATAGAATGACTCCAGAGCACCGTTCGCGGATGGATGCCTGGGAAGCCCGCCTCTCATTCCAATTGTCTCCTAGCAACAAGACAGTTTAGATCTGATGGCTCTGCGGGAGCAACCAGGGTGGCTGAGTTGAAATGGACTTTCGTGAGGATGGGTCCTAATGTGTTTTTGTGTCCATTTGGGCCTTGGAATGGGGCGGTGGCACCGGGATCGTGAAGTACTCTCCTAAGCTTTGGACATGGCTCCCATGCACAGATTTCCTTGTGGAGATGAGATGAGTTCTGATGGTTGCCTCAGGAAAACACATATGCTCGTATTGGAATCAGGCTTTTGAGGACACATGCCTGTAACCCAAAGCAATGGATCCTATTATGGCCTAGGGTCCTGTCTGGTTCAATCTTCTTCTCTGGGGACATCCATCTATGGTATGAGTGGAGGTCGATTATCAGCTGGTGTCAGACAGCCCTTGTTTGTTTCGGGCGACCTACACTATTGGGATGGCCTCAGGGACTTTGGAGGTTTCTCCTAATTTGTACGATTTTGGACCATGGAATGGGCAGAATTCCCATGGATTGGTAGGCACAGTCCGAATGTGTGGCTCCAGGGGCCCAGCCTGGAGGGTGGGTGGCCCAAGACTTTGAGGACAGAAGTCTGAAAACACAAACTCAGCTTAGGTTTGAGGACGTAGGTATGTCAGGCCCGATCGACAAACCATGAGAAGAACTCTTCAGGATATGAAGAAAGTGCGAGTCTGAGGCGCTTGCTCAGGCTTTTGTCTCCGGATTTTGTATCAGCGATGGCCGTGGAATGTCGGGGAGGCCTCATGGGCCATGGACGAATCTTCCTCTCTGAGGATTTGGCCCGATTCCCAATTGCTTTTCGTCAATCTGTGGGATGGGAGGACTCATTTCAGTTTTGTTACCTCAGGTGTCCCACCAAAAGAGGAATTCCAAAGCCAAGCCGTGGGGAAGACTGAAGGGACAACCCGAACTATGGTTAAAAATTGGGGCCTAGGGGCATGGCAAGCCCAATATGCTATCTCTTCATCCAGCCACTTAGTGGCCTTACTTGAGGACTGGGCTCAGCCTGAGCGTCACAATGTGTGTTTGTGACCAATGTGGCCCAGGAGCATGGGCGGGGCCTCATGGGCCACACTGGTTTCAACTACAATGAACGTCGGACAACATGCCAACCACAAGGTTTCTTGCCATGGGGAAGGAGTTCTGATTTCTGCATCACCTTCAACCCTGGGCAGTGATTGGATATAAGTTCTAGGTTCTGAAACCTGAAAATTGATGTTGGGAAGAGATGACGACCTAAGGCCATGGCGGCTCAATGTGCTCAGTTTGCGGCCAGCTGTCTGGGAGGGGCCAGGGGGTCCAGGCTCTGGCTGTACCAGAAAGGGCATTAGAGCCCTGGTCAGCCTGTGTATTTGGGGTACAGCCAAGGTTGGTGCAGGTTGATCCTCATTTGGGGTTACTGGGTAGCACCAGAGGACAATGTTTTTCTTCTGGAGGGCCGGCAGAGTGCTGTGTTGTAGTTCTGGATTGCCAAACTGGAGGGCTTGTGGGCCAGTAGTCTGACGACAAAAGTCTGAGAACACAAGCTAGGCTTAGGTTTCTGGGTGAGGCCATGGCACGCACAATCTACAGACCTGAATCGAGATCTCGTGCATCTGAAGTCAGGGCGAGGATCAAACGATCGCTCAGGTTGGAGTTTCTGACCCTGATGGCCCCTTCATGAATGGGGCGGGCATCACGAGGCCATGGGTGTTTTCCCACGATGAGAGTTGTGAGAAGCTCCAAACTGCAGAGAGTCTTCTGCAGGACAATTGAGACCAGTTGTTTGGCTCCAGGCCAATGATTCTGAGCAGGGTTCTAAGGATGGATGGCTGGGTAGCCCACCTCGCATTCCAATTGTCTCCTAGCAACAAGACAGGTTAGATCTCCTGGATCTGTGGGGAGCAACCGAGGATGCTGAGTTGAAATGGACACCCCTGGGGATGGGTCCTAACGTGCTTTTGTGTCTATGGAGACCTTGGAATGAAGCGGTGGCACTGGGGCCCTAAAGGGTTCTCCTAAACAAAGGCTTTGACACAGCTCCAACGTGCAAGTTTCCCATGTGTATATGAGATGTTTTCTGATGGGTGAGTCACGAAACAGCTATATGCTGCTTTTGAAATCCAGGCCTCTGAGGAGAGATGCCTGGACACCAAAGCAATGGATCTGATTAGGCCTAGGGGCCTGTTCTTTTCTTTTTACCTCTGGGGATATCTGCTATGGGTCTGAGTGCAGGTAGGTGCTCAGTTGGGCTCAGATTGCCCCTGTTTTTCCTTGGAAGCCACCACTATTGAGATGGATCAGGGACTTTGGAGGTTTATCCTATTAGAAGGGTTGTGGCCATTGGAATGGGCACACACAATTCCCTTGGAGAGGGCAAGTACAGTCCTCAGTTTTGTGTCCAGGGGCCTGAGCCTGTAGGTTGTGTTGGCCAGGGCTATTTGGACAGTTGTCGGAAAACACAAACTCGGCTTATGTTTCAGGTCATAGGTATGGCAGGACTGATCTACAGACCATGAGGAGAACTCTTCGGGATTTGAAAGAAGGGCTAGTGTGAGGCTCCTGCTCAAGTTTTTGTCTCTGGATATCATGTCACTCATGGTCGTGGAATTTCTGGGTGACTTCATGGGAAATGGACGAGTCTTACTTTTTGGTGGTTTGGCCCCGTCCAAAGAGTTTGGGGTCATTCTTTGGGCTGGAAGAAGTCTGTTTTTTTTGTTGTTGTTGTTGTTGTTGTTGTTTTTCTTTTTTAACCTCCGGTGTCCCACCAAATGAGGGATTCCAGAGTAGAGCCCTGGGGAGGGGCGACTGGACAATCAGAAATCTGGTTAAAAATTGGGGCCTAGATACATGTCAAGCCCATTATGACATCTAATGTTCCAGCCACTGAGAGGACTTACTAGACTACAGAACTCAAGCTGAGGGTCACAATGTTTGTGTATGCCCTCGTCGCACTCAAGAATGGGCGGGGCCTCAGGGTGAATGCTGGTTTCTTCTACTCTGAACGTTGGACAACGTGCCAACCACAAGGGTTCTTGCCATGGGTAAAGAGGAGTTCTGATTTCTACATCACACTCACCCCTGGCAGTGATTGGAGATAAGGTCTCGGTTCTGAAGCCTGAAAACTGAGGTAAGGAAGAGATGATGACCTAAGGCCCTGGCGGGTTTTTTGTGCTCAGTGTGCGGTCAGCTTTCTGGGTGTTGGTCAGGAGGTCCGGGCTCAGGTTGTGTTCGACAGTGCATTAGTGCCCAGGTTAGACTATATAATTTGGGTAAAGTCGAGTGCTGTGTAGGTTTACCCTCATTTAAGGTGCCTGGGCAGCTCATGAGGCAATAATTTTTTTTTCTAGAGGGCAGGCAGAGTGCCTCATTGTGGGTCCGAAATTGCCAAACTTGAGGGCTTCGGAACCAGGAGTATGAGGACGGAAGTCTGAGAAGACAAGCTAGACTTGGGTTTCAGGGCGAGGGCACGACATGTACCCCATGCAGATCTGAAAAAATATCTCATGCATCTGAAGTCAGGGCAAGTATCAGACTATGGCTCAGGTTGGAGAATCTGAGCATGACGGCCGCTTCTTGAAGGCAGCGGAATCTCGAGTTCATTGAGGTTTTCCCACGTTGGGAGTTGTGCGATGCCCCCTTCAAGGATTCCTTCTGCGGGACAATTAAGACTTGTTGGACAGCTCCAGGACATCCCATATGGAATGACTCCAGAGCACCGTTCGCGGATGGATGCCTGGGAAGCCCGCCTCGCATTCCAATTGTCTCCTAGCAACAAGACAGTTTAGATCTGATGGCTCTGCGGGAGCAACCGGGGTGGCTGAGTTGAAATGGACTTTCCTGAGGATGGGTCCTAATGTGCTTTTGTGTCCATGAGGGCCTTGGAATGGGGCGGTGGCACCGGGACCCTGAAGTACTCTCCTAAGTTTGGACATGGCTCCCATGCACAGGTTTCCTTGTGGAGAAGAGATGAGTTCTGATGGGTGCGTCAGGAAAACACATATGCTCGTATTGGAATCAGGCTTTTGAGGACACATGCCTGTATCCCAAAGCAATGGATCCTATTATGGCCTAGGGTCCTGTCTGGTTCAATCTTCTTCTCTGGGGACAACCATCTCTGTTATGAGTATAGGTCGATTATCAGCTGGTGTCAGACAGCCCTTGTTTGTTCTGGGCGACCTACACTATTGGGATGGCCTCAGGGACTTTGGAGGTTTCTCCTAATTTGTACGATTTTGGACCATGGAATGGGCAGAATTCCCATGGATTGGTAGGCACAGTCCGAATGTGTGGCTCCAGGGGCCCAGCCTGGAGGGTGGGTGGCCCAAGACTTTGAGGACAGAAGTCTGAAAACACAAACTCAGCTTAGGTTTGGGGACGTAGGTATGGCAGGCCCGATCTACAAACCATGAGAAGAACTCTTCAGGATATGAAGAAAGTGCGAGTCTGAGGCGCTTGCTCAGGCTTTTGTCTCTGGATTTTGTATCAGCGATGGCCGTGGAATGTCGGGGAGGCCTCATGGGCCATGGACGAATCTTCCTCTCTGAGGATTTGGCCCGATTCCCAATTGCTTTTCGTCAATCTGTGGGATGGGAGGACTCATTTCAGTTTTGTTACCTCAGGTGTCCCACCAAAAGAGGAATTCCAAAGCCAAGCCGTGGGGAAGACTGAAGGGACAACCCGAACTATGGTTAAAAATTGGGGCCTAGGGGCATGGCAAGCCCAATATGCTATCTCTTCATCCAGCCACTTAGTGGCCTTACTTGAGGACTGGGCTCAGCCTGAGCGTCACAATGTGTGTTTGTGAACAATGTGGCCCACGAGCATGGGCGGGGCCTCATGGGCCACACTGGTTTAAACTAAAATGAACGTTGGACAACATGCCAACCACAAGGTTTCTTGCCATGGGGAAGGAGTTCTGATTTCTGCATCACCTTCAACCCTGGGCAGTGATTGGATATAAGGTCTAGGTTCTGAAACCTGAAAATTGATGTTGGGAAGAGATGACGACCTAAGGCCATGGCGGCTCGATGTGCTCAGTTTGCGGCCAGCTGTCTGAAAGGGGCCAGGGGGTCCAGGCTCAGGCTCTACCAGAAAGGGCATTAGAGCCCTGGTCAGGCTGTGTATTTTGGGTACAGCCAAGGTCGGTGCAGGTTGATCCTCATTTGGGGTTACTGGGTAGCCCCAGAGGACAATGTTTTTCTTCTGGAGGTCCGGCAGAGTGCTGTGTTGTAGTTCTGGATTGCCAAACTGGAGGGCTTGTGGGCCAGTAGTCTGACGACAAAAGTCTGAGAACACAAGCTAGGCTTAGGTTTCTGGGTGAGGCCATGGCACGCACAATCTACAGACCTGAATCGAGATCTCGTGCATCTGAAGTCAGGGCGAGGATCAGACGATCGCTCAGGTTGGAGTTTCTGACCATGATGGCCCCTTCATGAATGGGGCGGGCATCACGAGGCCATGGGTGTTTTCCCACGATGAGAGTTGTGAGAAGCTCCAAACTGCAGAGAGTCTTCTGCAGGACAATTGAGACCAGTTGTTTGGCTCCAGGCCAATGATTCTGAGCAGGGTTCTAAGGATGGATGGCTGGGTAGCCCACCTCGCATTCCAATTGTCTCCTAGCAACAAGACAGGTTAGATCTCCTGGATCTGTGGCGAGCAACCGAGGATGCTGAGTTGAAATGGACACCCCTGGGGATGGGTCCTAAGGTGCTTTTGTGTCTATGGAGACCTTGGAATGAAGCGGTGGCACTGGGGCCCTAAAGGGTTCTCCTAAACAGAGGCTTTGACACAGCTCCAACGTGCAAGTTTCCCATGTGTAGATGAGATGTTTTCTGATGGGTGAGTCAAGAAACAGCTATATGCTGCTTTTGAAATCCAGGCCTCTGAGGAGAGATGCCTGGAAACCAAAGCAATGGATCGGATTAGTGCCTAGGGGCCTGTTCTTTCCTTTTTACCTCTGGGGACATCTGTCTATGGGTCTGAGTGCAGGTAGGTGCTCAGTTGGGCTCAGATTGCCCCTGTTTTTCCTGGGAAGCCACCACTATTGAGATGGATCAGGGACTTTGGAGGTTTATCCTATTAGAAGGGTTGTGGCCATTGGAATGGGCACACACAATTCCCTTGGAGAGGGCAAGTACAGTCCTCAGGTTTGGCTCCAGGGGCCTGAGCCTGTAGGTTGTGTAGGCCAGGGCTGTTTGGACAGTTGTCTTAAAACCCAAACTCGGCTTATGTTTCGGGTCATGGGTATGGCAGGACTGATCTACAGACCATGAGGAGAACTCTTCGGGATTTGAAAGAAGGGCGAGTGTGAGGCTCCTGCTCAAGTTTTTGTCTCTGGATATCGTGTCACTCATGGTCGTAGAATTTCTGGGTGACTTCATAGGAAATGGACGAGTCTTACTCTCTGGTGGTTTGGCCCCGTCCAAGAGTTCGGGGTCATTCTGTGGGCTGGAAGAAGTCTGTTTTTTTTTGTTGTTGTTGTTGTTGTTGTTTTTCTTTTTTAACCTCCGGTGTCCCACCAAATGAGGGATTCCAGAGTAGAGCCCTGGGGAGGGGCGACTGGACCATCAGAAATCTTGTTAAAAATTGGGGCCTAGGGACATGTCAAGCCCATTATGACATCTAATGGTCCAGCCACTGAGAGGACTTACTATAGGACAGGACTCATGATTAGGGTCACAGTGCCTGTGTATGCCCTCGTCGCACTCAAGAATGGGCGGGGCCTCAGGGTGAATGCTGGTTTCTCCTACACTGAACGTTGGACAACGTGCCAACCACAGGGTTCTTGCCATGGGTAAGGAGGAGTTCTGATTTCTGCATCACACTCACCCCTGGGCAGTGATTGGAGATAAGGTCTCAGTCTGAAGCCTGAAAACTGAGGTAGGGAAGACATGATGACCTAAGGCCATGGCGGGTTTTATGTGCTCAGTGTGCTGTCAACTTTCTGGGTGTTGGTCAGGAGGTCCGGACTCAGGTTGTGTTCGACAGCGCATTAGTGCCCAGGTTAGACTTTATAATTTGGGTAAATTCGAGTGCTGTGTAGGTTTACCCTCATTTAAGGTGCCTGGGCAGCTCATGAGGCAATAATTTTTTTTCTAGAGGGCAGGCAGAGTGCTGCATTGTGGGTCCGGAATTGCCAAACTTGAGGGCTTCGGGGCCAGGAGTGTGAGGCCGGAAGTCTGAGAAGCCAAGCTAGACTTGGGTTTCAGGGCGAGGGCACGGCAGGTACCCCCTGCAGATCTGAACCAATATCTCATGCATCTGAAGTCAGGGCGAGGATCAGACGTTGGCTCAGGTTGGAGTTTCTGAGCATGACGGCCGCTTCATGAAGGGAGCGGAATCTCGAGGCCATTGAGGTTTTCCCCCGTTGGGAGTTGTGGGATGCCCCCTTCAAGGATTCCTTCTGCGGGACAATTGAGACCTATTGGACAGCTCCAGGACATCCCATATAGAATGACTCCAGAGCACCGTTCGCGGATGGATGCCTGGGAAGCCCGCCTCTCATTCCAATTGTCTCCTAGCAACAAGACAGTTTAGATCTGATGGCTCTGCGGGAGCAACCAGGGTGGCTGAGTTGAAATGGACTTTCGTGAGGATGGGTCCTAATGTGTTTTTGTGTCCATTTGGGCCTTGGAATGGGGCGGTGGCACCGGGATCCTGAAGTACTCTCCTAAGCTTTGGACATGGCTCCCATGCACAGATTTCCTTGTGGAGATGAGATGAGTTCTGATGGGTGCGTCAGGAAAACACATATGCTCGTATTGGAATCAGGCTTTTGAGGACACATGCCTGTAACCCAAAGCAATGGATCCTATTATGGCCTAGGGTCCTGTCTGGTTCAATCTTCTTCTCTGGGGACATCCATCTATGGTATGAGTGGAGGTCGATTATCAGCTGGTGTCAGACAGCCCTTGTTTGTTTCGGGCGACCTACACTATTGGGATGGCCTCAGGGACTTTGGAGGTTTCTCCTAATTTGTACGATTTTGGACCATGGAATGGGCAGAATTCCCATGGATTGGTAGGCACAGTCCGAATGTGTGGCTCCAGGGGCCCAGCCTGGAGGGTGGGTGGCCCAAGACTTTGAGGACAGAAGTCTGAAAACACAAACTCAGCTTAGGTTTGAGGACGTAGGTATGTCAGGCCCGATCGACAAACCATGAGAAGAACTCTTCAGGATATGAAGAAAGTGCGAGTCTGAGGCGCTTGCTCAGGCTTTTGTCTCCGGATTTTGTATCAGCGATGGCCGTGGAATGTCGGGGAGGCCTCATGGGCCATGGACGAATCTTCCTCTCTGAGGATTTGGCCCGATTCCCAATTGCTTTTCGTCAATCTGTGGGATGGGAGGACTCATTTCAGTTTTGTTACCTCAGGTGTCCCACCAAAAGAGGAATTCCAAAGCCAAGCCGTGGGGAAGACTGAAGTGACAACCCGAACTATGGTTAAAAATTGGGGCCTAGGGGCATGGCAAGCCCAATATGCTATCTCTTCATCCAGCCACTTAGTGGCCTTACTTGAGGACTGGGCTCAGCCTGAGCGTCACAATGTGTGTTTGTGACCAATGTGGCCCAGGAGCATGGGCGGGGCCTCATGGGCCACACTGGTTTCAACTACAATGAACGTCGGACAACATGCCAACCACAAGGTTTCTTGCCATGGGGAAGGAGTTCTGATTTCTGCATCACCTTCAACCCTGGGCAGTGAATGAATATAAGTTCTAGGTTCTGAAACCTGAAAATTGATGTTGGGAAGAGATGACGACCTAAGGCCATGGCGGCTCAATGTGCTCAGTTTGCGGCCAGCTGTCTGGGAGGGGCCAGGGGGTCCAGGCTCTGGCTGTACCAGAAAGGGCATTAGAGCCCTGGTCAGCCTGTGTATTTGGGGTACAGCCTTGTTGGTGCAGGTTGATCCTCATTTGGGGTTACTGGGTAGCCCCAGAGGACAATGTTTTTCTTCTGGGGGGCCGGCAGAGTGCTGCATTATAGTTCTGGATTGCCAAACTGGAGGGCTTGTGGGCCAGTAGTCTGACGACAAAAGTCTGAGAACACAAGCTAGGCTTAGGTTTCTGGGTGAGGCCATGGCACGCACAATCTACAGACCTGAATCGAGATCTCGTGCATCTGAAGTCAGGGCGAGGATCAAACGATCGCTCAGGTTGGAGTTTCTGACCCTGATGGCCCCTTCATGAATGGGGCGGGCATCACGAGGCCATGGGTGTTTTCCCACGATGAGAGTTGTGAGAAGCTCCAAACTGCAGAGAGTCTTCTGCAGGACAATTGAGACCAGTTGTTTGGCTCCAGGCCAATGATTCTGAGCAGGGTTCTAAGGATGGATGGCTGGGTAGCCCACCTCGCATTCCAATTGTCTCCTAGCAACAAGACAGGTTAGATCTCCTGGATCTGTGGCGAGCAACCGAGGATGCTGAGTTGAAATGGACACCCCTGGGGATGGGTCCTAACGTGCTTTTTTGTCTATGGAGACCTTGGAATGAAGCGGTGGCACTGGGGCCCTAAAGGGTTCTCCTAAACAGAGGCTTTGACACAGCTCCAACGTGCAAGTTTCCCATGTGTAGATGAGATGTTTTCTGATGGGTGAGTCAAGAAACAGCTATATGCTGCTTTTGAAATCAAGGCCTCTGAGGAGAGATGCCTGGAAACCAAAGCAATGGATCTGATTAGTGCCTAGGGGCCTGTTCTTTCCTTTTTACGTCTGGGGACATCTGTCTATGGGTCTGAGTGCAGGTAGGTGCTCAGTTGGGCTCAGATTGCCCCTGTTTTTCCTGGGAAGCCACCACTATTGAGATGGATCAGGGACTTTGGAGGTTTATCCTATTAGAAGGGTTGTGGCCATTGGAATGGGCACACACAATTCCCTTGGAGAGGGCTAGTACAGTCCTCAGTTTTGGCTCCAGGGGCCTGAGCCTGTAGGTTGTGTAGGCCAGGGCTGTTTGGACAGTTGTCTTAAAACCCAAACTCGGCTTATGTTCCGGGTCATGGGTATGGCAGGACTGATCTAAAGACCATGAGGATAACTCGTCGGGATTTGAAAGAAGGGCGAGTGTGAGGCTCCTGCTCAAGTTTTTGTCTCTGGATATCGTGTCACTCATGGTCGTAGAATTTCTGGGTGACTTCATAGGAAATGGACGTGTCTTACTCTCTGGTGGTTTGGCCCCGTCCAAAGAGTTTGGGGTCATTCTGTGGGCTGGAAGAAGTCCGTTTTTTTTTATTGTTGATTTTTTCTTTTTTAACCTCAGGTGTCCCACCAAATGAGGGATTCCAGAGTAGAGCCCTGGGGAGGGGCGACTGGACCATCAGAAATCTGGTTAAAAATTGGGGCCTAGGGACATGTCAAGCCCATTATGACATCTAATGGTCCAGCCACTGAGAGGACTTACTATAGGACAGGACTCATGATTAGGGTCACAGTGCGTGTGTATGCCCTCGTCGCACTCAAGAATGGGCGGGGCCTCAGGGTGAATGCTGGTTTCTCCTACACTGAACGTTGGACAACGTGCCAACCACAGGGTTCTTGCCATGGGTAAGGAGGAGTTCTGATTTCTGCATCACACTCACCCCTGGGCAGTGATTGGAGATAAGGTCTCGGTCTGAAGCCTGAAAACTGAGGTAGGGAAGACATGATGACCTAAGGCCATGGCGGGTTTTATGTGCTCAGAGTGCTGTCAGCTTTCTGGGTGTTGGTCAGGAGGTCCGGGCTCAGGTTGTGTTCGACAGTGCATTAGTGCCCAGGTTAGACTTTATAATTTGGTTAAAGTCGAGTGCTGTGTAGGTTTACCCTCATTTAAGGTGCCTGGTCAGCTCATGAGGCAATAATTTTTTTTCTAGAGGGCAGGCAGAGTGCTGCATTGTGGATCCGGAATTGCCAAACTTGAGGGCTTCGGGGCCAGGAGTGTGAGGACGGAAGTCTGAGAAGACAAGCTAGACTTGGGTTTCAGGGCGAGGGCACGGCAGGTACCCCCTGCAGATCTGAACCAATATCTCATGCATCTGAAGTCAGGGCGAGGATCAGACGTTGGCTCACGTTGGAGTTTCTGAGCATGACGGCCGCTTCATGAAGGGAGCGGAAACTCGAGGCCATTGAGGTTTCCCACGTTGGGAGTTGTGGGATGCCCCCTTCAAGGATTCCTTCTGCGGGACAATTGAGACCTGTTGGACAGCTCCAGGACATCCCACATGGAATGACTCCAGAGCACCGTTCGCGGATGGATGCCTGGGAAGCCCGCCTCGCATTCCAATTGTCTCCTAGCAACAAGACAGTTTAGATCTGATGGCTCTGCGGGAGCAACCAGGGTGGCTGAGTTGAAAGGGACTTTCGTGAGGATGGGTCCTAATGTGCTTTTGTGTCCATTAGGGCATTGGAATGGGGTGGTGGCACCGGGATCCTGAAGTACTCTCCTAAGCTTTGGACATGGCTCCCATGCACAGATTTCCTTGTGGAGATGAGATGAGTTCTGATGGGTGCGTCAGGAAAACACATATGCTCGTATTGGAATCAGGCTTTTGAGGGCACATGCCTGTAAACCAAAGCAATGGATCTTATTATGGCCTAGGGTCCTGTCTGGTTCAATCTTCTTCTCTGGGGACATCCATCTATTGTATGAGTGGAGGTCGATTATCAGCTGGCATTAGACAGCCCTTGTTTGTTCCGGGCGACCTACACTATTGGGATGGCCTCAGGGACATTGGAGGTTTCTCCTAATTTGTCCGATTTTGGACCATGGAATGGGTAGAATTCCCATGGATTGGTAGGCACAGTCCTAATGTGTGCCTCCAGGGGCCCAGCCTGGATGGTGTGGGGCCCAAGACTTTGAGGACAGAAGTCTGAAAACACAAACTCAGCTTAGGTTTGGGGACGTAGGTATGGCAGGCCCGATCGACAAACCATGAGAAGAACTCTTCAGGATATGAAAAAAGTGCGAGTCTGAGGCGCTTGCTCAGGCATTTGTCTCTGGATTTTTTTATCAGCGATGGCCGTGGAATGTTGGGGAGGCCTCATGGGACATGGACGAATCTTCCTCTCTGAGGATTTGGCCCGATTCCCAATTGCTTTTCGTCAATCTGTGGGATGGGAGGACTCATTTCAGTTTTGTTACCTCAGGTGTCCCACCAAAAGAGGAATTCCAAAGCCAAGCCGTGGGGAAGACTGAAGGGACAACCCGAACTATAGTTAAAAATTGGGGCCTAGGGGCATGGCAAGCCCAATATGCTATCTCTTCATCCAGTCACTGAGTGGCCTTACTTGAGGACTGGTCTCAGCCTGAGCGTCACAATGTGTGTTTGTGACCAATGTGGCCCATGAGCATGGGCGGGGCCTCATGGGACACACTGGTTTCAACTACACTGAACGTTGGACAACATGCCAACCACAAGGTTTCTTGCCATGGGGAAGGAGTTCTGATTTCTGCATCACCTTCAGCCCTGGGCAGTGATTGGAGATATGGCCTAGGTTCTGAAACCTTAAACCGAGGTTGGGAAGAGGTGACGACCTAAGGCCATGGCAGCTGGATGTGCTCAGTGTGCGGCCAGCTGTCTGGGAGAGTCCAGGGGTCTAGGCTCAGGCTGTTTCATAAAGGGCATTAATGCCCTGGTCAGCCTATGTATTTGGGGTACACCAAGGTCGGTGCAGGTTGATCCTCATTTGGGGTTACTGGGTAGCCCCAGAGGACAATGTTTTTTTCTGGAGGGCCGGCAGAGTGCTGCATTGTAGTGCTGGATTGCCAAACTGGAGGTCTTGTGGGCCAGTAGTCTGACAACAAAAGTCTGAGAACACAAGCTAGGCTTAGGTTTCTGTGTGAGGCCATGGCAGGCACAATCTACAGACCTGAATCGAGATCTCGTGCATCTGAAGTCAGGGCGAGGATCAGACGATCGCTCAGGTTGGAGTTTCTGAGCCTGATGGCCCCTTCATGAATGGGGGGGCCATCACGAAGCCATGGGTGTTTTCCCACGATGGGGGTTGTGAGAAGCTCCAAACTACAGAGAGTCTTCTGCAGGACAATTGAGACCTGTTGTTTGGCTCCAGGCCAATGATTCTGAGCAGGGTTCCTAGGATGGATGGCTGGGTAGCCCACCTCGCATTCCAATTGTCTCCTAGCAACAAGACAGGTTAGATCTCCTGGATCGGTGGGGAGCAACCGAGGACGCTGAGTTGAAATGGACACCCCTGGGGATGGGTCTTAACGTGCTTTTGTGTCTATGGAGACCTTGGAATGAAGCGGTGGCACTGGGGCCCTAAAAAGTCCTCCTAAACAGAGGCTTTGACACAGCTCCAACGTGCAAGTTTCCCATGTGTAGATGAGATGTTTTCTGATGGGTGAGTCAAGAAACAGCTATATGCTGCTTTTGAAATCCAGGCCTCTGAGGAGAGATGCCTGGAAACCAAAGCAATGGGTCTGATTAGTGCCTAGGGGCCTGTTCTTTCCTTTTTACCTCTGGGGACATCTGTCTATGGGTCTGAGTGCAGGTAGGTGCTCAGTTGGGCTCAGATTGCCCCTGTTTTTCCTGGGAAGCCACCACTATTGAGATGGATCAGGGACTTTGGAGGTTTATCCTATTAGAAGGGTTGTGGCCATTGGAATGGGCACACACAATTCCCTTGGAGAGGGCCAGTACTGTCCTCAGGTTTGGCTCCAGGGGCCTGAGCCTGTAGGTTGTGTAGGCCAGGGCTGTTTGGACAGTTGTCAGAAAACACAAACTCGGCTTATGTTTCGGGTCATAGGTATGGCAGGACTGATCTACAGACCATGAGGAGAACTCTTCGGGATTTGAAAGAAGGGCTAGTGTGAGGCTCCTGCTCAAGTTTTTGTCTCTGGATATCGTGTCACTCATGGTCGTGGAATTTCTGGGTGACTTCATGGAAAATGGACGAGTCTTACTCTCTGGTGGTTTGGCCCCGTCCAAAGAGTTTTGGGTCATTCTGTGGGCTGGAAGAAGTCCGTTTTTTTTTGTTGTTGTTGTTGTTTTCTTTTTTAACCTCAGGAGTCCCACCAAATGAGGGATTCCCTAGTAGAGCCCTCGGGAGGGGCGACTGGACAATCAGAAATCTGGTTAAAAATTGGGGCGTAGGGACATGTCAAGCCCATTATGACATCTAATGGTCCAGCCACTGAGAGGACTTACTAGAGGACAGGACTCATGCTGAGGGTCACAATGCGTGTGTATGCCCTCGTCGCACTCAAGGATGGGCGGGGCCTCAGGGTGAATGCTGGTTTCTCCTACACTGAACGTTGGACAACGTGCCAACCACAAGGGTTCTTGCCATGGGTAAGGAGGAGTTATGATTTCTGCATCACACTCACCCCTGGGCAGTGATTGGAGATAAGGTCTCGGTTCTGAAGCCTGAAAACTGAGGTAGGGAAGAGATGATGACCTAGGCCATGGCGGGTTTTATGTGCTCAGTGTGTGGTCAGCTTTCTGGGTGTTGGTCAGGAGGTCCGGGCTCAGGTTGTGTTCGACAGTGCATTAGTGCCCAGGTTAGACTATATAATTTGGGTAAAGTCGAGTGCTGTGTAGGTATACCCTCATTTAAGGTGCCTGGTCAGCTCATGAGGAAATATTTTTTTTTCTAGAGGGCAGGCAGAGTGCTGCATTGTGGGTCCGGAATTGCCAAACTTGAGGGCTTCGAGGCCAGGAGTGTGAGGACGGAAGTGTGAGAAGACAAGCTAGACTTGGGTTTCAGGGCGAGGGCACGGCAGGTACCCCCTGCAGATCTGAAACAATATCTCATGCATCTGAAGTCAGGGCGAGGATCAGAAGTTGACTCAGGTTGGAGTTTCTGAGCATGACGGCCGCTTCATGAAGGGAGCGGAATCTCGAGGCCATGGAGGTTTTCCCACGTTGGGAGTTGTGGGATGCCCCCTTCAAGGATTCCTTCTGCGGAACAATTGAGACCTGTTGGACAGCTCCAGGACATCCCATATGGAATGACTCCAGAGCCCCGTTCGCGGATGGATGCCTGGGAAGCCCGCCTCGCATTCCATTGTCTCCTAGCAACAAGACAGTTTAGATCTGATGGCTCTGCCGGAGCAACCGGGGTGGCTGAGTTGAAATGGACTTTCCTGAGGATGGGTCCTAATGTGTTTTTGTGTCCATGAGAGCCTTGGAATGGGGCGGTGGCACCGGGACCCTGAAGTACTCTCCTAAGCTTTGGACATGGCTCCCATGCACAGGTTTCCTTGTGGAGATGAGATGAGTTCTAATGGGTGCCTCAGGAAAACACCTATGCTCGTATTGGAATCAGACTTTTGAGGACACATGCCTGTAACCCAAAGCAATGGATCCTATTATGGCCTAGGGACCTGTCTGGTTCAATCTTCTTCTCTGGAGACATCCATCTATGGTATGAGTGGAGGTCGATTATCAGCTGGTGTCAGACAGCCCTTGTTTGTTCCTGGCGACCGAAACTATTGGGATGGCCTCAGGGACTTTGGAGGTTTCTCCTAATTTGTACGATTTTGGACCATGGAATGGGCAGAATTCCCATGGATTGGTAGGCACAGTCCTAATGTGTGGCTCCAGGGGCCCAGGCGGGAGGGTTTGTGGCCCAAGACTTTGGTGACAGAAGTCTGAAAACACAAACTCAGCTTAGGTTTGGGGACGTAGGTATGGCAGGCCCGATCTACAAACCATGAGAAGAACTCTTCAGGATATGAAGAAAGTGCGAGTCTGAGGCTCTTGCTCAGGCTTTTGTCTCTGGATTTTGTATCAGCGTTGGCCGTGGAATGTCGGGGAGGCCTCATGGGCCATGGACGAATCTTCCTCTCTGAGGATTTGGCCCGATTCCCAATTGCTTTTCGTCAATCTGTGGGATGGGAGGACTCATTTCAGTTTTGTTACCTCAGGTGTCCCACCAAAAGAGGAATTCCAAAGCAAAGCCGAGGGGAAGACTGAAGGGACAACCCGAACTATGGTTAAAAATTGTGCCCTAGGGGCATGGCAAGCCCAATGTGCTATCTCTTCATCCAGTCACTGAGTGGCCTAACTTGAGGACTGGGCTCAGCCTGAGCGTCACAATGTGTGTTTGTGACTAATGTGGCCCGTGAGCATGGGCGGGGCCTCATGGGCCACACTGGTTTCAACTACACTGAACGTTGGACAACATGCCAACCACAAGGTTTCTTGCCATGGGGAAGGAGTTCTGATTTCTGCATCACCTTCATCCCTGGGCAGTGATTGGAGATAAGGTCTAGGTTCTGAATCCTGAAAACCGAGGTTGGGAAGAAATGATGACCTAAGGTCATGGCGGCTCGATGTGCTCAGTGTGCGGCCAGCTGTCTGGGAGGGGCCAGGGGGTCCAGGCTCATTCTGTGTCAGAAAGGGCATTAGTGCCCTGGTCAGCCTATGTATTTGGGGTACAGCCAAGGTCGGTGCAGGTTAATCCTCATTTGAGGCTACTGGGTAGCCCCAGAAGACAATGTTTTTCTTCTGGAGGGCCGGCAGAGTGCTGCATTGTAGTTCTGGATTGCCAAACTGGAGGGCTTGTGGGCCAGTAGTCTGACGACAAAAGTCTGAGAACACAAGCTAGGCTTAGGTTTCTGGGTGAGGCCATGGCAGGCACAATCTACAGACCTGAATCGAGGTCTAGTGCATCTGAAGTCAGGGCGAGGATCAGACGATCACTCAGGTTAGAGTTTCTGACCCTGATGGCCCCATCATGAATGGGCGGGGCATCACGAGGCCATGGGTGTTTTCCCACAATGGGAGTTGTCAGAAGCTCCAAACTGCAGAGAGTCTTCTGCAGTACAATTGAGACCTGTTGTTTGGCTCCAGGCCAATGATTCTGAGCAGGGTTCTAAGGATGGATGGCTGGGTAGCCCACCTCGCATTCCAATTGTCTCCTAGCAACAAGACAGGTTAGATCTCCTGGATCGGTGGGGAGCAACCGAGGACGCTGAGTTGAAATGGACACCCCTGGGGATGGGTCCTAACGTGCTTTTGTGTCTATGGAGACCTTGGAATGAAGCGGTGGCACTGGGGCCCTAAAGGGTTCTCCTAAACAGAGGCTTTGACACAGCTCCAACGTGCAAGTTTCCCATGTGTAGATGAGATGTTTTCTGATGGGTGAGTCAAGAAACAGCTATATGCTGCTTTTGAAATCCAGGCCTCTGAGGAGAGATGCCTGGAAACCAAAGCAATGGATCTAATTAGTGCCTAGGGGCCTGTTCTTTCCTTTTTACCTCTGGGGACATCTGTCTATGGGTCTGAGTGCAGGTAGGTGCTCAGTTGGGCTCAGATTGCCCCTGTTTTTCCTGGGAAGCCCCCACTATTGAGATGGATCAGGGACTTTGGAGGTTTATCCTATTAGAAGGGTTGTGGCCATTGGAATGGGCACACACAATTCCCTTGGAGAGGGCAAGTACAGTCCTCAGGTTTGGCTCCAGGGGCCTGAGCCTGAAGGTTGTGTAGGCCAGGGCTGTTTGGACAGTTGTCTAAAAACACAAACTCGGCTTATGTTTCGGGTCATAGGTATGGCAGGACTGATCTACAGACCATGAGGAGAACTCTTTGGGATTTGAAGGAAGGGCGAGTGTGAGGCTCCTGCTCAAGTTTTTGTCTCTGGATATCGTGTCACTCATGGTCGTGGAATTTCTGTGTGACTTCATGGGAAATGGACGAGTCTTACTCTCTGGTAGTTTGGCCCCGTCCAAAGAGTTTTGGGTCATTCTGTGGGCTGGAAGAAGTCCGTTTTTTTTTGGTTGTTGTTGTTGTTTTTTTCTTTTTTAACCTCAGGTGTCCCAGCAAATGAGGGATTCCAGAGTAGAGCCCTGGGGAGGGGCGACTGGACAATCAGAAATCTGGTTAAAAATTGGGGCCTAGGGACATGTCAAGCCCATTATGACACCTAATGTTCCAGAAACTGAGAGGACTTACTAGAGGACAGGACTCATGCTGAGGGTCACAATGCGTGTGTATGCCCTCGTCGCACTCAAGGATGGGCGGGGCCTCAGGGTGAATGCTGGTTTCTCCTACACTGAACGTTGGACAACGTGCCAACCACAGGGTTCTTGCCATGGGTAAGGAGGAGTTCTGATTTCTGCATCACACTCACCCTTGGGCAGTGATTGGAGATAAGGTCTCGGTCCTAAGCCTGAAAACTGAGGTAGGGAAGAGATGATGACCTAAGGCCATGGCGGGTTTTATGTGCGCAGTGTGCGGTCAGCTTTCTGGGTGTTGGTCAGGAGGTCCGGGCTCAGGTTGTGTTCGACAGTGCATTAGTGCCCAGGTTAGAGTATATAATTTGGGTAAAGTCGAGTGCTGTGTAGGTTTACCCTCATTTAAGGTGCCTGGGCAGCTCATGAGGCAATAATTTTTTTTCTAGAGGGCAGGCAGAGTGCTGCATTGTGGGTCCGGAATTGCCAAACTTGAGGGCTTCGGGGCCAGGAGTGTGAGGACGGAAGTCTGAGAAGACAAGCTAGACTTGGGTTTCAGGGCGAGGGCACGGCAGGTACCCCCTGCAAATCTGAACCAATATCTCATGCATCTGAAGTCAGGGCGAGGATCAGACGTTGGCTCAGGTTGGAGTTTCTGAGCATGACGGCCGCTTCATAAAGGGAGCGGAAACTCGAGGCCATTGAGGTTTTCCCACGTTGGGAGTTGTGGGATGCCCCCTTCATGGATTCCTTCTGCGGTACAATTGAGACCTGTTGGACAGCTCCAGGGCATCCCATATGGAATGACTCCAGAGCACCGTTCGCGGATGGATGCCTGGGAAGCCCGCCTCGCGTTCCAATTGTCTCCTAGCAACAAGACAGTTTAGATCTGATGGCTCTGCGGGAGCAACCGGGGTGGCTGAGTTGAAATGGACTTTCCTGAAGATGGGTCCTAATGTGTTTTTGTGTCCATGAGGGCCTTGGAATGGGGCGGTGCACCGGGACCCTGAAGTACTCTCCTAAGCTTTGGACATGGCTCCCATGCACAGGTTTCCTTGTGGAGACGAGATGAGTTCTGATGGGTGCCTCAGGAAAACCCCTATGCTGGTATTGGAATCAGGCTTTTGAGGACACATGCCCGTAACCCAAAGCAATGGATCCTATTATGGCCTACGGTCCTGTCTGGTTCAATCTTCTTCTCTGGGGACATCCATCTATGGTATGAGTGGAGGTCGATTATCAGCTGGTGTCAGACAGCCCATGTTTGTTCCGGGCGACCTACACTATTGGGATGGCCTCAGGGACTTTGGAGATTTCTCCTAATTTGTACGATTTTGGACCATGGAATGGGCAGAATTCCCATGGATTGGTAGGCACAGTACTAATGTGTGGCTCCAGGGGCCCAGCCTGGAGGGTGTGTGGCTCAAGACTTTGAGGACAGAAGTCTGAAAACACAAACTCAGCTTAGGTTTGGGGACGTAGGTATGGCAGGCCCGATCTACAAACCATGAGAAGAACTCTTCAGGATATGAAGAATGTGTGAGTCTGAGGCTCTTGCTCAGGATTTTGTCTCTGGATTTTGTATCAGCGATGGCCGTGGAATGTCGGGGACGCCTCATGGGCAATGGACGAATCTTCCTCTCTGAGGTTTTGGCCCGATTCCCAATTGCTTTTCGTCAATCTGTGGGATGGGAGGACTCATTTCAGTTTTGTTACCTCAGGTGTCCCACCAAAAGAGGAATTCCAAAGCCAAGCCGTGGGGAAGACTGAAGGGACAACCCGAACTATGGTTAAAAATTGGGGCCTAGGGGCATGGCAAGCCCAATATGATATCTCTTCATCCAGCCACTGAGTGGCCTTACTTGAGGACTGGGCTCAGCCTGAGCGTCACAATGTGTGTTTGTGACCATTGTGGCCCGCGAGCATGGGCGGGGCCTCATAGGCCACACTTGTTTCAACTACACTGAACGTTGGACAACATGCCAACCACAAGGTTTCTTGCCATGGGGAAGGAGTTCTGATTTCTGCATCACCTTCAACCCTGGGCAGTGATTGGAGATAAGGTCTAGGTTCTGAAACCTGAAAACTGATGTTGGGAAGAGATGACGACCTAAGGCCATGGCGGCTCGATGTGATCAGTGTGTGGCCAGCTGTCTGGGAGGGGCCAGGGGGTCCAGACTCAGGCTGTGTCAGAAAGGGCATTAGTGCCCTGGTCAGCCTATGTATTTGGGGTACAGCCAAGGTCGGTGCAGATTGATCCTCATTTGGGATTACTGGGTAGCACCAGAGGACAATGTTTTTCTTCTGGAGGGCCGGCAGAGTGCTGCATTGTAGTTCTGGATTGCCAAACTGGAGGGCTTGTGGGCCAGTAGTCTGACGACAAAAGTCTGAGAACACAAGCTAGGCTTAGGTTTCTGGGTGAGGCCATGGCACGCACAATCTACAGACCTGAATCGAGATCTCGTGCATCTGAAGTCAGGGCGAGGATCAGACGATCGCTCAGGTTGGAGTTTCTGTCCCTTATGGCCCTTCATGAATGGGCGGGGGCATCACGAGGATATGGGGGTTTTCCAACGAGGGGAGTTGTGAGAAGCTCCAAACTGCAGAGAGTCTTCTGCAGGACATTTGAGACCTGTTGTTTGGCTCCAGGCCAATGTTTCTGAGCATGGTTCTAAGGATGGATGGCTGGGTAGCCCACCTCGCATTCCAATTGTCTCCTAGCAACAAGACAGGTTAGATCTCCTGGATCTGTGGGGAGCAACCGAGGACGCTGAGTTGAAATGGACACCCCTGGGGATGGGTCCTAACGTGCTTTTGTGTCTATGGAGACCTTGGAATGAAGCGGTGGCACTGGGGCCCTAAAGGGTTCTCCTAAACAGAGGCTTTGACACAGCTCCAACGTGCAAGTTTCCCATGTGTAGATGAGATGTTTTCTGATGGGTGAGTCAAGAAACAGCTATATGCTGCTATTGAAATCCAGGCCTCTGAGGAGAGATGCCTGGAAACCAAAGCAATGGATCTGATTAGTGCCTAGGAGCCTGTTCTTTCCTTTTTACCTCTGGGGACTTCTGTCTATGGGTCTGAGTGCATGTAGGTGCTCAGTTGGGCTCAGATTGCCCCTGTTTTTCCTGGGAAGCCACCACTATTGAGATGGATCAGGGACTTTGGAGGTTTATCCTATTAGAAGGGTTGTGGCCATTGGAATGGGCACACACAATTCCCTTGGAGAGGGCAAGTACAGTCCTCAGATTTGGCTCCAGGGGCCTGAGCCTGTAGGTTGTGTAGGCCAGGGCTGATTGGACAGTTGTCTGAAAACACAAACTCGGCTTATGTTTCGGGTCATGGGTATGGCAGGACTGATCTACAGTCCATGAGGAGAACACTTCGGGATTTGAAAGAAGGGCGAGTGTGAGGCTCCTGCTCAAGTTTTTGTCTCTGGATATCGTGTCACTCATGGTCGTGGATTTCTGGGTGTCTTCATGGGAAATGGACCTGTCTTACTCTCTGGTTGTTTGGCCCCGTCCAAAGAGTTTGGGGTCATTCTGTGGGCGGGAAGAAGTCCGTTTTTTTTTTTTTTATTCTTGTTTTTTTCTTTTTTATCCTCAGGTGTCCCACCAAATGAGGGATTCCAGAGTAGAGCTCTGGGGAGGGGCGACTGGACCATCAGAAATTTGGTTAAAAATTGGGGCCTAGGGACATGTCAAACCTATTATGACATCTAATGGTCCAGCAACTGAGAGGACTTACTAGAGGACAGGACTCATGCTGAGGGTCACAATGAGTGTGTATGCCCACGTCGCACTCAAGAATGGGCGGGGCCTCAGGGTGAATGCTGGTTTCTCCTACACTGAACGTTGGACAACGTGCCAACCACAAGGTTCTTGCCATGGGTAAGGAGGAGTTCTGATTTCTGCATCAACTCACCCCTGGGAAGTGATTGGAGATAAGGTCTCGGTTCTGAAGCCTGAAAACTGAGGTAGGGATGAGATGATGACCTAAGGCCATGGCGGGTTTTATGTGCTCAGTGTGCGGTCAGCTTTCTGGGTGTTGGTCAGGAGGTCCGGGCTCCGGTTGTGTTCGGCAGTGCATTAGTGCCCAGGTTAGACTATATAATTTGGGTAAAGTCGAGTGCTGTGTAGGTTTATCCTCATTTAAGGTGCCTGGGCAGCTCATGAGGCAATAATTTTATTTCTAGAGGGTAGGCATGGTGCTGCATTGTGGGTCCGGAATTGCCAAACTTGAGGGCTTCGGGGCCAGGAGTGTGAGGACGGAAGTCTGAGAAGACAAGCTAGACTTGGGGTTCAGGGCGAGGGCACGGCAGGTACCCCCTGCAGATCTGAAACAATATCTCATGCATCTGAAGTCAGGGCGAGGATCAGACGTTGGCTCAGGTTGGAGTTTCTGAGCATGACGGCCGCTTCATAAAGGGAGCGGAAACTCGAGGCCATTGAGGTTTTCCCACGTTGGGAGTTGTGGGATGCCCCCTTCATGGATTCCTTCTGCGGTACAATTGAGACCTGTTGGACAGCTCCAGGGCATCCCATATGGAATGACTCCAGAGCACCGTTCGCGGATGGATGCCTGGGAAGCCCGCCTCGCGTTCCAATTGTCTCCTAGCAACAAGACAGTTTAGATCTGATGGCTCTGCGGGAGCAACCGGGGTGGCTGAGTTGAAATGGACTTTCCTGAAGATGGGTCCTAATGTGTTTTTGTGTCCATGAGGGCCTTGGAATGGGGCGGTGCACCGGGACCCTGAAGTACTCTCCTAAGCTTTGGACATGGCTCCCATGCACAGGTTTCCTTGTGGAGACGAGATGAGTTCTGATGGGTGCCTCAGGAAAACCCCTATGCTGGTATTGGAATCAGGCTTTTGAGGACACATGCCCGTAACCCAAAGCAATGGATCCTATTATGGCCTACGGTCCTGTCTGGTTCAATCTTCTTCTCTGGGGACATCCATCTATGGTATGAGTGGAGGTCGATTATCAGCTGGTGTCAGACAGCCCATGTTTGTTCCGGGCGACCTACACTATTGGGATGGCCTCAGGGACTTTGGAGATTTCTCCTAATTTGTACGATTTTGGACCATGGAATGGGCAGAATTCCCATGGATTGGTAGGCACAGTACTAATGTGTGGCTCCAGGGGCCCAGCCTGGAGGGTGTGTGGCTCAAGACTTTGAGGACAGAAGTCTGAAAACACAAACTCAGCTTAGGTTTGGGGACGTAGGTATGGCAGGCCCGATCTACAAACCATGAGAAGAACTCTTCAGGATATGAAGAATGTGTGAGTCTGAGGCTCTTGCTCAGGATTTTGTCTCTGGATTTTGTATCAGCGATGGCCGTGGAATGTCGGGGACGCCTCATGGGCAATGGACGAATCTTCCTCTCTGAGGTTTTGGCCCGATTCCCAATTGCTTTTCGTCAATCTGTGGGATGGGAGGACTCATTTCAGTTTTGTTACCTCAGGTGTCCCACCAAAAGAGGAATTCCAAAGCCAAGCCGTGGGGAAGACTGAAGGGACAACCCGAACTATGGTTAAAAATTGGGGCCTAGGGGCATGGCAAGCCCAATATGATATCTCTTCATCCAGCCACTGAGTGGCCTTACTTGAGGACTGGGCTCAGCCTGAGCGTCACAATGTGTGTTTGTGACCATTGTGGCCCGCGAGCATGGGCGGGGCCTCATAGGCCACACTTGTTTCAACTACACTGAACGTTGGACAACATGCCAACCACAAGGTTTCTTGCCATGGGGAAGGAGTTCTGATTTCTGCATCACCTTCAACCCTGGGCAGTGATTGGAGATAAGGTCTAGGTTCTGAAACCTGAAAACTGATGTTGGGAAGAGATGACGACCTAAGGCCATGGCGGCTCGATGTGATCAGTGTGTGGCCAGCTGTCTGGGAGGGGCCAGGGGGTCCAGACTCAGGCTGTGTCAGAAAGGGCATTAGTGCCCTGGTCAGCCTATGTATTTGGGGTACAGCCAAGGTCGGTGCAGATTGATCCTCATTTGGGATTACTGGGTAGCACCAGAGGACAATGTTTTTCTTCTGGAGGGCCGGCAGAGTGCTGCATTGTAGTTCTGGATTGCCAAACTGGAGGGCTTGTGGGCCAGTAGTCTGACGACAAAAGTCTGAGAACACAAGCTAGGCTTAGGTTTCTGGGTGAGGCCATGGCACGCACAATCTACAGACCTGAATCGAGATCTCGTGCATCTGAAGTCAGGGCGAGGATCAGACGATCGCTCAGGTTGGAGTTTCTGTCCCTTATGGCCCTTCATGAATGGGCGGGGGCATCACGAGGATATGGGGGTTTTCCAACGAGGGGAGTTGTGAGAAGCTCCAAACTGCAGAGAGTCTTCTGCAGGACATTTGAGACCTGTTGTTTGGCTCCAGGCCAATGTTTCTGAGCAGGGTTCTAAGGATGGATGGCTGGGTAGCCCACCTCGCATTCCAATTGTCTCCTAGCAACAAGACAGGTTAGATCTCCTGGATCTGTGGGGAGCAACCGAGGACGCTGAGTTGAAATGGACACCCCTGGGGATGGGTCCTAACGTGCTTTTGTGTCTATGGAGACCTTGGAATGAAGCGGTGGCACTGGGGCCCTAAAGGGTTCTCCTAAACAGAGGCTTTGACACAGCTCCAACGTGCAAGTTTCCCATGTGTAGATGAGATGTTTTCTGATGGGTGAGTCAAGAAACAGCTATATGCTGCTATTGAAATCCAGGCCTCTGAGGAGAGATGCCTGGAAACCAAAGCAATGGATCTGATTAGTGCCTAGGAGCCTGTTCTTTCCTTTTTACCTCTGGGGACTTCTGTCTATGGGTCTGAGTGCATGTAGGTGCTCAGTTGGGCTCAGATTGCCCCTGTTTTTCCTGGGAAGCCACCACTATTGAGATGGATCAGGGACTTTGGAGGTTTATCCTATTAGAAGGGTTGTGGCCATTGGAATGGGCACACACAATTCCCTTGGAGAGGGCAAGTACAGTCCTCAGATTTGGCTCCAGGGGCCTGAGCCTGTAGGTTGTGTAGGCCAGGGCTGATTGGACAGTTGTCTGAAAACACAAACTCGGCTTATGTTTCGGGTCATAGGTATGGCAGGACTGATCTACAGTCCATGAGGAGAACACTTCGGGATTTGAAAGAAGGGCGAGTGTGAGGCTCCTGCTCAAGTTTTTGTCTCTGGATATCGTGTCACTCATGGTCGTGGATTTCTGGGTGTCTTCATGGGAAATGGACCTGTCTTACTCTCTGGTTGTTTGGCCCCGTCCAAAGATTTTGGGGTCATTCTGTGGGCGGGAAGAAGTCCGTTTTTTTTTTTTTTTATTCTTGTTTTTTTCTTTTTTATCCTCAGGTGTCCCACCAAATGAGGGATTCCAGAGTAGAGCCCTGGGGAGGGGCGACTGGACCATCAGAAATTTGGTTAAAAATTGGGGCCTAGGGCATGTCAAGCCCATTATGACAACTAATGGTCCAGCAACTGAGAGGACTTACTAGAGGACAGGACTCATGCTGAGGGTCACAATGCGTGTGTATGCCCTCGTAACACTCAAGAATGGGCGGGGCCTCAGGGTGAATGCTGGTTTCTCCTACACTGAACGTTGGACAACGTGTCAACCACAGGATTCTTGCCATGGGTAAGGAGGAGTTCTGATTTCTGCATCACACTCACCCCTGGGAAGTGATTGGAGATAAGGTCTCGGTTCTGAAGCCTGAAAACTGAGGTAGGGAAGAGATGATGACCTAAGGCCATGGCGGGTTTTATGTGCTCAGTGTGCAGTCAGCTTTCTGGGTGTTGGTCAGGAGGTCCGGGCTCAGGTTGTGTTCGAAAGTGCATTAGTGCCCAGGTTAGAGTATATAATTTGGGTAAAGTCGAGTGCTGTGTAGGTTTACCCTCATTTAAGGTGCCTGGGCAGCTCATGAGGCAATAATTTTTTTTCTAGAGGGCAGGCAGAGTGCTGCATTGTGGGTCCTGAATTCCTAAACTTGAGGGCTTCGGGGCCAGGAGTGTGAGGACTGAAGTCTGAGAAGACAAGCTAGACTTGGGTTTCAGGGCGAGGGCACGGCAGGTACCCCCTGCAGATCTGAAACAATATCTCATGCATCTGAAGTCAGGGCGAGGATCAGACGTTGGCTCAGGTTGGAGTTTCTGAGCATGACGGCCGCTTCATGAAGGGAGCGGAATCTCGAGGCCATTGAGGTTTTCCCACGTTGGGAGTTGTGGGATGCCCCCTTTATGGATTCCTTCTGCGGGACAATTGAGACCTGTTGGACAGCTCCAGGACATCCCATATGGAATGAATCCAGAGCACCGTTCGCGGATGGATGCCTGGGAAGCCCGCCTCGCATTCCAATTGTCTCCTAGCAACAAGACAGTTTAGATCTGATGGCTCTGTGGGAGCAACCGGGTTGGCTGAGTTGAAATGGACTTTCCTGAGGATGGGTCCTAATGCGTTTTTGTGTCCATGAGGGCCTTGGAATGGGGCGGTGGCACCGGGACCCTGAAGTACTCTCCTAAGCTTTGGACAAGGCTCCCATGCACAGGTTTCCTTGTGGAGACGAGATGAGTGCTGATGGATGCCTCAGGAAAACCCCTATGCTCGTATTGGAATCAGGCTTTTGAGGACACATGCCTGTAACCCAAAGCAATGGATCCTATTATGGCCTAGGGTCCTGTCTGGTTCAATCTTCTTCTCTGGGGACATCCATCTATGGTATGAGTGGAGGTCGATTATCAGCTGGTGTCAGACAGCCCTTGTTTGTTCCGGGCGACCTACACTATTGGGATGGCCTCAGGGACTTTGGAGGTTTCTCCTAATTTGTACGATTTTGGACCATGGAATGGGCAGAATTCCCATGGATTGGTAGGGACAGTCCTAATGTGTGGCTCCAGGGGCCCAGCCTGGAGGGTGTGTGGCCCAAGACTTTGAGGACAGAAGTCTGAAAACACAAACTCAGCTTAGGTTTGGGGACGTAGGTATGGCAGGCCCGATCTACAAACCATGAGAAGAACTCTTCAGGATATGAAGAAAGTGCGAGTTTGAGGCTCTTGCTCAGGCTTTTGTCTCTGGATTTTGTATCAGAGATGGCCGTGGAAATTCGGGGACGCCTCATGGGCCATGGAAGAATCTTCCTCACTGAGGATTTGGCCCGATTCCCAATTGCTTTTCGTCAATCTGTGGGATGGGAGGACTCATTTCAGTTTTGTTACCTCAGGTGTCCCCCCAAAAAAGGAATTCCAAAGCCAAGCTGTGGGGAAGAATGAAGAAACAACCCGAACTATGGTTAAAAATTGGGGCCTAGGGGCATGGCAAGCCCAATATGATATCTCTTCATCCAGCCACTGGGTGGCCTTACTTGAGGACTGGGCTAAGCCTGAGCGTCACAATGTGTGTTTGTGACCAATGTGGCCCGCGAGCATGGGCGGGGCCTCATGGGCCACACTGGTTTCAACTACACTGAACGTTGGACAACATGCCAACCACAAGGTTTCTTGCCATGGGGAAGGAGTTCTGATTTCTGCATCACCTTCAACCCTGGGCAGTGATTGGAGATAAGGTCTAGGTTCTGAAAACTGAAAACTGATGTTGGGAAGAGATGACGACCTAAGGCCATGGCGGCTCGATGTGCTCAGTGTGCGGCCAGCTGTCTGGGAGGGGCCAGGGGGTCCAGGCTCAGGCTGTGTCAGAAAGGGCATTAGTGCCCTGGTCAGCCTATGTATTTGGGGTACAGCCAAGGTCGGTGCAGGTTGATCCTCATTTGGGATTACTGGGTAGCACCAGAGGACAATGTTTTTCTTCTGGAGGGCCGGCAGAGTGCTGCATTGTAGTTCTGGATTGCCAAACTGGAGGGCTTGTGGGCCAGTAGTCTGACGACAAAAGTCTGAGAACACAAGCTAGGCTTAGGTTTCTGGGTGAGGCCATGGCACGCACAATCTACAGACCTGAATCGAGATCTCGTGCATCTGAGGTCAGGGCGAGGATCAGACGATCGCTCAGGTTGGAGTTTCTGTCCCTGATGGCCCCTTCATGAATGGGCGGGGGCATCACGAGGCCATGGGGGTTTTCCCACGATGGGAGTTGTGAGAAGCTCCAAACTGCAGAGAGTCTTCTGCAGGACAATTGAGACCTGTTGTTTGGCTCCAGGCCAATGATTCTGAGCAGGGTTCTAAGGATGGATGGCTGGGTAGCCCACCTCGCATTCCAATTGTCTCCTAGCAACAAGACAGGTTAGATCTCCTGGATCTGTGGGGAGCAACCGAGGAGGCTGAGTTGAAATGGACACCCCTGGGGATGGGTCCTAACGTGCTTTTGTGTCTATGGAGACCTTGGAATGAAGCGGTGGCACTGGGGCCCTAAAGGGTTCTCCTAAACAGAGGCTTTGACACAGCTCCAACGTGCAAGTTTCCCATGTGTAGATGAGATGTTTTCTGATGGGTGAGTCAAGAAACAGCTATATGCTGCTTTTGAAATCCAGGCCTCTGAGGAGAGATGCCTGGAAACCAAAGCAATGGATCTGATTAGTGCCTAGGGGCCTGTTCTTTCCTTTTTACCTCTGGGGACATCTGTCTATGGGTCTGAGTGCAGGTAGGTGCTCAGTTGGGCTCAGATTGCCCCTGTTGTTCCTGGGAAGCCACCACTATTGAGATGGATCAGGGACTTTGGAGGTTTATCCTATTAGAAGGGTTGTGGCCATTGGAATGGGCACACACAATTCCCTTGGAGAGGGCAAGTACAGTCCTCAGGTTTGGCTCCAGGGGCCTGAGCCTGTAGGTTGTGTAGGCCAGGGCTGTTTGGACAGTTGTCTTAAAACCCAAACTCGGCTTATGTTTCGGGTCATGGGTATGGCAGGACTGATCTACAGACCATGAGGAGAACTCTTCGGGATTTGAAAGAAGGGCGAGTGTGAGGCTCCTGCTCAAGTTTTTGTCTCTGGATATCGTGTCACTCATGGTCGTGGAATTTCTGGGTGACTTCATGGGAAATGGACGTGTCTTACTCTCTGGTGGTTTGGCCCCGTCCAAAGAGTTTGGGGTAATTCTGTGGGCTGGAAGAAGTCTGTTTTTTTTTTATTCTTGTTTTTTTCTTTTTCATCCTCAGGTGTCCTACCAAATGAGCGATTCCAGAGTAGAGCCCTGGGGACGGGCGACTGGACCATCAGAATTTTGGTTAAAAATTGGGGCCTAGGGACATGTCAAGCCCATTATGACTTCTAATGGTCCAGCCACTGAGAGGACTTACTAGAGGACAGGACTCATGCTGAGGGTCACAATGCGTGTGTATGCCCTCGTCGTACTCAAGAATGGGCGGGGCCTCAGGGTGAATGCTGGTTTCTCCTACACTGAACGTTGGACAACGTGCCAACCACAGGGTTCTTGCCATGGGTAAGGAGGAGTTCTGATTTCTGCATCATACTCACCCCTGGGAAGTGATTGGAGATAAGGTCTCGGTTCTGAAGCCTGAAAACTGAGGTAGGGAAGAGATGATGACCTAAGGCCATGGCGGGTTTTATGTGCTCAGTGTGCGGTCAGCATTCTGGGTGTTGGTCAGGAGGTCCGGGCTCAGGTTGTGTTCGACAGTGCATTAGTGCCCAGGTTAGACTATATAATTTGGGTAAAGTCGAGTGCTGTGTAGGTTTACCCTCATTTAAGGTGCCTGGGCAGCTCATGAGGCAATAATTTTTTTTCTATAGGGCAGGCAGAGTGCTGCATTGTGGGTCCGGAATTGCCAAACTTGAGGGCTTTGGGGCCAGGAGTGTGAGGATGGAAGTCTGAGAAGACAAGCTAGACTTGGGTTTCAGGGCGAGGGCACGGCAAGTACCCCCTGCAGATCTGAACCAATATCTCATGCATCTGAAGTCAGGGCGAGGATCAGACGTTGGCTCAGGTTGGAGTTTCTGAGCATGACGGCCGCTTCATGAAGGGAGCGGAATCTCGAGGCCATTGAGGTTTTCCCACGTTGGGAGTTGTGGGATGCCCCCTTCATTGATTCCTTCTGTGGGACAATTGAGACCTGTTGGACAGCTCCAGGACATCCCATATGGAATGACTCCATAGCACCGTTCACGGATGGATGCCTGGGAAGCCCGCCTCGCATTCCAATTGTCTCCTAGCAACAAGACAGTTTAGATCTGATGGCTCTGCGGGAGCAACCGGGGTGGCTGAGTTGAAATGAACTTTCCTGAGGATGGGTCCTAATGTGTTTTTGTGTCCATGAGGGCCTTGGAATGGGGCGGTGACACCGGGACCCTGAAGTACTCTCCTAAGCTTTGGACATGGCTCCCATGCACAGGTTTCCTTGTGGAGACGAGATGAGTTCTGATGGGTGCCTCAGGAAAACCCCGATGCTCGTATTGGAATCAGGCTTTTGAGGACACATGGCTGTAACCCAAAGCAATGGATCCTATTATGGCCTAGGGTCCTGTCTGGTTCAATCTTCTTCTCTGGGGACATCCATCTATGGTATGAGTGGAGGTCGATTATCAGCTGGTGTCAGACAGCCCTTGTTTGTTCCGGGCGACCTACACTATTGGGATGGCCTCAGGGACTTTGGAGGTTTCTCCTAATTTGTACGATTTTGGACCATGGAATGGGCAGAATTCCCATGGATTGGTAGGGACAGTCCTAATGTGTGGCTCCAGGGGCCCAGCCTGGAGGGTGTGTGGCCCAAGACTTTGAGGACAGAAGTCTGAAAACACAAACTCAGCTTAGGTTTGGGGACGTAGGTATGGCAGGCCCGATCTACAAACCATGAGAAGAACTCTTCAGGATATGAAGAAAGTGCGAGTCTGAGGCGCGCTTGCTCAGGCTTTTGTCTCTGGATTTTGTATCAGCGATGGCCGTGGAATGTCGGGGACGCCTCATGGGCCATAGACGAATCTTCCTCTCTGAGGATTTGGCCCGATTCCCAATTGCTTTTCGTCAATCTGTGGGATGGGAGGACTCATTTCAGTTTTGTTACCTCAGGTGTCCCACCAAAAGAGGAATTCCAAAGCCAAGCCGTGGGGAAGACTGAAGGGACAACCCAAACTATCGTTAAAAATTGGGGCCTAGGGGCATGGCAAGCCCAATATGATATCTCTTCATCCAGCCACTGAGTGGCCTTACTTGAGGACTGGGCTCAGCCTGAGCGTCACAATGTGTGTTTGTGAACAATGTGGCCCGCGAGCATGGGCGGGGCCTCATGGGCCACACTGGTTTCAACTACACTGAACGTTGGACAACATGCCAACCACAAGGTTTCTTGCCATGGGGAAGGAGTTCTGATTTCTGCATCACCTTCAACCCTGGGCAGTGATTGGAGATAAGGTCTAGGATCTGAAACCTGAAAACTGATGTTGGGAAGAGATGACGACCTAAGGCCATGGCGGCTCGATGTGCTCAGTGTGCGGCCAGCTGTCTGGGAGGGGCCAGGGGGTCCAGGCTCAGGCTGTGTCAGAAAGGGCATTAGTGCCCTGGTCAGCCTATGTATTTGGGGTACAGCCAAGGTCGGTGCAGGTTAATCCTCATTTGGGATTACTGGGTAGCACCAGAGGACAATGTTTTTCTTCTGGAGGGCCGGCAGAGTGCTGCATTGTAGTTCTGGATTGCCAAACTGGAGGGTTTGTGGGCCAGTAGTCTGACGACAAAAGTCTGAGAACACAAGCTAGGCTTAGGTTTCTGGGTGAGGCCATGGCACGCACAATCTACAGACCTGAATCGAGATCTCGTGCATCTGAGGTCAGGGCGAGGATCAGACGATCGCTCAGGTTGGAGTTTCTGTCCCTGATGGCCCCTTCATGAATGGGCGGGGGCATCACGAGGCCATGGGGGTTTTCCCACGATGGGAGTTGTGAGAAGCTCCAAACTGCAGAGAGTCTTCTGCAGGACAATTGAGACCTGTTTTTGGCTCCAGGCCAATGATTCTGAGCAGTGTTCTAAGGATGGATGGCTGGGTAGCCCACCTCGCATTCCAATTGTCTCCTAGCAACAAGACAGGTTAGATCTCCTGGATCTGTGGGGAGCAACCGAGGAGGCTGAGTTGAAATGGACACCCCTGGGGATGGGTCCTAACGTGCTTTTGTGTCTATGGAGACCTTGGAATGAAGCGGTGGCACTGGGGCCCTAAAGGGTTCTCCTAAACAGAGGCTTTGACACAGCTCCAACGTGCAAGTTTCCCATGTGTAGATGAGATGTTTTCTGATGGGTGAGTCAAGAAACAGCTATATGCTGCTTTTGAAATCCAGGCCTCTGAGGAGAGATGCCTGGAAACCAAAGCAATGGATCTGATTAGTGCCTAGGGGCCTGTTCTTTCCTTTTTACCTCTGGGGACATCTGTCTATGGGTCTGAGTGCAGGTAGGTGCTCAGTTGGGCTCAGATTGCCCCTGTTGTTCCTGGGAAGCCACCACTATTGAGATGGATCAGGGACTTTGGAGGTTTATCCTATTAGAAGGGTTGTGGCCATTGGAATGGGCACACACAATTCCCTTGGAGATGGCAAGTACAGTCCTCAGGTTTGGCTCCAGGGGCCTGAGCCTGTAGGGTGTGTAGGCCAGGGCTGTTTGGACAGTTGTCTGAAAACACAAACTCGGCTTATGTTTCGGGTCATAGGTATGGCAGGACTGATCTACAGACCTGAGGAGAACACTTCGGGATTTGAAAGAAGGGCGAGTGTGAGGCTCCTGCTCAAGTTTTTGTCTCTGGATATCGTGTCACTCATGGTCGTGGAATTTCTGGGTGACTTCATGGGAAATGGACGAGTCTTACTCTCTGGTGGTTTGGCCCCGTCCAAAGAGTTTGGGGTCATTCTGTGGGCTGGAAGAAGTCCGTTTTTTTTTTTCTTGTTTTTTTCTTTTTTATTCTCAGGTGTCCCACCAAATGAGGGATTCCAGAGTAGAGCCCTGGGGAGGGGCGACTGGACCATCAGAAATTTGGTTAAAAATTGGGGCCTAGGGGCATGTCAAGCCCATTATGACATCTAATGGTCCAGCCACTGAGAGGACTTACTAGAGGACAGGACTCATGCTGAGGGTCACAATGCATGTGTATGCCCTCGTCGCACTCAAGAATGGGCGGGGCCTCAGGGTGAATGCTGGTTTCTCCTACACTGAACGTTGGACAACGTGCCAACCACAGGGTTCTTGCCATGGGTAAGGAGTAGTTCTGATTTCTGCATCACACTCACCCCTGGGAAGTGATTGGAGATAAGGTCTCGGTTCTGAAGCCTGAAAACTGAGGTAGGGAACAGATGATGACCTAAGGCCAATGCGGGTTTTATGTGCTCAGTGTTTGGTCAGCATTCTGGATGTTGGTCAGGTGGTACAGGCTCAGGTTGTGTTCGACAGTGCATTAGTGCCCAGGTTAGAATTTATAATTTGGGTAAAGTCGAGTGCTGTGTAGGTTTACCCTCATTTAAGGTGCCTGGGCAGCTCATGAGGCAATAATTTTTTTTCTAGAGGGCAGGCAGAGTGCTGCATTGTGGGTCCGGAATTGCCAAACTTGAGGGCTTCGGGGCCAGGAGTGTGAGGACGGAAGTCTGAGATGACAAGCTAGACTTGGGTTTCAGGGCGAGGGCACGGCAGGTACCCCCTGCAGATCTGAACCAATATCTCATGCATCTGAAGTCAGGGCGAGGATCAGACGTTGGCTCAGGTTGGAGTTTCTGAGCATGACGGCCGCTTCATGAAGGTAGCGGAATCTCGAGGCCATTGAGGTTTTCCCACGTTGGGAGTTGTGGGATGCCCCCTCATGGATACCTTCTGCGGGACAATTGAGACCTGTTGGACAGCTCCAGGACATCCCATATGGAATGACTCCAGAGCACCGTTCGCGGATGGATGCCTGGGAAGCCCGCCTCGCATTCCAATTGTCTCCTAGCAACAAGACAGTTTAGATCTGATGGCTCTGCGGGAGCAACCGGGGTGGCTGAGTTGAAATGGACTTTCCTGAGGATGGGTCCTAATGTGTTTTTGTGTCCATGAGGGCCTTGGAATGAAGCGGTGGCACCGGGACCCTGAAGTACTCTCCTAAGCTTTGGACATGGCTCCCATGCACAGATTTCCTTGTGGAGACGAGATGAGTTCTGATGGGTGCCTCAGGAAAACCCCTATGCTCGTATTGGAATCAGGCTTTTGAGGACACATGCCTGTAACCCAAAGCAATGGATCCTATTATGGCCTAGGGTCCTGTCTGGTTCAATCTTCTTCTCTGGGGACATCCATCTATGGTATGAGTGGAGGTCGATTATCAGCTGGTGTCAGACAGCCCTTGTTTGTTCCGGGCGACCTACACAATTGGGATGGCCTCAGGGACTTTGGAGATTTCTCCTAATTTGTACGATTTTGGACCATGGAATGGGCAGAATTCCCATGGATTGGTAGGCACAGTCCTAATGTGTGGTTCCAGGGGCCCAGCCTGGAGGGTGTGTGGCCCAAGACTTTGAGGACAGAAGTCTGAAAACACAAACTCAGCTTAGGTTTGGGGACGTAGGTATGGCAGGCCCGATCTACAAACCATGAGAAGAACTCTTCAGGATATGAAGAAAGTGCGAGTCTGAGGTGCTTGCTCAGGCTTTTGTCTCTGTATTTTGTATCAGCGATAGCCGTGGAATGTCGGGGAGGCCGCATGGGCAATGGACGAATCTTCCTCTCTGAGGATTTGGCCCGATTCCCAATTGCTTTTCGTCAATTTGTGGGATGGGAGGACTCATTTCAGTTTTGTTACCTCAGGTGTCCCACCAAAAGAGGAATTCCAAAGCCAAGCCGTGGGGAAGACTGAAGGGACAACCCGAACTATGGTTAAAAATTGGGGCCTAGGGGCATGGCAAGCCCAATATGATATCTCTTCATCCAGCCACTGAGTGGCCTTACTTGAGGACTGGGCTCAGCCTGAGCGTCACAATGTGTGTTTGTGACCAATGTGGCCCGCGAGCATGGGCGGGGCCTCATGGGCCACACTGGTTTCAACTACACTGAACGTTGGACAACATGCCAACCACAAGGTTTCTTGCCATGGGGAAGGAGT